>NW_020448309.1:800871-825541 GCF_003343035.1 Apteryx rowi
GTTGTACACACGGTGTGTACCCCGTGGGTGCTGCTGTGCGTGCTGGGTGCCATTGTACACACGGTGTGTACCCCGTGGGTGCTGCTGTGCGTGCTGGGTGCCGTTGTACACACGGTGTGTACCCCATGGGTGCTGCTGTGCGTGCTGGGTGCAGTATCCCACGGGTGCTGCTGTACACACATAGCGCTATACCCCATGGCTGCTGCTGTGTGTGCTGGGTGCTGTCCCCCATGGGTGCTGTTGTACGCACAGTGCTGTATCCCACGGGTGCTGCTGTACACACACATAGTGCTATACCCCATGGGTGCTGCTGTGCATGATGGGTGCTGTACCCCATGGGTGCTGCTTTATAAAATGTGCTGTCCCCCATGGGTGCTGCTGTACACACACACGATGCTGAACCCAACGTGTCCAACCTCTGCTGGGGGTCCCTTTGCCCTGGGTCCCCTCTGGACCACGAGCTCTGGGCCAGGTTGGGGCATGTGCACTGCAGAGATGCCCACGGGCTCCCGCTAGCCACCAAAGGAAGGGAAAGGACCCCACGTGGGGACTGTGTCCTCGATCCAGCATCAAGACCATGGGCACTGTTCCCCTCTCCTGTACGTCACCCTTGAAATAAGCAGCTGGATTTTCCTCAAAGTGGGGTGTCCTGCTGAAGTCAAAGCATCAGCGTCATCCCCGCGTGGTCCCTCTGCATCCCCCRGTGCCTGAGGACCAGGTCCTCTGGCTCGCTGGCTCTGTGCCGCAGTCGTTGGGCTGGAAATCCCTGTGGGACCACCACGTTTAGGGCCCAGCACCCAGCACAGGCCCCTCTCTGCCACTCCGCTGCCTGCTCGCACCAGCCACGCATGGTGCATTCAGTGTTTGAGGGCCCCTGGTTCCCCAAAACCAGCGTGACTTTGGGAACAGCCCCTGGGCTGGGACCCCAGAGACTCTGGGTCACCATTTGCAGCTGCGCCCAAGGGAGCAACGCGTCAGGTCCCCAAAACCACGTGTGAACCCCAGGACTGGTGCAGCCTTGGATGCTTGTCCTGARGAAGGGACCCAGGGACAAAGTGGGGTCCCCTCTTGGGGGACTGGCAAGGAGGCAGAGCAGGCGGGCCAGCCCATGAACGTGGCCGTGCTGCGAACATCCACTGAGCCGCGGGGAAGGGAATGTTTCCCTGGAGCCGCTGCCCCCATCCCCATCTCCACCGCTTCCAGACCAGATGAGGATGCTGCTGCCCCCATCCCTCCCGGAGATGCACGGAGAGGGTCCCCAGCGAGGAGGGATCCTCGCTTTCCGGCTTTTGAGCTGTTCAGGTCCCGCCTTCCAGGCAGGAGACGCGGTGAACACTGAGCCGATGGGAAGTGCCCTCTCCTGGCCTTGCATTCACCGCTGCAGTATGTTAGCAACTCATAATCATCCTGCRATTAATTAGTGGCTCCTAGAGCATCTGTCCCAGCTCCAGTACTGCTCTCCGAAGCGGAAAACCAGCTTTAGAGCCACCACGAAGTTGCAGCCTTGGCTTGGGGTTTCTCGCCTCGCAGGGCGAGGGGGAGCATCGGTCTCGGTGGGGTCGGTGGCACCGCTTTCCCCTGCCTGACATGGGGACATCCCTGCGCTGGGAGCATCTCCTGGTCGCAACCACGTCCCCTTCCCCRGGGAGTGGAGCTCAAGGCAAGGGGCTGCGGGGGGATGGACGCAGCGAGGGGGGTGACAGGGACCAGCCCAGCGAGGGGAACGGGGCCCAGTGGGGACACCCACCCACCCCGAGCCCCCCGCTTCCCTGTGCGCACTCCAGCTCAGATCTGTCCCCCTCCTGCTCCAGGACAGGAGATCCCTGGCCAGGCCACCACTCTCAGCACCTTGCAAAACCGCAAGGATTTCAAACCCGGAGTCTTTTTGCAACCCCCGCCCCAAATTTTACAGCAGGGTGATGCAGAGACTGACGAAATCGCTCTCAGCATCTTGCAAAACAGCCCAGGCTTCAAACCAGGAGCCATTTCGCAAAGCCCCCCTGGTTTTTAGAGGAGGGCAACCATCTAAGATAGGGGTAAACACAGTCTTTCCCGTGGCGAAGCGGCGGCTGTCCTACCCTCCTCCCGGGGCTCCCGGACACAGGACGAGCAGCCAGGCGGTACAGGAGATAACTTTATTGAATCCAATGGTGTTAGACAGACGACCGAGAAGAGACATGCCGTTTGGTGCGGGCAGCGTGGGCAGCAGGAGCTGACTTGGTGCAGGGCTGGATTTGTTGCTGTCTTTAAGTAACATCCTCAAGCCTTTTTCCGGGCTTTCCTTTGATACTTTTTTTTTTTTTTAAATTGCGCTTAAGTAAAAACAACGAATCGTGGAAAGAGTCCAGATGGTGTTTGTTCCCTATGATTGTTCCCGCAGCTATGTACAACGTCAGATCTGTGGGGTTGGGTTTGTCGACATCAGGTATAAAATGGAGCGAGTTTACAAACTTCGCGAAGGCAAGGATAAAGCAAAGACAGACAGGCGAGAGCAGTAGAAATCTGGACCAAAATCTTAAAGAGAAATTTAAAAAGTGCTATAAAACCCCTCGGCAGGAATACCATGCAGTTAAGAAACACAAAACCCAGTCAATTACACAGATCATCTAAAACAGGGATTTTTGTCCATTTCATCGTTTATTTAATTAAAAAAAGGTTGTTTGTCTTTAATAGAAAAAAGCTAAAATTGTAAGGTTCGGGCCACCGGGCAGCAGTAGCTAGAGGGTGAAGGAGAGCGGGGCGCTGGCACGTCCCAGCTCCAGCCCCTCGGAGGGCTCCCAGCACTCAGCGGGGCACCGCCGGGGACAGCGAGGGGACGAGTTAGTGCAATTTTTGTCCCCCCCGCCCCGGCTGTGGCCGGTGGCGCCGTGCCCGCGTGCTCAGCACCACCGTGCCAGCCAGGGCCAGAGGGGCTCAGCCCGCCCCACGCTTGGGGGCACCAGGGGCTCGATGCAACGCAGGAGGAAGCTCCCAGGCCCGTCTCCTTCACCTGGGTAACCCCAGCGAAATTCCTTCCCACCCCGTGCCACGCACCGGCCTCGGGGCACGTCTGGTGGCATCACCTTCCCGTCCCCTGGTGTGACGTGGACCTCGGGGGTTCCTCCTGATTTACACCACCCGTTCGCCACCCTGCTCCAGCTGGCTCAGCAGCGCCGGGAGGAGCATGGCAGACCAGAGAGACCCGTGCTGGCCTGGGCGATGGGGTGACAGGGCGACAGGAGCCGGAGAGCGAGGAAGGAGGCAGCAAAGCCCGGGAAGCGGGCTGGGGCAGCGGGGATGCCCAGCGGCACAGCCCCAAGGCCACCGCGAGGGGTTTGGTCGGTGTCTCAGTGGCTTAGGGGAGGCAACGGGGCATCGCCGGGGCTGGGGGCACCGCAGAGGTGCCCTGTCCCCTTTGCGGCCCCAGGCACGGGAGCCCCGAGGAGGGGAGAGGGGCTGGAGGGGAGGGCAGGGTGCCCACCGCCGGCCTCTAGCGACTGCTGGGCGGGTGTCTCGTACAATCAGAAAAGAAGTCAGCACAGCACAGTTATCACAGAGAGTACAAAAAAGGAAAAGACACGCAGGGCCAGGCCCCACCAACTCACGCAGGTCGTTCGAGTACGGATCTATTTACAGCGAGTCCTTAGCCTACGGCGGCAACGCAAGAGAAGGCAAACGAAAAGCCCTAGCGGCCGAGCCGGCGCGGGGAGGGAGGGAAATCCCCGGGSAAAGGGGTCCGGCCGGCCCCGGGGCTTGGCGGCGAGGGGCTGCGACGCAAACCGACACAGGGGGGCCGACGGGGTGGCTGCAGGGCCGAGGCCGCCCGGCCAGGGGCTGTCCGGTCCCCCATCCGGGCTTGGGGGGGGGATGCGGGCAGCGAGCCAGCTGGAGGCAGCCAGCGGCGCGCGGGCCCGCGGCGAGGCCGTTGGACGGACAGGGAAGTGAGCACCATGGGTCGCGCCAGCAAGGCAAGAGGCGCCGGCTGAGAGCGCCGGCGCCTCGAGAGCACCAAGGGCAGAGGTGCCAGCAGCCTCCGAGCGGCGCCGGTGGCAAGGCAGGGCCGTTGAGAAGTTGCCCGGCGAGGAGGGGCGCGAGGCGTCCCCGAAAGCCATGCCAGCTGCGGCTGGCCCCTGCGGGTTGCCTGGTGCCCACAGCGGTGGCATTTGGGCACAGCACCAGCTCGGCAGCCTTGGACCCGGGGTCACCTCTCCTCGAAAGATGCTTCAGGAGAGATGGGCCCAGGCGAGCCCATCCCGTCCACTCAGGCTGGGCTCCTGGCTGCATTTGGGAGCAGAGTTGGACCACGGTGCAGGGGTGACTGGGACCCCATCTTGGAGCAGGACGGAGCCTGGCTGGGCACGGGGAYGGCGGCCCTACGAAGCACATGGCAGCCGTGTACCCGTCCCCAGCATGCAAGCAACGGTACCAGTGCTGGCAGGCCATAGCATGGCCGTGCACAAGCTAAGGCCAGTGCCCTGCTCCTGTCCTTGGGGGACGTCCTGCTCCAGGCCTTGGGGACGCTAGCGGGCTGTGCCAGCCCCAGCCCTGCGTCTCCCTCGCCATGGGGCCCAGGGATTAAGGCAGCGTGGCAGCACCGGGGCTGATCCCCTCCGTGTCAAGAGCCTCGCGCCCAGCACTGTGTGCTCGGGTCGAGGGCGCTGCAGGGCCTCGGGCGCTCGCGGGCAGCGGCGCAGGAGAGGCGCAGCCCCGACGGGGCGCCCGGGGTGTCCCCGGAGAGCCCTGGCAGACCTGGTGCTGCAGGGCCGGAGGGGTGCCGTGCACGCCAGCACYGAGACTTGGGGACCCGCGGCATGGGAATGACCCCCCAGCACGGCGTGCCAGCCCATGTCAACAGCCCAGCAGCACGCAGGGGCCACAGGGTGGGTGGTGGCCCCGGCAGCAGGGGGGACACAAGGCTATGGGGCCGCGTGGGGAAGGGGTGGCAGTGCCCTGGCCRCACTCGGCGCCTCAGCCAGCGCGGGGTCCCGGGAGGAGGAGGTGCCACCAGGGGCGGTGGCCTGGTGGGAGACCCCGTCCCCAGGGCCGGGCTCTGCCTTGTGCTTTTGGAGAGAGGGGAGCCGCCAGGCATGGGGCTGCTCCGGGAGCATCCCGCTGCCACCGGATGCCAAGTCCCGTCTCAGCCAAGCTGCAAGGCCCCGGGAGGTGGATTCAGGGACTGGAGATCGTCCAGTGAGCACCAGTTTTCGTGACAGAGGTGGTTTGAGTGGTGGAACCGACGGCTGCAAAAGAAACCAAAAGGAAAGGGAGCCGCTCGAGGGGAAGCGACGGGCACCAGGCCGCGGGCTCCAGGCCGGGAGAGAGCAAAGAAGCAGAACAAAAAAAAAGGGACCAAAGCAAAGTCTGGACTCGGCCAATGGAAAACGGGGGTGGGGGGAAATAAAATAAAATAACCAAAGTGGGGTTTATTGGGCTGTCCTGGTTGCAGCGGCTGCCATGCAGGTTGAACAGGGAACATACAGAGATAGCGGCAAGAGCCGTACTCCTCCTCGCGCTCGCCCGTCGCCCGCTGGGGCTCCGCCGGAGGGCGGCAGGCGCTTCCCGCGGCAGCAGCTCCTTCGTCGCGTGCCTGCCGCCGCCGCGCGGGGGGCTGGGCGGAGAGGGACGCGGAGAGGGACGCGCAAACGCCAAGCGCCCACGCTCTCATTCGGCGGCCGCACGCTGCTCCCGCGCCCCAAGCTTCATCCCAGGCGGCTCCCGCGGGGTCCCTGCCCCACGCAGGGGCCTTCCTGCAGCTGTGGCTGCCTGCAGCGGGTGCCTGGCCACATGGGTCACCCCTGCCCCAAAGCCCCAGAGTTTGCAAGAGAGACAGAAAAAAAAAAACAAAAAGAGAAACCAGGATTCTCCTACCCCCAGAGTCGGGAGGGGAGACGGCACCTCGTGCTCGCCCACGGATGAGCCGAGCTTCCCCACGCTCCGCCAAGATGTGCCGGAGCCCAAGTCCTCTCCGCTCGCTTGCCAGCCCCGCGCTCCACGATACCAAAGGAAAAGAAGAGCAGCCCGGCGGGAGCGACGGCTGGCGTCTGGCTCCCCTCCGCCTGGGCCGGCACGTCTGGGCCTCACAGAGTCGACTGCAGGTCGGGATCCACCATGGTCTCTCGGTCCGGAGACTCGATGTAGTTGGCGGCCTCCTGGAGCTTCAGCAGCATGGCCATCTGCAGGGAAAGGGCGCGCGGGGCCCGCGTGAGCCGCTGCTCGGCTCAGCCCGGAGCGCACTTCATCRTCCCCACGGCGGCAGTGGGCGATGRGGAGCGYGTGGGACCAAGCCAGACGGGGACAAAAGGCCCCTGGCTGTCCCCCGGGCAGGATGAGCATCCTCCGGTGCCCTGGGGAAGCCGGGGATGCATCCTTGCCCCCTGGAGAGCCAAGAGCACCCAGCACTCCTTGCCCTCCCATACAAACTGGCCATCCCAAGAGACACCTTAAAGTGTAAAGCAAGGCCCAGAGATGCTGCAAATCCTTTTCCGTTGGGTCCAAATCCGGCCTTGGACCCAGCCAGGACTGCCAAGGCTGAGCGTGCCAAGGCAGGGCAAGCAGGCAAGCCACAGCACAGCAGCTGGCACCATCTGYGGCAGCCTGGTGTCCTCTAGCAGCCTCTCCGCGTGTGACCCGTGGGGACACATGTGTGCGCAAGCCCCGGTTAGTGTGTGCGTGCATGCAGCTCTGCTTGCAGATATGATGCTTCACACCACCAGGTAGGACGTGGCGGGCCACGCCGGGCCCGCTTGCTGGCCAGTGCTTGTCACAACATGGTTCGGGGCCACCAGTGCCACCGTTCTGCACCCATCGCTCCTCCCAGGAGCGAGCAAGGTTTCTGCATCACTAAATCTGGCTTCTTAAACAAAAAAACCCTGGAAAATGATGCGCAGTTTGATGCTGCTCYCTCCCTGCAACCAGCACCACCCTGTCCCCCTCGTGGTGCCCGGTACAACCCGTGACACAGCCATACCAGAGGGTCCGCGTCCAGGGAGCTGGGCGTYGTGTCTTTGACGGTGCGCTCCTCGGCGGGGGAAACGGTGCTGTGGGGCCCGATGGTGGGTGGGGGCAGGTGGTAGAGCTTGGACTGGTCCTGCTGCGCTGATGGCCAGGGCAGGGTGTCCCGCACCCACTCCACGGGGTCCTCCCATGCCGCCTTCTGCCCATGGACCTGCAGGCAAGGAGCAAGAGGCAGCTGGTTCTTCATCACAGGCTGGAGCTCGGTGTCACACTGTCCAAGCCCCGGGCATGGCGCTACCTCCCGCTACAGGGATCAGGGCAGGGAGCGACAGAGAAGCCAKCTGCACCCGTGGTCACAGCACCTCCCCTCTCCCCATCCCGTTGGACTGCTGCGCCAGCATGTCCCCTCRGAGCTGGGCCCAGGTTTGTGCCCCTGTGAGCCCTTCTAGGTACCTTGAGCCCATCTTTTGCCCCTTCCTGCAGGTAGGGGATGATTGAGTTATTCCACAGGTCRATGAACCAGGTCCGGAAATCCTCAATTCCAATGGGGCAGGACAGGAAGAAGCAGGGACCTGCAGAGAGAGAAGGCAGAGAGCAAAGATGGGAGTCTGGTCCCCCTGTGTCAGCCACCGGCCCGAATCCGTGCCAGCCCAGTGTCAGGGCAAGGAAACCCTGCTGCCAGTCTCGGGGCTGTGGAAGGCACCCTGGGCTTGACTGTGTCCCGGGAGCAGCACCCAACACAGTATCTGTCTAAAATGCGGGAGGAGAAAGCAGGGTCCCAGCAAACAACGGGGCTCCCAACATCCATCTATGTCCCCAAGAGTGTGGCAAGGCAGAAGGAGACCAGCCTGGGAAAACCCRGCTCCTCTGCAGCCAAGGAAGGGTGTCATCAAGGGAGGCAACTTTGGCCAACACCACAGTGACAGGTCGCATAGGGCCAGGGGACCGATGACACCYAGACAAGGGTCTGAGTGGTATCTCAGCGAATCACCCACAGTTGTGTGGGGCTGGAGGGTGAGGGACAGTGCACTGGCTCCCCAAGCTCCTTTGGGAGTATTTCATCCCTGTCCCATGTTCCTCCCATGGCCTCCTGCTGGTGCGAGGTRGAGGAGGGAGGCGTGCGGCCAAGCTGTACCGATGAGAAAGTCGGAAGTGCTGTGTTTCTCCAGGAAGGTGTGCAAGTGGTACCACAGCTTGGGCACCCAGTCCAGTACACGCAGCAGCTCCTCCTTGTTGGCGTTGATGTCCGTATCCGACTCGAGCAGCTTCCGCCGCAGGTAGCGCACCAGGAAGCCGTTGGCCGGCTCCACGTTGTTCGAGAAGGTCAGCATCCTGGGGGGAAGAGTCAGGCACTCAGGGCTGSGTCTCCCACAAGCAGCCCTGCTCCCCAGCACCCTTCCCAGGGTCCCTGCACCCTTGAGGAACCTCCTAGCACCCCCGTACCCAGGCTTAGGGAATCTGACTTCTCTGGATCCACTCATCAGGGTCCCTATGCAGAGGATGTGTTCCCAGGACTGCCCTGGGGACAGGAGTGATGGCCCCTGGGCCTCYCAACCCCATGGGGATGYTCCCCATCCCCRTTGGGGMTGTCTGATCCACACCTGAAGCTGAGGTGGAGGCCATGGTTCGGGGTCATCTTCACGGGCTGGTTGGTGGTGCCAATGATGTAGGGGCTGAGAGAGAGCAAGACGGGATCCATGAGAAAGAGCATCCTGCRTTGCCCCCACCCACAGCAGAGCCTCAGGGCCACCCATGGCAWCAGGCCTGAGCAGAGTGGACACGTGTGGCCCTACAGTCCTGTCCCTGCGAGCCCAGCGTGAGCGTGTGTGCACCTGGGAGGCTGCRCYRGAGGGGGGAYGCAGCCRGGCACTCACCATTTGTGGTACTTGCAGGTGAGCGCGCCGTTGACGAGCTCACTGATGGAGCCCGCCTCGCTGAGGTCGTCCAGGAGGATCACCAGTGGCACGTCCGCCGTGCCCGTCTCCCGGTCGATCTGGTTAGCCAGGTTGGAGAGGTACAACTGCAGGTCCTGCAACGAGAGGGGACAAGCGTCATGTGTGGGGCCGTGCTGTGGCATCAGCGCCAACGGGAAGAGCCCCGGCTCCCGTGTGCCTTCACCTTGCAGGACTGCTGGTGCATGTTGAAGGTGCTGACGATGCCCTCAGTGACGTCCCGGCCCGAGCGCTCCACCAGGTACTCGGCCAGGCGGTTGGTCAGGTAGGTCTTGCCGGTGCCGCTGGGTCCCGAGAGGATGAGCCGCCGGTGCTTCAGCAGGAGGCTGATATAATGCTGCATCATGGGCTTGGGGATGAGCGTCTCRAAGACCAGGCTGTCCACGCACTTCTCCTTCAAGCCTGCAGGCAGGGCAGGGCTGAGGGTCCCGCTCTCCCCCCACGGCACTGCAGGCCAGGGAAGACGGGACAGTGATGGAGGCCTCTCGGCTACACTGACCTTTGAGCGTCACGGCGATGCTGGTCAGGCCCCGGCGGCACAGCGGCAGCTCCGGYGGCTCCGTGTCCAGGACCCGCTTGATGTGGCTGATGCTGTAGCCATACACGGACTCAGTGCTGAGCCCCAGGGTGGAAGCAGGATCCATCTTGGTGACATAATCCTACACGGAGAAGGGCAGGACTGTCAGYACCCCAGGCCCTGAGGGCTGGCAGAAGGCAAAAAGGTGCTCAGCAGCTCCAGGAGGCCCCAGAAAGGACCCGGGCTGTGCAGCGCCAGACACAGATGAGAAGGTGGAGGGAGCAGGGGGAAAAGGATAGTGCTCAGAAGAGGGGTCCTTGTGTTCCTACCTTGAAGACCTGGCAGACAGCCTCATCCAGCATCTTCCAGTCAATCTTCCCGCTCACCTTAGTCCAACCCAGGAAAAACTCCTGCTGCTTGAGGTCCTAGGGGCCAAGGCAGAAGTGTGCAGAGTTGGAGCACTGTATCCAGCCCTAGATAGGTGTCCTCTGCCCCTCATGTAGGGCCGTGGCTCCACAGCAGGTCAGGCTCCCCATACAACCTGCACTTACCCCCTTGATGATGTGCTGGGGCGGCATGCGCACCACRATCCTCAGCGTCAGCTCGTCCTTCTGGGTGCCAGCGCTGACAGCGTCCATAGGGGACACGTCTGGAGACAGAGCAGAGTTAGGCTGTGCCAACACAGCGAGCTGAGCCACAGGGCCTGACCATGCCTAGCCTGAGATGGAGCCTGCCATGGCCAACCATGACACCACCAGTGTGACAGGGCCCCCTGTGCAGCCATCTCTGGATTAGCGGGAGCATGCTCCCACCAGATGCTTCCTCCCAAGGGCTTGGGCCACGCTGTGCCACAGGGAGACCCTCTGYGGGGCATGGGTGGGCTGACATCCCCGTGCAGGGCCCGACACCAGGTGGCCAGCCCTCCCAGGGATGCTCCYGCATCACCCCTCATGTGCAAGTCCATGCCCCAGCCCTTCCCTGTCCACCAGCTGCTCCACYATGCCCACCTGCATCCGCCAGGCTGGGGCTGAAGGCATGGCCAAGGGCAAGACCCAGTGAGCGCCGCGGCGAAGAGGAGGCCGATGTGCTCGTGATGTGTCCRGGTATGGAGCCTGGCACCGACGAGGGCCCCGGAGCCACTTTGAGCCGGTCATTCTCAGCCTTCAGGAGATCCACCTCCAGCTGGAGGAGAACCACGTTATAGCCCAGAGAAGAGGGCTGAATGCGGGCAGCATCCCAACATGGGGCTCAGAGTCCACAGACACCAAGGAGCTGGGCTCTTGGCTCCGAGGCCCCCATCCCCAGCACCCCAGGGTCCATGCCGTGGCCAGGGGCTTCAAGAAAGGGGTCTGGCAGTGGTTCGGGATCCCAGCCCTCACCTGCATGTTGTGCATGGTCTCCCGCAGCTGCTCCAGCTGATGGGCTGAGTTCAGGGCCTCCAAGCGGATGTCTGTCAGCTTCATCTCCTTCTCCCACAGCTCTGACCGCAGCTCTGACACCTCTTTCTTCTCTGGCTCCCCCTCGCTGTGGGCCTGGAAGAGCCTGTGCCAGAGGAGACATCAAAGCTTGCTCGAATCTAGGGCAGGCACTTGCAGAATGGAGCCAGGCACTGGGATCAGCCTTTCCTGCTCTGTGCCGCCTGCCCCGGACACACGTACTCAGCCGTGTCGATGCCCACGGAGGAGGACGTGGAGGATTTGATGGAGGGTGAGGCGGTCTCCGTGGAGCCATGCTGCAGCTTGGGGGAGGACGGGGCCGACGAGTCCGGCGTGGCGATCTCCTCAATATCCGAGTAGGACGAGGCTGATTTGGGCCCCTTCTTGATGCTGAAGGCCTTGTTGAAGGAGCTTCGCAGCTACGGGAGACAGAAAGACCCTCTTTAGGAACAGCCAGCCCGTATGGCTTTTCAACCACAGGTCTGGCACAGCCCCATCTTGCCCCGAGGCAGGAGTATGGCCCCCATCTGCTCAGGACCAATGGACAGTTCAACCCAGGACCAGTGACACCATATCCATCACCAAGGCAGGAGCAAGCGCTACCACCACCACTGCCCCGGGGAAGGCACCGGCCCGACCCTGCTCTGCTGACATACAGTGGCACATGGCCCTTCACACAACCCTCTAGACACAGTCCCAGCCTGGATGGCATCAATCCCCACGGAGAACCCACGTCCCTGTGGGGCTCCCCCAGCACCCACATGTTGGGGGCGTTTGGGGACCACCACAGTGCCTTGGTCCAYGGGGAAGGGCTGGCTCCAACCTCACATTCCTCCCAGAGCCACCGTCCCAGCAAGCGCACCATGGGGTGCCCTAGCCACCACAGAGCCTAGGTCTGGGTGCAAGGGGACAATTCCAGCCCCAACCTCCCCTCTGCTGTGCRGGGTCCTGCTGGGACCTGCTGGAGGGCGCAGGGGGCCAGCCACCCTGCTGGAGGAGAGCTCAGTGTGCGAGGGGTGGGTCAGCGTCGCGGCCGGGCATGCAGCATGCACACACTGCGCACAGCACACACAGAGCGACGGACAGGTGAGCGGCGTGCTGAGGCCAGGGAGGGCGGATGGACACAGGGGCGAAACCGTGCCTGCATCCCGCTTACGTGCCACCAGCCTCCGGGGGAGAAGCAGGATGGGCACCCCGGGGTGTCCCGGGCTCACAGCACATGCCCTGCAGGGCCAGAGMCTGCTCCAAGGGCAGGCGGCAGGAAAACGGGCCAGGGAGCAGGCAGGATCTGGCCCATCTCCTAGCAGGCACTGGGCAGGCTGGCCTGGGTGTCCCCTCGAAAAGGGAAAATGCTGCATTTCAATGTAAAGAACAAGGTGGGTGTCAAGCTTTGCCGATGGCTGAAGAGCAAGGAAACCCTGCATGGGTCCTGATGGGGACAGAACAACTCCAGACCTGTCGGTGGCCCTGGGGACACATTGGAGCATCCCAGGCTCCCGCAAGGCCATAGCTCAGGAGCCTGCGGCCATGCCGCTCTCCAGAGTGGTCCTGGGGTTGGATGAGGAGCTGTGGGTCTGTGCTGGGCACCACGATGCCTCACACATGGCCCCGGCAAGCAGAGATGGGCAACACTGTGCCACAGGGTCACAGGCAGGTAGACCTGGAGCCAGGGTCCCTTCCACTGCCCATGGGATCCTGGCTGCAGGGAGTCAGGATGGTCCCCATCTACTGAGCCCTTCCTGCCGCCTCGGTGCTCCCCTGCCAGCTGGCCCAGTGCCCTGGCGGCTCTGTCCCAGCCACCATCATCCCAGCTGCAGCGCCTGAACCCAACAAGTCTAAAAAGGACATGGGAAACACGCCTGCAACCCTCAGGGTCCCTCTCCAAAACCACGGCCRTTCATCCATTTTGGAGGCCACCGTCCCAAGCTTTGTGGTGGGTGCTCCATGCTCTGAGACACCCCTGCGAAGCGAAGCTGTCCCAGGGCAGTCCAGCCCCTGCGCCTGCCTGGGTATTTTGACCTTAACGCCCCGTGAAGCAACCAAGGCGTTGCGTGGCCTGGCGCGGGGCACTGGRGTGGCCCATACGGGGGGTTAGAGCYGGTGGGATGGATGGGATGGTTAGTGGCATGAGTGCCGTCCCACTGGAAATGGAGCGAGCGCCCTGGCCGGGCACAGCATGGGGTGGAGGGGACGGCATAGGACTTACCTCGTACACCTGGAAAAAAAGGGTTGAGGTCAGCATAGGGGGAGAGAAACAAAACAAAGCAAGACTTAATCACACGTCCAGCTCGGAGCTGCCTGGGTGCAGGGAAGTGGCCGGATAGCCGAGGTGTCTGTGGGGCCAGGACCTGGCACCCTGGATGGCTAGCACCAGCACGGGGTGGGAGAAACACATGGGAAAGAACACAAGGGACCAGGCGTGCAGGACCAGGGCTSGAAAACTCCCGGAGGGGCTGGAGAAGTCCCAGAGAAGGCCCCAACTGGCATATCAAGACACAAATCCATGGTGGCTACATGCTCCTCACCAGTGCTGTCCTCAGGGGACAGAGGGGACTGACACCATGATGCCCAAATGGACAGAGAATGGCTGGCTCGTGGGGCTGACCCCAGCCAGACCCCACCAGCAGCTCCCCCAGCCCCAGTCCTCCCACCAGCACCCTATCCAACCCACCCAGCTCTTTTTCTTCTTTTTCTTGGCGTCGGCGTCCTTGCTGCTGCCGATGCTGGAGTGGCTGGTGATGCTGTTGAGGCTGGAGATGCTGTCGGAGGAGTTTTGCCGCTTGATGCGCAACTCTGGGGCCAGCGAGAGAAGCCAGAGMGCAAGAGAGACCAGGAACAAAATTGTCAGCCCATTTGCCCCCGCGCTGGAGCCACCCGCGCACCCCTCCCAGCCTGCTTGGTGACCACTGCAATGCTTTCCTCCTCCCCAAGGGCACCCTGCTCCCTCAGGCCCACCCAAACACCTTCTCTGCTCTCAGAGCCGCCCTGGAAGACRACCTGGAGCTCAGGCACTACGTGGGTGCTGCCACTCGGGGCAACGAACCCAAACCTGCGGTGCCAGGCCTCACCTTTGGGCGTGATGTCAGTGCCATTCAGGGCCCCTTGGATCACAGCTTGGGCCTCYGAATTCTTCTTCTTCAGGAAGTCGATGGTCTCCCGCAGGTCCAGCAGCTCCGTGTCCTGGGAAGGTGGAGCCAGGAGCCATGGAGTGCATCCCGCCAGCGCAGGGGCCACAGCAGGTTCACCCCGGGTGCAGGAGTGCAGACCTTGCCGATTCCCCAGCCCCACAACCAACCTCCTGCAATGGGTGGGGGATCTCTGCACCACCAGTGCCACCCCAGTGCCCACCCAGGGCCCCTCGTGGCACCCACCTTCTCCTCAGCAGTCTCAGCCAGGTGCCGCAGGCGGGAYGTCATGCTCACCAGGCTCTGCTCGAAAGCTGCAACCAAGTTGGCCTGGGAGAGATGGAGAGATGGGTGAGCACCCACTGCCAGGAGAGCACTCGCTGTTGGGGGAGCACCTGCTGTTGGGTGGCTTTGCCGAGACCCCTGRAACCACTTGGCCTGGGACACAGGAGGCTGGAGAAGGGGTTTCTCTTGGTGGAGGAGAAACCAGTGGTAGGGGAGGACAGAAACTGGTGCAAGARTAGGTGCTGAGTGCCAAGTTGGGGCTGACCACAGGGACAGTGCGTGCCCAAGCTGGGCAGGGAGATGGGATCCACCTGGAAGGCTCTGCAGGATGATCTCCCTCCACTCTGTGGCCCCAGTATCAGGCCCTGAGTCCCAATCAAGGGCCATGGCAGGCAGGTTCTTGGGGGGTCCCAGAGGGAGAGCAAGGCTCCTGCGGGTGCAGGCAAGCACCAGCCCCCCATGACACGAGCAGCCTGTCCTGCATTGAGCGCTGAACGGACAGCGCGAGGCCAGGAGGCAGGGACGCGGGGCTGGGCTGGCTCCCACAGGCACTCACGTTAGCCGACAGCTGGGACGTCAGGGTGGCCACCTTCTCCTGCGAGGACTCCAGCTCACGGCGCAGCTTGCGGATTTGCTGCGGGGAAAGAGCAGAGGGAGTGAGAGGGGCCGGGCACTCGCCCGCGCCGCGGCGGCAGGGCTGGCRGGGCCAGGCGGCGAGCGGAGGGCGCGGGCTCACCTCGGACTGCATCTTCTCCTCAGCCTGGCAGTGCAAGGGCAAAGAGAGACAGACAGAGGCGGGCAGTCAGGACGGCAGCAAGGCACGGACAGGCTCAGCACGAGGCAGAGGCATGCACAGAGCCCCCCCGCACCGCTCAGCCCCTCTTTCCCCCCCCCCCTTCACAGCCCACAGCCATGCACAAGGCGCCGCAGCCCTGCAAGGGCATCCTGCCCGGAGGTGGCGCTTACGGAGGAGTAGGTGGAAGAAGCGCTTGACGCCAAGGACAGCACCGATCCGTGAACTGCAACAGAGGAAAACAGGCCGTGTCAGGCTGCCCCCGGCCCGGGGGGCGGCAGCGCTCCCCGCGGGGTGAATGCGCAGGGTATCGCAGCGGGGTGAGGACCGCCTGGCAGAGGGGCTGTGCGAGAAGCCAGCAATCCGGGGAGAAGCCGAGGGAGGGACGGTGGCTGCACAGCACTGCCTGTTTCTCAGCCAGTGAATTCCCCGGATGCTGCCCGGACGCTTGCTGCTACCATCACTTGCAGTACGGCATGGGGAGCGCCCTCACTCCATGCTCTCCTCTCTGGCTGAGCCTGGGACCTCTGCCACCCTCCCTGGCTGCCCGGATCTCCTCCCTCTGATGCCACTAGTGCCAACGCAGGGAYGCTGGGCACTGCCAAGCACCCACAGGGCTTGAACCTGCTCTGCCAGGCACCCGCGTGGGTCAGAGCTGGTGGTGGCCTGGAGCTCTGCACTTAGCCCCTCCGGGCTGGCTTCCCCATGCACCGATGCTGAGGACTGCACGTACCACCCCAGCCATCAGGAGCGCCCTGAGGAAGGGGCAAGGGTCTGGGGCGACACGCCACCCTTCGGCTCCCAGGGAGACCCCCTCRCCCTGGGCAGGGGCGCAGCACACTCTCACCGTCATCCACAGGGTCCCGGAAGGAGCCCGAGCGGATCATGCCCTTGGGCTTGTCTGCCAGRGAGAGGGTGCTGCCCATCTGGGACGTGCTGTACAGCTCAAAGGTGGAGTCGTGGGTGGGGATGCTGTTGGAGCGGGTGATCCGCGGGGTGGTGGCGGCAGTGGGGCTCACTGCAAGGAGAAGGCAGGGGAGAGGCAGGGTCAGAGTCACGCCGGTTCCYGAGCCGGGCCCAGCAATCAGGGTCAGGAAAGCCGGGGTGGGAGTGATCCACAGGAGCTGGGAGGGGGAGAGGAAGCAGGGATCGCGGTCCCAAAGCAGAGGGACTGGAGGAAAGCTAAACTGCAGATTTACACCTCGAGGGCCTGGAYCCCAGCACCTGAGGCGATGTTGCAYGGTGAATGCAGAGCTRAGAAATAAATACAWCACTCTGTGKCAAAGCAGGCACAACTGTGCTGGAGCCCATCACCTCTGGGTGCATCTCTCACCGCCTGCAGTCAGGAGCCCCAACCCCATTGCCTGCATCTCCCAAACCCTCCGGGAACATCTAGGTCCCAACAAGAGCAGGCAGGACTCATGCCTGGCTCAGCCTGGCCTCAGCCACGGGCACCCTTAGAGGAGCAGGGAGACGAGGGTAGAGCCCCAAGGATGGATCAGACGGCCTAAAATAGAGATGATGTATGTCCCTGGGTCCCCAAGCCGCAACCCAGCACCTTGGTGGGGCCAAAGACATGAGACACCAAGTGTCAGGGCTGCTGGGGGTATCAAGGTGCGGAGAAAACCAGCACCCACAAGAGCATCAGCAATTAGTTGCAGGTYCCGTTACCAGCCGGCCACCGGCCATCGACCCAATGTCAGCACAAGGCTCTGGGGCCAGGTCCTGGCACCGCTCTCCAGTGCCCCACGGCAAGCCAGGGTGTATGGGGGGCAGGTGGGACAGGTTGGGTTGGTGTAAGCTGGGCCGAGGAGGAGGGCACTGACCGATGCTGGTGAGCGGGCCCTTCCCGACCAGCGCCACGGAGAGAGCAGGGGGAGAGGGCAGCTCTGGCTGATCGTCCGATTCGGGGAGTCCGCCGATGGTGTGGGAATGGCGCCGCTCCTTGGCCTCCTCCTGGGAGTGGAGCTGGTACCTGGGGGTGGAGGAGAGACGGGCACAGTGAGGCGGCGCAGGGCACCATCCCGGCTCCTGCCCGCTGGTCCCACAGCACCTCCCACCCCAGGCCTCCTGCGCGCCCSCTCAGCTTCCCCGGCACGGAGGGCACTGCCGGCCCCATGCTCCGGGTGCGGGTGGCAGGAAAGCTCCAGGCACCAGCACCCGCCCCCTTCCCCAGCACCATCCTGCCTGATTCTGGGATTTGGGGTCTTTTACCTCAGCCCTTTCTTGGGCAGCGTGTTCCTGTCGCGGTTGGTGCTGGAAGGGAAGAGAAAAGAGCAGTCACACCCCTGCACAGAGGGAGGGAAGGTGCCACAGGGCAGCACCCTCAGGGCCATGCCATGAGTCGTGGGGAGGCGAAAGATGGCTTTTCCCCCAAAACAGCAAGGCAAGAGCCTCTAAAGGGGGGCCAAGGCCGCGGCAGGATGACTGGAGGGAGCTCAGCCCATGGAGGTGCCGTGCTCTGACAGCCCCCTGCCCACCCTCTGACTGTACCTGTCCAGATGTGCAAGCCGGGGGCTCCCGCTCCAGCCCAGCTCACCAGCCTCTTCCTCTTCCTCCGTGCTGGCAGGGGGGACAGCAGCAGGGGCGGGGGCAGGGGTGCTGCCCCCCGAAAAGGCACTGGGCAGGCTCATGGGCATCTGCAGGGACTCCATGCTGCGGTGCAGGCCTGAGAGCTTGGGGTACATCCTGCCCTCCTTGGGGACGCTGAAGCCRCCCATGAGCTCCAGGCCCTGGGAGAAGCTGGCCGAGTTGATGTTGAGGATGGGGGCAGGACTGGGACTGAAGCAGGGTGTGAGGTGCCCGCCGGCTGGGTGCAGGTCCTGGAGCTTGGCAGTGTGCGGTGGGTGCAGCTCACTGGAGGACGGCAAGTCCAGACTGTTGGAGTTGACCTTGTCCAAGTTGGCCAGCGAGGGAGGCTTCACGTAGGTCTTGGCAGCCGCTCTGGGGGGAAAAAAAGTGTTATCGGGGGCAGGCAAGATGCGGGCGCCGGGCACAGCACGGCAGTGGGCACAGCCACACCAGGCACCTGCTGTCCTCAGAGGTGGAGGGGGTCATACCTGAGTGGCGTGGGGGGCAGCTCGGCCACCTTGGCCGCCGGCGGGAGGTTGGCCTGGGCCTTCGGGGTGCTCTCGGGCGAACCGATGTTCTTCAGGGTCACGCACTCGGAGTCGAGCGCCACAGCCTTGGCCTTGGCCTTCTCCTTCTCACGGTCCGTCTGGTTCACGGGGGCTGGTGTGCCACGGCCTGCACCGATCTTGGATGGCTCCTTGAGCCGCGACACYGAGATGCTGCCCTGCTTGGTGCTGAGCAGGCTGGGATCGATGCTGCTGCTGACGGGGCGGTTCGCACCACGACCGCCCGTCACGCTCATGGAGCTCGACTTGGCCGGCCGGGGCAGGCTCCGGTACTGGATGTTGGAACGGGCGCCTGGGGCCAGGAAGCCGGGCTCGGCCGCGTTGGAGACATCCAGGCTCGTTTTTCTCCCACTGACCGGCTTGACGGGGATGCCAGAGCTCTTCTGGATCTTGCCCAGGGTGGCCGAGCCCCCAGCTTGCATGACGGTGGCAGTGCCGGTGGTGGGAGCCGGTTTCTTATAGCCGAAGGAGCTGGAGGCAGAGGGGCGCGTAAGGCCCGAGGGTGGCTTCTTGGCATCGGCAGTGCGATCGCGGCCAGCATCGGAGGAGGAACGCTGCAGGCCTGTGTTCTTCACRGACAGCTTGCTCTTGTCAGTGGCTTTGGTCTCAGGCTTGCCTGGCAGGCAGGGAAGGAAGGGTTAGTGTCCCGGGAGAAGAGGGAGGCTTTGGGGACATGGGGTCCAAACTAGCCCAGATYTGACAGCAACTTTGGAGATGGAGAAGATGTGGCGGCGAGGAAGGAACAAGCGCACCAGCACCAGGTGTCGGGGCAGAACAAGGCCAGGACCCCGACACACACAGCCAGCCCCCAGCCCAGCACGGGGCAGACACAGCCCTGGGGAAGCAGAGCTTGGCCAGGGGGCCACCAAGGGTACGGCTGATCCCACTTAAAGCAAGGGCACATCACGTGTGTGATTCRGTTGCCCACATGGATGCACCCAGCACCACGGAGATGCCCCGGGGTGACTGAAGGGACCCAACGCTGCTGGCCCCAGCAAGACGGGTGCAGGTCTTGGGGCTTGCAGGAGCATCAAGGCAGCAAGCAGCTGCAGGACGGTGAGGRCCCGTCCCACAACCCWGCCCATGAGGATGCCAAAGACCACYCAACCACCCTCTGCTCCAGCCCATTTGGATCAGAGCACAGCCAGGGGTCCCCATGGTCATCCCCATGGCCAATGCACCCAGRGCAGGCACATGAAGACACCAAAACCTCTATCAGAGGAGGCCCTCCCCAAATCCAGCCTCACCTGCCACTTTGAGGGTGCTCTGGGCCGTGTGGGTAATAGGGGAGGTCACTGCCACCGGAGGGGTCTTGCCCTTCTTGAGGGACCCCGGGGTGCCCAGGCTAACAGGTTTCTTCAGCTCGCCACCCTTCGGCACCTCCTCGCAGCTCTCCGAGGGCTCCCGCCGCCACTTGGAGGAGCCGTGCTCCATCTTGAGGCTGCTGCTGTCGTAATCCAGCTTCTTGGAGGCCTTGTCCTCCGCCTCGCCGTACCAGCTCAGCCCGCTCTCCGCCAGCGAGCGCTTCTCCGAGTCTGTGCGCAGCTGTGGGCAGACCAGAGTCAGGGACACCCCTGGCCCCAACCTCAGAGGGCTCCACACCCAGCAGGGAAAGGGGAGACACTGGACACCCAAGGGTGCTCCCAGCTCTGCTGAATCACTGCACCCTGGCCTGCACCGTGTCTTGGTTTCCCCATGCAACACCCCGTATCGCCAGGATGGGAAGGGAAGGCAGGTGACCCTCCAAAATCCACCCTCTCCTTCCTGCAAAGGAAGCACCACTGGGCTCTGCAGGATGAAGGGTGCCAAGGTCCATAGCCACGTGGGCCCGGCGGGGCGATGTAGACACCTACYGCTATGGCAGAGTTCCTCCGCGACGCCGTGGGGGTGGAGGGCAGGGAGTTGAGCGAGGAGCTGGCGTTGAACTCCTCCGAGCTGAGGTTGTCGGAGGCATCGCTGAGGCCGCTGCTGATGGAGCTGCTCTCATCCCAGCTGCAAGGGGAGAGCCAGYGTGAGACCCTCTCGCCCACGCTCATCCCGTACCGGGGGGCAGCGGCTCTGCCGGCCCTTCTCCRGGGACGTCGGCACATCCTGCCACCCACCAGCATTTCCCTGCCGGCCTGACAGCACCCGATGGACCAAGTCCAGCCCGAGCAGCCCCGATTAGCACCCGCTGCAGGGACGTGGCAGGGAGCCAACGCTTGGCAGCTGACACTGGCTCCATCCCAGCCTGGTGCAGCTTTCCAGCCCCGCTGGCGCACAAGATCCRACCCAGCCCGACCTTGCAACTCCTCAATTTAGGGCACCCAGGGGTGCTGGGCATCAGGGGAATGGCCAGGCCAGGCTGCCAGAGGGTCCCGTGGTCAGGGCCAGAGAGCAGCGTTGGCCAGCCAGCCCYAACACGTCCCATGGAGGAGCCAGGCCACCACGGGACAGGGGAGCATGCAGCACAGCACTGCCAGCCCTGCAGCCTCCACGCAGCAGAAAGCAGGACCCGGGGCTGATCCGAAGGCTCGGCCGACTGCTCCCGCGCAGCTCATTTCCTAGCACGGAGGCCAAATAAACAGGGCAGCCGCCGAGCTCCCTCCACGGAGGCCAGGAGGTTTCGCAGAAAGGGCAGGGACTGGCCCGAGCCTTCCCTCGGCTGCCGTCCCAGGCCTCCACCCTCCCTTGGGCGGCTCCCACCCTGCGCCGCTGCACTCCCTCTCCGGCACGCAGCAGTATCCCAGTTTTTGGCACCTCTCCGGCTCACGGAGACACGTGCTGGCTGCATCCAGGGGACAAGCAGCTCCTGGAAACGCAGCCCACGTAGGAGACCTTCGAGAGGGTCGGACCCCTCAGCGGGACGCGGCCTGGGCACTCCCTGGGGTGAGCTGGCGCAAACGGGCACGGAGCATCTTCCAGCGGGATGAGCGYGGCCCCTTTCAGGTCAGTGCCTGAGTAGGTCAGCGAGGCCCCCGCAGCCCCTGAGGGGTCTCAATGGGTCCGGGTGGAGGAAGGGGATGGGAAGGACAAGCAGCRGCGGGGGAGAAGGGGAGCAGAGCTGGAGGGACGCGGTCTGCCCTGCTCCTCACGCCCGTTCCCCAACCCAGAGCCTGGACGTCAGTGGAAGAGGAGATTCCTGCCCACGGTTCAGCCAGGGATGAGGCGACAGCAAGGGGGGTCACCACAGCACGGCCTCCTCCACGGCCATGGGCAGACACAGGTACGGCCGCTGAGCACAACTACCGAGGCACAGTTCAGTCTGCAAACGTGGGTGCTGGCGGGGGCCAGGGCACGAGCGCTGGCCAACCACCGTCACCTCCGTTTGCTTGCTGGCTTGGCAGAGGCRCCTAATCCTTTTGGGGCTCAGGAGCCGGGGCAGTGCCCGGCCCATCTCAGGGGACATCAGGCCCGGAGGAGGCAGTGAGGAGGACAGCAGGAGCAAGGTGAGGAGCCCTTGGCCTCCCGGTGCCAATCGCACCAAGCAGGGGAAGAAGCAGCCTCAAAGTCCTTGTTTCGAGTGGGAGAGCTGCATTTCACCAAGGCGGGAGCATGGTAGGGCGGAGGCGCGTGGCTACGAGGAGGATGAGGGCTCTGTGCTGCAATACCGCTGGTCCTCGGTGCTGGCCGGGGCTGAGCGCGGGACCTCCCCCACCCCGGCACACGCAGTCCCTGGCTCCCAGCCCTGCCCCACGCCAGCGGCGCGCTGGAGAGGGGAGTCAGCTCCCTGCCGGGCTCATGTCTGCGGCTTGGCCAGCCTCGCTGCGAGCCGGCCCGCTCCGGTTGGCAGCGGCGGCAGATGAACCCCGTGGAAGGAGGGATTTGTGGTGAAGAGGAGGCTGCATTTCTCAGCAGTGAGTTTTGCCAGGAATTAACGGGTGCTGGGAGATACCGAGCTGGAAACAACACAAAGCGCAGTGGGAAGCAGGCCGCGAGCAGCAAATGCCGGGCARCACATCTCCCCGAACGGCCAGGAGCGCAGGGCAGCCCCGGAGCTGCCTTTGCTGCTTGTGCACCCTCGGTACTGCAGGACCTTCCAAACAGCTCTGTATCTTCTGCTTTTTCCAAACATCAGCTACGGGCCAAAGCCGGAACGGTGCCAGCAGCTCTGCGGAGTGGYGAAATACTGCCGAGGATCATCATTCCTCATGCTGCCACTCGCTTGCGTGCGCACACGCCTCTCCATGCAAATACGCATGTGTCCTTATGTGCCCATGCCCTTATGTGCCCGTTCCCACYGACGCCCACGTACGCAGCCAGGAGGGCAGTCGCTATCCGAGATCAGTGCACACYCCCACTCTCCATGACCCATCGGCACAGCCCTAGCACCCTCGTTCTCTCTTTGGCGACAGGTTCCCTGGGTGTCCATGCTACCTCCAAGCCTCCCTCTGCGGTCAAACTCCCTCCCCCGGCGCTACAAGCCTGGTAGCCCAGTGGCCACCACCGGGCACACGGCATGTGAAATCCCTCCAGGAGCAGGGTCACCCAGGAGGGGACGCGGCCGCCTTCATCACTGTGGCAGCTCTGGGGACAGCCCCACACGTGCTGCTTCCCAGGAAGAGATTTAGTTATGACCACGTGCCTGGGAAGCACCCCGGGGCTGCCCCGCTCCACAGATCTTCCCGTTCCCGGCCCCTGCTCCAGGAGACTTCTTGCTGGGCCAGAAATCCCCATCCCAGAGCATGAACTGAAGCTCCTCTCCCCTTTCGCACATCAACATCCCGAGGTCGCTGCTCCCACGCAGCATCCCTGCGGTGGTCCTGGCACTGCACAGAGCAAGGCAGGACCTTGGGGGAGCCGCTCCCCGCAGGCACGCGGCTGCGATCGAGCAGAGCTCTGGGCCTCTCCGTCCCCCATCGGTTTGGGGTTTGCAGTCCCACCAAAGGGCTCTGGCCAGCCCCACACGTAGACCTTCCCCACAGGGCAGCAACAAGCTCCAGGTGTTCGGAGAGCCCCGGGTGAAGGTCGTGGGCTAAATCATCACGCAACAGACCACCTTCACGGTCCTAAGTCAAATGGGAAGAAGGAAGCACCGGGCACCCAGCGCAGCCCCCAGGAGCCGCCTCGCAGGAGGAAAAACACAGCTCACCAGGGCGCGGGCTGGGAGTTAAAAGCAGGGATTGAGAGGCCCCGGGAAGCTGGACACACCGGCACATCCGCCCAGGATGACTTGGCAGGGAGCAGAGCGTCTAAGGGCCGAGCGTGCGGAGCTTGGCCGGGTGGCGAGGAGGCAGAGCGCAGGCGCAGCGAGAGCAGGACGGCTCCAAGTCCGGGTGCAGTCGCCTTGCAAACCACCCTCGTGCACCCGGACTCCTGGCACGCCAGGGCACCCACCACRAGCCCGGTCTCTTTGCAAAGCTGCACGCAGACACCCAAAGGTGCTCTTGCTTATGGCTACCGGCCACAGCGACRCTCTTGGCTGCTCCTGGGCAGGAGCAGCCCACCCAGCACCCTCCAGTCCCACCCGGCGCTGCTCCCTGCAGCATCGGGGGATGCCGGGGGCTGAGCTGATGGGGGCCGAGCCCCCGCACAGGTCCTGCAAGGATACGAGGCTCTGGGACGGAGATGGGCTCAGCGCCCAGGATGCCAGAGCCCACCCCAGRCTTTCCCAGCAGGGCACAGGGTGCTGCGCTGGGAGCCGGCCGCCCAGTCCCGGGCACCTCCAGCTCTGTTTTGGGGTGCACAGCATTGACAYGGGGGACCCCCCCCAATACCAGCTCCCCTGTGCTGCACCCAGGCAGGGGYCCACGCCGGAGCAGCAAGGAAAGCCTTGACTCGGGCTGCGCCGTGACACTGACGGCCCCTCGGCAAACACAAACCCTCCTGGCATGTGGCAGAGCCCAGACGGCCCCCAGGAGAGATTTCGGGGGGTCGCACTGGCCAAAGCCACCTGACTGCCCCCCTCAACGCCAGAAGAGCAGCAGCTGAGCTGCAGCGCCGCGGCAAGAGCTGCCACCCAGGGAGGGACGAGCCGCCGAGCCGGGCGAGGGACAGAGCGGTGGCGCTGGGCACCCGATTCCTGGGGTCAAAACTCCTGCTTTGCGCTTCAGTCCCTCCATCTTAAACAGGGCAAGAGCAGCAACGCGCCGGTTCTCCTTCAGCGCGTTAAACCCACCCTGAGGCATCGAGGGCACCCAGGAGCCCTGCACCCCAGCGCCGGCTGCAGCCCCCCTGCCCGCACCAGCCCTCACGTGGAGGGAAGGGAAGGGAAGGGAAGGGAAGGGAAGGGAAGGGAAGGGAAGGGTGCCCGCCGCATCCGCCAGCCGGACGGCACCCACCACGGCCCGGCAGCACCGATGGGTGCCGCATGCCTTGACTGCGCCCAGGGCGACGGCCCCGTCCCGTAGCACACCGGGGACGCCCCCACCCTGAGGGTGCCGCTTCGAAGCCCCCGGTGCAGCACATGCGCCCGGGCCCGCGCCGCTCCCCAGCTCGGCTCCACGGGGCCGGCAGCAGCGAGCGCGGCCGAGGGGCGGCCGAGGCCGGCGGCGGGTTGGCGCGAGCACTGCC
>NW_020448309.1:826647-870650 GCF_003343035.1 Apteryx rowi
CAGCCCCCCAGCTTCAGCCCACGGCCCCGCATCCCTGGCCCCAGTGTCCCCCAGTGCCCCCAGTCCGGTGCCCCTGCCAGCCCCAGTGCCCCGCTGCCACCCCGTGCCCCCCCATCCGGCCCACTGACCCACAGGCCCGGCCCCAGCCCTGCCCCCAAAGCTACTCCCCGAAAGCATCGGGGCAGCCAGGCTGCCCTCTCCCCGTGCCCGGGGCCATGCGGGGCTGCCAGGGACAGCTGCTCCCAAGAGTCCCAGTTTCCCGGGATTGCCACTGAGCAATCACCCGAGCTTGCACAATTATCCATTTTAAGGGCTAAAAAGACAATTTGCRTCTCTTTTTTTTTCCCCTTGCAGCAGCGCAGGGGCTGCAGCCCGGAGCAAGAGCCTCGCGGGCACGGCAGAAACTAGGGACCCCTTCGCCGAGCCCCGCGTGCCCCCGCGCGGAGCCACCGCTCGGGGCTCCGCCAAGGGCTTCCCCCCATCCGCCAGCACCCCGCGCCGATCCCGGGGCCGAGAGGGTTAACGGCAGCTTCAGCAAAGTGCCCTGAGCTCCTCCGAACCGGTCCCTGCGGGCTCGGAAATAAGTAATTCCTTCCTAGCGCTTTCCCCCGCCTTGGCAACGCCTCTTGGCTCCCTCTGTGATGAGCATCCTCGCTCGGCGCTTGGCTCTGTTTACTCCCGGGCTCRGGAAAGCAGGGAAACAGGAAAGGCCAGGCCCGCTTGGAGAGCTCGGGCGCTTAGGACCGGGTTTGCAGTGGTGGCTCCCTGCGAGCCGTGGTGCCTGGGAGCCTGTGCCCCGATGGCACGGACAGGCGGGGGGACATGCGACCCCGGCGAGGCCGCATTTGCATCCGTGCGTCCGCGGGGGGGCCGGCCGCTGGCTCCGCGCACGCACGTGCGAGCGGCTGCGCAGCCTTAGGGATTTATTGCCATTGTAGCCGCTCTCGCGGCGCTGCAGGAAATTCAGCTCTGTCCTGCTGCCCTTCACGCCCGGAGGTTTCGCGGTGGGATCGGCAGGGATTTCTCCCGCCGGCACCCCGCCCCCCGGGCGCCGTGACGCCGTCCTTGGCGCAAGCTGCCGCTGCTTCGATCCTCACTGGGGCAGGATCCCACCCTCACCCCAAACTGCAGCCTCGGTCGCTCCGAACTGCTCATCGGGGCTCTCCCACGGTAGCGGGAGATGAACCAGACGTGCAGCCGGCGGGCGCCGGCACGCTCGCTGAACCTCGGCGGCTGCCGATGCCTGGCGCTCCCCGTCTCCGCCGATCGGACCCGCTCTGTCTTTATCCTCCATCTCCCCGCAGCTCTTCGGCCCTTGGCCAGAGGCGCACGGTGCAATTGCACCGAACGCCGCTGCCTCTCTCCCGCTTGCAGACGGCGCCGCAACCTGCTGCCGCGCTCCAGCCTGCAGGAGCGGGAGGCCAAACACCGTGGTCTAGCGGGCAGGACACGGCACCGCGATGCAGGATGGCCGGAGCTGCCAGCCTGCGCTAACCTGCTCCGACACCTCCTTGCAGGCCCTGCGGGCTCCAGGGCCAGGCGCGAGTCCGGTCAGCCTGGCAGCGCTCAACCGGAATCGGATTTTGCCTTTAACCAGGCGGGCGCCGCCACGGACACCTTCCCGTGGATTTTGCAGAAGTGCAATTTCCTTAAAGCGTCAGCAACCTCCTCCGCGCTTTCAAACCGTATCTTGCGTTTTGCCAAAAGACCTCAAAGCCACCTTGTCCCTGTAGCAGCAGGGAGAGCAATGCAATAGTCCATGCGTCCACGCCTGCTTCCCGCGAAACACAGCCGCATTTCCGGGATGGGCCGGGAAGGCTCCTTGGCTACGCAGTCATCCAAACAGCGGGCTCCCGCCCCTCCCCTGGGGAGCCTCTCGCCGGGGCTGACCCCACAGAGGCACGGAGCCCCTCGGACACGGCATGGCCAGGGATCGCTCCGTATGAGCGTTGCATCCCTCCACCCTCCCTCTGGCACCGGGCCGCCCTGCCTTGCACAACGGACGGACAGACGGACGGACGCCTGCGCCTCCCTCCCCTCCTCCTGGCAGGCTGCCCCCGGCCCCGCCAGAGCCAGCTGCCAGGGCAGAGCTCAGATGAGGCCATGGGGGGCTGTCAAGGGGCCTGGCACGGAAAGGAGGTGCCGACACACACCGAGCACCAGCTCCTGCGGGGACCCGACTGCCCCGTGCTGGCTTTAAATCCCCCGTGGGCAGCCCGGTCCAAGCGTGTTTGCACCGGCGCTCCCCAGGTCACCGCCTTGTGCCTCAGTTTCCCTATGCAGGAACAGTGAGACGGGGATGCAGGGGGTGGCGTTGCACACGTACAGGTGTGCGCGCACGCGCACGCTTACAGCCTGCGTTACGGCAGCGCCGCTCGAGCCCGGAGCCGAACGCGGCAGGCTGCCGCGCTCCCTTCCCAGCCGCCTCCTTCCCATCAGGACGGAGAGGATCAACCTCTCGGCCGGGCTGCGGACACCCCAGGCACGCGGGGAAAGGCGGCGAGGGGGATCCGAGAAGCCAGTGCCCGAGTCCCAGAGCCCGGCGCGGCCGATGGGGCCGGGACAGATTTGATGGCAGGGAGCCAGGATGCGTTTCCACACCCTCGCTGTTAGGAGGAAGGAGACAGCTGGGGCCGAGGCCGCACGCGGCAGCAGCAGGGTCCAGCTCCGGTGGGAAGCAAAGCGGGTGCAGCAGGTTTGGCCTGGCCCCAGCATGGGAGAGGGGCACCCTGGCCATGCGCACGCACCCCCAGCACGGGCACGGACCCCACGGGGGGCAGCTCTGCCCTTCGAGGACCTTCTCCAGCCCGTCATCGCAGACCTGCTTCCCCAGCAGCAGCTGCTTTCGCAGCCGGAGGGTTAAAAGTCTCCCTGTTTTAATCGTCTCATTCCTGCCATCGGCAAAGACACCCGTCCGCTTGCCAGGCGGGATATGCTGGCACGGGTGAGGTTTCCAAGCACACGTGTCCCTGCAAGACAGCAGCGCTTGTGCTCCCAAATCCCCAGGGCCCTCCCGAAAACCCGCCCCGATTAAAGCGATGTCTAAGAGCCCCATTGTGCAGAACCCCCTCCGAATCCAGTCCGACCCAGCCGGCTGGGACAGCCGGGGCGAGGGGACGCGGGACGGTGGCACGAGGAGCCAGGCTGCCGCTGGCAGCAGTGTCCCCCTGGCCCCAGGGCTGGCGGTCACCCCACAGCCGCAACGGTGAGCCAGGGGAGCCGGTGCAGGAAGGCAACGGGTTAACAGCGGGAACAGGCATGGGAACGTATCCTGGTGCACCCCAAGTCATCCCAGCCCGCTGGGCCTTGTCCGTCAGCGGTGCCAGTGTCCCCAAATGTCCCTTCTGGAGCACCCCACAACAGACAACGAGCCCCCCTCGGTCTGCCGTGGCCCTTTTCTCTTGCCCTGCCATGGTCATTGCAGCAGAGGAAATACAGGGGCTTGCACGGGACCCCCAGCTGGGGTCTCTACAGCCAAAACGTCCTGCCCCACATCAGCCGGTCTCCGGCACCGAGGGGTCTCTGCGGACGTGCTAACGGCCACGGCTCCCTCCCACCAGCACCATTCCACGCGCATCCCGCTCCCATGCATCCTCCGCGAGAAGGAGCCCGGACTCAGCCTGGGCTCTTTCCTCTCTTCCCATCACATTCACTTAATGGGGCAGAAGAACAATTAATTAGCTTCATAAATCGCTATTTGTGCCCGGAGGGCCCGGGTGCTACCGCTGCCACTTCCCCCTCCTCACGTCCGCCACGTCCATTCGGGAACGGCGGCGGAGCCTCGCGACGCCCGCACCGCACGCGGCCCTCCTCCTGCCTGGCCGTGCACCCCACGCGGGGCGAGGGTGCTTTCCCGGGAGCACAGCTCGCCCTTTGAGTGCCTGCACCCAGCACCCTTCCTCTAGGGTGCAGAGACCTTGCAGACGGGGAAACTGAGGCAGGGAGYGGGGACTGAGTCGCCTGAGCTCACGCAACAGGAGAAGCAGCATCGCTTCCCAAAAGCCAGTGTAGCRCTCTGCCCGCAAGGCAATCCTGCTTCTGGGCGCCCCGGAGCTAGCCGGCGGGGGTGCGGGTGCCCCCGCACAGGTCCCCGGCGAGGCGGCGCGGGTCCTGGCACCAACGCGACGAGGGAGCCCGGCGGCAGGCTGCAAAAACCCGGCGCCCCCCCCTCCTCCCCACCGGCCGCCGCGGCTCCGCTCTGCGGATCACGGTAATAGCGGGGTCCGATTTCCCCAGGCAGGGCTGAGGCAGCGCGGGGCGGCTCGGCCGATGCCGTCGCGACGGTTCCCGACGCTCGTCCGCTTGCGGCGATGAGATCAGTGGTGAACCTGGACCGCGCGGCCGCCTGCCACGCCAGCGCCGCTGCTGAGCTCAGCCGGCCCCGCTGCGGGGGAGCCAGGCCACCCCTCCACACCCTCCCGGAGCGGTGGAAACCCCGGAGGAAGCATATCCCCATCCGGGGAGCTCCGGCTGCTTTGGAAACGGGGACACACGAAGTCTTGCTCCGGGCCCCGCGGGGGGCCAGGCTGCAGCAGGAGGAGGTCAGAGAGTCCCAGCCAGCGCTGGGGTGGGGGAGCCGGCGTGACTCAGCCTGCTTGCGAAATTCCCATTTTTCCCCGTTGTCTGGACAAGCCCGTGGCCTCAGACACCTCGGCGTGCAGCTGCCTGGGCCGCTGTGCACGTGGGATCTGCGGGCTCTGCTTCACCGACGGGGCAGAGCCAGGGCACCGAGCCAGGCCACGAGGTGCCAGCCTGCAAAGGGCCCTTTGGGGCTGCACCTTCCCTCCCCTCGGGGTGCAACGGGGGTGCGAGGACCGGCCCCGGCTCGCCTCTGCTCCGTGTTGGCGCTCAGCCCCACTGATGAGCCACCAAGGCCCAAGTCAGCAGCTTCCCAAATGCCGGCCGGCCTTGGGCCGCCCCGCGCGGAGCAGGGCCAGCAGCGTCACCGCACGCGCACCCCGTGCGCCCCGTACGCCCCCTGTACACCCCGCAGGTAGGCTGACACCACACCCACACGGTACGTGCCCTGCGCACCCCGCATACGCGCCAACACTGCATGCACGCCGCTTGTGCCCAGCACGCTCGCCGCACACCCCCACACCCTCGCCCCGAATGCACACGCCTCTTTGCACAAGCACGCTGCACACCCAACTGCGCACCCCACCTATGCGCTGACGCTGTAGGTACAGTCCCTCTGCACCCCCCAAGCTCCCTGTGCAACGCAGGCACCCCCGCTGCACACCCGGCATTTGCGCACACCCTGCAGCATGCGCGCTGCACAACCCCGACTCCCCATACAGCCTGCAGGCAGCCGGACAGGGGGCCACCCCGCACACCCTACACCGTTCCATGCGTCACCCCGCACCATGCACCAGGTCTACCCCGCACAACCCGCACCGTGCACCAGGTCTACCCCGCACAACCCGCACCGTGCACCAGGTCTACCCCACACAACCCGCACCGTGCACCAGGTCTACCCCGCACAACCCGCACCGTGCACCAACCCTGCCACCGTGCGCCACGTTTTGGATGTGGCACACGGGGCAGAGAGAAAGCGGCCCCGACCCTGCGCTAACCCCCAAGCCCTTGCTCGCCTTCCGGCTCCACGAGGCTCGAAATGGGGGGCAGCACGCGGAACAGCCGAGGTCGGAGACGTGCCTGGGCGGAAAGGGCCCAAATCCCTCCGCCAAGAGCTTGCAGCGGTGGCGGGGGGGACCGGGGCTGGCGCGCGGCCAGAGCAGTTGGCCCCAGCTGTTCAGCCGGAGCCCGAGGCCGAGCGGGAATGGCGCGCTCCGCCTCGGGAACAGCGCGAGGCCTCCCGAGCTCGCTGAGGCCCTGCGGCTGGCGTTGGCCTCCCGCCGCTCCTCCTGGGGCGCCCCGGCCTGGAGGGTGGCCGCGCCACGTCCTCAGTGCCCCCAGCACCAGCATGAGGCCTGGTGGAGCCCAAAATGCCCCGGGCAAGCCCCAAAATGGAGGCGGCTCCGAAGGTGGCGGCCATGGCGCTGCCYGCAGGGGAAGGGTGCTGCCGTGGCACCGGCGCCCGGCCGGGAGCGTCACCGGGTCCCTGTCTGGGCCCGTCCGCCGGCTCAGCTGGAGGGAGGCGCCTCGCCGAGGCCAGGCGCAACGCGGCCTCCGACACGGCTTCGGCGGCAGCTCCTACGCCTTCCCCCGGCCGCCGGGACCCCGCACATGTGCCGAGCCGCGTGCGAGGCCGTGGCCTGCTCAGCTGCGGCCGGTCCCCGCGGGATCGCCTGGGCCCACCGGGACCACGGCGAGGGGGTCAGGCCAGCCCGGGCAGCGCCGAGCACGGGGCGGAGGAGGGATGGGAGAGCCAATCCCGCTTGGAGCCGGGAAGGAGGCCGGCCGCTCCCCTGCCGCTCRCGGGGAGCCGAGCCAAACATCTGCTCCGACCTCCGGGCTGCGTCGAGCTGAAGTAGCTGCTAGGAAGCACAAGCCAGGCCAGCGCCAGCAGCAGCCGGGCCGCCGGGCCACGGCCCGGAGCGGTGCCGCCTGGAGCGTACGGATTACGGGGGGACACTGCAGGCAGCCCTCAGCCCCCCTCGAGGGGCTGCCATCAGCGTCCTCATGGCAGTCCGCCCCGGTGCCCCAGGGCAGCCCGCGAGCTGCAAGCACCACTTTCCTCCCAGCTCCAAGCCGTGCCGGTACCTGGCTCGCAGATGCTTGGATGCTCCACCACGGATGGCTACCCGCACCGCCACAGTGGGCGACACAAACCCTTCTCCCGTCTTCCTTTCCTTTGCCTTCTGCCCCCCAAAAAATCAGGGGAACGAGGCAGTCAGAGCAGACGCCAGGAGCCCCGAGCACGCGCGAGGCACCGGCGCTGCCGCAGCACTCGGAGCCAGCGCGAAGGCACGGGCTCGGCAGCCCTGGCGCTCCTGGCAGCCCGGCTCGCGCCCCACCACGGCCCAGCCAAGTTTCCCCTGCCTTCGCCCCGCCAAGGTCAAATCCTGCTTGGCGACTGTGCTGGCCCCGGTCCCAGGTACCCAGGACTCTGCCACCGAAGGTTCAAGGATCGAGACAGCCTGGCCTGGTCCTCAGCCCCCCTCCGCACCGGGCAAACGCCACTCTCCATCCAGGAGCATCCCTCCTGTGCCAGAACCCGGGTACGGCCTGCCCCCAGCAGGCAGGGTGGAAGGAGGGAAACTGAGGCACAACCGAGGCCCTACGGTGGGTCTCTGCAGCCCGGCACCTTGCTCAGCAGGCCTGGAAGCAGCTGCGGCGAGCCGTACTGGTGCTGAGCCCTCGGCACCGGGTATGAACCACGGCAGGGACGGCATCGCGGCCTGGCAACCGGCTCTGGGGACATTGCGAGCAGCCTCCACGGAGTGCCAGACCCTACGCCCTGCCCTGGTGTCCCAGAGCTCTGCCAGCGGCACCGTGTGCGGGGAAGCAGCCGGGCAAACGGGGCTGGATGGCGAACGATCTGGCGAAAGGCAGCCAGCGGAAAGGACTGCGTCGCGCAGGGCACTCTCCAAACCCCGGAGCGCCTCCCAGCTCCCGCATCCGAGCGCCTAGGAGCTGCCAGAGCTTCTCAGATCAGGCGACCGAGTGCAGGCAGCCAGGGAGGAGAAGCGGGAAACGCGGAAGAGGGTGGGAACGCTTTGCCTTCAGCATCGCATCCTTGCAGGGTCTCGCAGCAGGGGCAGCAAACAGCAAGCGGTCACGCCGAGCGATGCTGCCCGGAGACCCAAACCCGAGCCTAACGTGCCTGCGGAAGCCAAGGGACGGAGTTGCTAGCCCAGAGCTGCCGGCCCACGGCTGCTCCGGCTTCCCCGCCGGCAGCTCCGGTGTTGCAGGTCCCCTGTGCCGGGCAGCTTGCGCCGAGGCCACATTAACCGGCGCGGCAGAGGTGCCCATGTGGGACACCCAGCCCGAGCCCTTGGCAAGCAGGGCAACGCACGCACCCCACCGCCCGGATCCCCCAAACCACCCACACCTCGGCAAGACTGACCCCCACATTGCCCCGAAGGACAGGCCCCCACGTGCCGGCCGCGGCTCACCTACCTCRGCCCCCCTCCTTGCAGGCGGCTCTCCCAGCGCGGCACCGGGACGCGCGGGTCAGAGCCAGCCGAGGAGGCCGGGCCGGGGGCACCGTCAGCCCAGCGCAGCGCAGCTCTGAAAGCTTCGCCCTGCGCCGGGGGATTGCGGCGCTGCGGGGGTCTCGCAGGAGCTGCAGCAGCGCAGGGCTGAGGCTGCTTCATTCCCGAGGCTCGGAGAAAATTAACCCTGCCTGGAGCAGTGTGCAGGGCCGGAGCCCGGACAGGGCACAAGGCTGCACCCAGGACTGTCCCTTGCTGCCAGAGCCCGCGCATTGCCCGGGCCAGTTGCTGATGGAGATGAAGCAACACTCAGATTCATCTGCTCTTGGCGCTGCCTCTGCAGGCAAGGACACGCCAAGGTTATCTGCCTGCAAGAGCAGCTCCAAGAGAAGAGACAAGGCGGGAGAAAGGGAGGATTGGAGTCCTTCACCCCGACAGCCAGACCTGTAGCAATACCCCGCTTTGGCCCCAGCACGTCTCCCGTGGCCAGTGGCACGAGGAGGTGATGTGCCATCTCTTGCTGCCAAGTGATGGCTGATGGTCCCCAGGAGGGGACCGCGCCGAGCCAGCACAAGGCACCACTGTTCTTGAGCACGGGGCAGCCCCACGAGACACGTCCGTGTTTACACCGGTCCGATTCCCAGCCCCACGACCAGCCGCCCCGGCCCTGCAGCAGCAGGTTGGGGATTGCAGAGCGAGGGCCAAGCATGAAGGAAGCTGCAGCTGGAGCAGCGCTGTCAGCAGGCCAAATACCTCCTCTCTTGCTCTGGGACAAATCAAATGCTGGAGTTATTTATTTTCTCATGCACTGAAACAGGAAACCTCCAAAATGCCGAAACCCTGGACCCCAGCCAGAGCCAGGGGGCACCTCAACAGCTCAACGGGAGCAGGACACGTTTTGAAAGAAAATGTGAGCAATGGTCATGCCGGGCTGCACCCACCCGTCCCCTTCACCCTCACGCTCCTCAGCACTGGCCAGCAGTTGGCTGGATCCTGGTAGCCTGACGCCTGCATCCTGCTGGGCGCTGAGCAACCTGCCCTCCTGCGGGCACCATCCTTCCCTGCGGAGCCCCTTCATGGGCAGGGTGTTGGGAGGCTGGGGGTCTTCCCCAGGCTAAAGCCACTGGGGGTGAAGGGAACACCCCACACAGAGCAACACAAGCCCAAAAACCTTGTATGGCACAGCAGGAGATGTCCCGACCCTGCCGGGTGGAGGGATGGAGGCAGATGGGGGCCCAGAACCAGGGGATCCTGCTCAGCAGGACCGCGGTGCCACCCATCAGCAAGGACAATTTGGGACCCTGCGCTCTACTGGGGTCCTGAGACTCCCGCAGCCTGTCCCACCACGTGCCACCAGATCTCCTGGCTGGACCCGTGATGTCTCCACTGTGCCTTGGCAGGTCAGACAGGGCAGCTCAGCTCCCCTGCCGTAAACTGGGAGAGCTCTTCTGAAAGCAGCAGCAGGGTCCTGGCCTTGATGTCCCACAGCCACTTACCGTAAGCATTTCTCAGTCCTCTCCTCTGGAAACACCCAAATCAAGCCTGACGCACCCTGTGCAACAGGAAAGCAGCGTGGCCCAGCCTGGGGACTCGCTCGCGGGGGTGGCAGCGAGGGGCAGAGCAGCCCCAGCCGGCTCAGAGCCACTTGGCTCTTTCAGCACCAGCACTGCAAGGGCTACACCGCCTCACTGGAGGGGAAACATCTCCAACTGTAGCAGCCACCTGGGAGACACGATCTACCCAGCCGTATTGGTGGTGACCTGCATGATCCTCCATTCATCCCGCTGCTCCGAGTGCCCCCTCCACCGCTGGCTGGAAACAGCCGAACGGGAGGTGGTCAAGCCTCTAGGAAAGCCCCGAACCGGCCACGAGCTGCGGCATGGGCACTTACCCCGTGGTGATGTCGTCATCCTCTGTCAGGGTCTTCCCCATCAAGTCGCTGTCGCTCATGTAGCCCGACTTCAGCTCCACGTCGTCCGTGTCCAGCGACTCAACCAGCTCCAGCCGGGAGATGTGGCTCAGCTTGCTGGGGCTGCGCATGGGCATGGTGTGCGAGTAGTGCGCCCGCTCGCCGTGCATGTACCAGCTGGGGGTGCCCTCGGAGCGGCAGCTCCCCCCGACCGACGGCGCGTCCCCGGCCTGCAGGCGGGGGCTGGATTGCCCGTAGCGCCAGGACAGCGGGGACGAGCGGTTCGACAGGCTGGACACGCTCCGGGGGTTGGCTTCGTCGCTGTCGTAGCAGGTCATCTCCAGGGAGCTGCGGGGTACAAGGCAGAGCGGGGACGTTAGGGCAGGGCCCAATGGGCAGTGGCGGTCTTGTCCCCCCCAAAACAGGGGCTGCAAGCGCTCCAGAAACAAAACTGCCCCTCTTGAAGCATCTGGGCAAGGCTGGAGGATGCCAGGAGTGCGGACTCAGGGTCACCCCGAGCCCCCTCGCGGCTGGCAGGGACGGTCCCCTCCTGCCCTGCCCGCTGCCAGCAGAGCCACATGTGTTGCACGCTCCCAGCAAAGCCTCCCCAGTACCATCCTGCCAGGCCCCCGGCGGAGAAGGGCCACTGCGGCGCCAGGAGCTCTCATCTTCCTCGGGGACTCACGGGCAGCCTGCTGCCCCAGCAAGGCAAGGCAGTGCTGCCGCTGCTGTTATACAAATAGGGAAACTGAGGCACGGTGCGAGTCTGATGGGGAATGGGCCCAGGGCGGCTGCCCTGCCACTTGGACAGCTGGACTATCCACACCATGGTCAACTGGTGTTTGACCATGCCCGTTGCCCTGCAGGGACTGCGGAGGRGGACCTGGGGTGCTATGGGTGTCTCTGCCTCCCTGCAGCCCCTGATCCCAGGGGAGTCGTAGGCGAGCGAGGACCCCGCTCCCGCACGCTCCAGCAGACTTTCCACCTTAGCTCCCCATTTTCAAGCCCGCAGGGCCTTAGCTGCCTGCACAGAGCTGCGGGAAGCCCCCCTAGAAGCGGTCTGGAGAGACGTGAGTGACCCACAGGCTCCGTCACCACGTGCCACCCACCTCTGCACCCTGCCACGACTGTCCCACGGGGCAGATGCACCCTATCCTAGCCATTTCCCTACCTGCATTTCAACAGCCCGGCTTTTGCAGCCTGATTCACTGTGCCTCGGTTTCCCCAAGACCCAGAGTACAACCAGTTGAGCTTGCGGCACGCTAATCCCAGAGGACGTGGCATCAAGGAGCTGTGCCGGGGAGGAGGGGGCCGTGCATGAAAGCAAGCTTAGGGGCGAACCGGGGAATCGGATAACTGCGCCGACATGTAACATCAAATCCTCGCAGAGGGAAATCCCAGGTCTAAACAGGAGGAGACACCCCGCGACGGCGTTACCCAGCGCCGCGCGGGGCTGGCAGCGAGTGCGATGCACGACAACCAGCCAGGAGGCTGCGAGGGCAGGAAGCACAGCAGGAATGGGGGCTTGAGCTACTCCCCTCACTCCTCCGGGTGTATTTTGGGCAAACAGCATGTCAGGGAGTGATGCAAGGACTAAATTTAGACGCCAAAAATGATTACTTCTTGGAGCAGCTACTCAGGAACCCATAGCCCTCGATTTGGCTCACGTTACTATCAATGAGCTATTCCCTAGCTGTGACCGCGCTGTACTTGGATTAAACATTCCTGCAGGAGCAACAAAAGCCAAAACCTGACTACAGTATTGAATTTAAAAGAGGGAACTACATAAAAACGAGGAAGTTTGTTAAAACGGAACTAAAAGGGACAGCTACAAGGGGAGAGTTTTTGTAGGAAGCCCAAAGGCTATTTAAAGATGTTCTACCAGCAGCTCAGAGCCAATGCAAACCATGTAGCCAAATGAGACTTCAGAAAGCCCCAGGGGAAGCTGGTGTAGCTCAACAGCAGGGTAAAGAGGTTGTCAGAAGTAAGGTGACATATTTCATAAACAACGTTGAACTCTAATGGGGAAATAGCAAAGAAGGCAGACTCCAACCGTTGGAGGGACCATCGGTCCTCACCCTGCCTCCGCCTCCCTGCAAGATCAACAGCTGTAGGGAGGTACCACTGGATGGAAGAACGCAGCAAGGAAAACAAAAAAGTTTGAGGAATAATTTCTGAGAGGAATAAAACAGAACAATAAATCCTCTTCCAAGCACATGGGTGCAAGAAGCCTGCCGGCGAGCTTGCAGGAACAGCACATAACCAAACCGCAGGAGGAGTGTCCTGGGAATAAAGCTGTAATAGACAAATTAGAGATATTTTTTACATCTACATTGACTATGGAGGAGTTCAAGGAGTCCCCACACTCTGGCTCGTCTCTACAAGAGGCTCGTCGGAGAACCTGCCTTAATTTGCGGAAGAGGTTAGAGAACAGGAACGGGAACAGCTGCCAGGAGCAGCTCTGCAAAAGGTAAAGAAGGAAACCRTGGACCTCTCACCGCGGTCACAACTGCCTCAGCACCAGAGCTGGAGGAGGCTGCCGGGACACAAAAGTCGAAGAGATCCAGGGCAGATCCAGAGGACAATAGATGACATCTGTATTGGACAAGTTTGTTGAAACTGTCCCAAAGAACAGAATTAGTGGGTACATACATCATTACGATATAGGGGGGAAGAGCCGGCAGGGCTTTGGTAAAGGAAAATCAGGCACATGAATGTCCTGGAGCTCTTGGAGCTCATCCAGGCTACTAGACGGCACTTGAGGAGTTCCCTCACCAAAGGCAAATTAAATTTCCAAATAAACTCAGCTGCCATGGAATAAGAGGAAGGATCCTCACATAGCTAAGAACTGCTTAAAAGCAGGGGTAAAAGCATCGCTGGGCTATTCCCACCATCTATTAATGGTCAGATTTCTCTGGGGCAGGGATCCAGCCGAGGCCTCAGTTATGCAACGTATTCACAAATCATCCGGGAAAGGAGGTGATAGTAAGGAGACAAAACCCACCAGCAACACTAATTTAATTGCCATTAATATCCTTGCCCTACTTCCCTAAGATCTGGGCTGACGGAAGATTTGCAAAGAAACTGCCGAGCTGAGCGACACGGCGAGAAAGCAGCGGATAAAATTTGACACAGATGAATGCAAAGCAACGCAAAGCAAGCCTAACTCGATGAGAGCTGTGCCAGGCTGCGAATCAGCTCTTACGCCGAGATTGTGGAGCTATAACGGATAATTCCCAGAAATCGCCAGCTCAGTGAAAATCACTGCAGCCCTGTATAAATCCCTGCCTCTCCCATTCCCTGAATGCTCTGCTTCTTCCAGCTTGGAAAAGATCTGGAAAGTGCAGCAAGGACAAGCAAGGGCTAGAACAGCTTCCGGGTGAGGAAGAGCTAAATAGACCAGGATTCTTCACCTTGGACAAAGCCAAGATTAAGGGGGGGATGCAGAGGAGGTCTGTAATTACGAGCGGTGGGCGAAGGGAGGGGTAGGAAGCTTCTGCTTATTGCCCCTTCCAATACAAAAATGAGAGGCATCAAGTGAAGCCACGAGGTGGCAACAAACACCAGGAGATGGATGTTCACACGTTTCTTGGCACGCATCGGGACTTGCCACACCACACAGCCTCCCTGCAAAGCCCAGGCTTAAAAATGCAGCTGCTCAAGCACCCACTGCAAATCACTGGGGATGGAAGGGTGCTGGAGATCCTCCTTCTCACCCGCTGCTCCAGCACCTGCTGCCAGCAGGCTCTGCTTTCTTCAGCCCCAAGGGGTACCAGACCTCTCCATATGGGCTGCCCAGGCACCTGGCCAGCTCTGTCTGAGGATTTATCCATCATCACCTCTACGTACAGGCAGGGAAACTGAGTCACAGATGGGGGTAGTGACTACCCTGTGGTCCACATCTGTGCAGGCACTGTGGACACTGTTAATTCTGGTTGTCCGTGGGAGGACATCCAAACTCAGGGAACAGGCTTCACCCCCAGCCACTGGCCAGCATCTCCTGTAGCTTCCCCTCGGTGCCACCACCAGTCGCAGCCCCTGTCCCATCCCCACAGCCCCAGCACACATGAGCCAGCGTCAGCCCTGGAGCACCACCGGAGATGGGGTCCCAACCCCCGTGGGAGCCCAGGCTGGGGGCTGCTGCCCCTCCATGCCTGCAGCAACAGGACACCCACGGGTGGCTGTGTGGCACTGTGCCGAGGGCTGGCATCAGGCCCGGGGCCAGAAGCACCAGCTCTGTCCAAGGCCGGAGACCCTCACACTGAGCACCGCCTGTCCCCCACCTCCATCATCTCATCAGCAAGGCCGGTTCTGGCCATTCCTCGCTGGCCAGGGGCTGGGTGGAGCTGAGGTCCCCATCTGACGGCCTCTCCTCGGGGGGAATGGGGCCAAAGAGCCCCCCTTTCCCACCTAGGGGTGCTCTCCCAGGAACAGGCAGCCCCCAGAAAGCACTGGGACAACCTCACTGACTCTCCCATGCCCTCATACAGCCCAGGGCAGAGGTCCTACCTACAGTTTTGAGGGTCCCATGGCAGCCACAAGCCACTGCCCTGCACAGCCTGATTTGGGGGTGTCTCTCCAAGCACCCAGGTGCAGGGTCCCTAGGCCACAGGGGAAGGTGAGGTCCCTCTCCCAGCTAGACAGCCCTCACCTGGAGCASGGCTGCTTCCCTCGGCCATCCTGGACTCCATCTCTGCCCCCAGGAAAGACACCAGCTTAGGGGAACAAGGGGATGGGGCTCCTGGGAAAGGTCCGGAGTYCGGGCCTCACCTGTGAGACACCTGGGAGCCCCTCAGGCTGGACATGGTCTCCTCCAGGTTCTGCCGTAGGTCCAGCACGTTCTGAACCGTCCTCTTCCTCTGGGACTCGGGGTCTGCGGAGAGAGAAGGACGAGGCCTTAAAGGTATCAGCTCCTGACTCTGCACCCTTCCGACTGCATCGCTTAATATGCCCCGGCTTTCCCATGTGCCCGGCCCCCCGCGGCACAGCCGCTGCCAGCTCCCGCCCCGCATCCTCTCCGAGTGCCAGGCCCCTCGTGTCCCATCCGGTGCCAGGGGCTCCATCCTCCGCCAGGTGTCCAGCCCCTGCCTGCACCACATCGCTGGAGGTCAGGTCCTCCCCAGGGTCGTGCTGTCCCTCCAAGCCCCAGCTCTGCCCACTGAGATGGCAGAGGAGCAGGGCCGGCACAGCTTGATGGAGCTCCCAGGCTTGCATCTGGGTTTCAATCTCACTAAACAACCAAGAAAAACCACCTCCAAGTGTCCCCATGGCCAGGAAGGAGCAGGGGACAGCGGTGAGGAGAAGCAGAGACACCGATGGCGCGTGGGCTCACCACGGCTGCCATGGGAGGCTCTCAGCCGTCACCGACACCCAGGAGACCCTGTCCAGACACGCGGCGTGTGGCAGAGAAACCAAGATGAGAGCTCAGGCCCCCAGCCTTGGCCTGATCTGCTCAGAGCCAGCAGGGTGACCCACCACCATTGCCCCAGTCTGGTCCCACATGGCACTCACGGGGTGCCGGCAGCCCCTCGGCGCCTGCAGGCTTCCCCCRGTGGCCACACCGGGACGGCCGCTTTCTGCCGGCACGACTCACCCGGCGGCTCATCCCTGGCCTGAACCTCCACGGTCTGGGGGAGTCCCCTCACCCGGTGCAGCCCTGATCCGGCCCCTGGGACTCCCTGGAAGCAGGGACGGGAGCACTGCTGCGATGGGGGATGGCTCCTCCAGCAAGGAGGTGCTGGGCAGCAGCCAGCGAGGCCGGGGGGTGGGGGCCAGGAAGGGGCAGCATGAGCCACGCTGGGACACTCATTTCCAGGGATTTGCGCTGCYGCCCCGGGAGCTGCGGCCCTTGCGTGCAGGAATGCCAGCCGAGCTCTGCCTGCAGCTTTCGGCATACCGGACACGGCAAGGGGCCTGGCCTCTCTGCCACRCGGCGGCAGGCAGCCCTGCACCGGKAACGTCCCTCCGGGTTGAGGCAGGAGCTGGGGGGGACCCAAACCTGGGGGCCGTCCAGGAGGGGTGGGAAGGCAGCACCGTGGCGGCAGATGTGCAAACATCTCAGAGGAGTATCTGAGACCTCGGAGCCTGAACCCAAGTGATGGGAGACCAACTACAGCCACGCAACCCCAAAGTGCTGCTAACCCTGCTCCGTGGGGCCGAGCAGGCAGGACCCTGCCGGTCCTGGAGGAACGACCCCAAACCTGCCCCTGGAGCACGCTCCAGCCTGGCGACGCGGATCCGGCGCTGCAGGCAGCACCACCGAGCCTCTCTGCTCCCAGCCAGCAGGACCTCAAGGAACATCAGGGCTTTTTGCAAGCCCTGTTCTGGCTCTTATCCAGGCAGAGGTGTTGGCTGGAGCGGCCTTGGGCAGACTGTCCTGGAAGCTGGCAGCAGCACCGCGGCGCTGGGGACCGGGGAAGCTCGAGCCTGCCGGACCGGCCCGGGGCTGATTGCCAGCCGTTGCCAGCGCGTACCCGACCCATCTAGCTACGGGTGCAGCCCCGCGGCTCTGCCCGTCTCGCGTCTCCGCCAGGCGTGCACACCCGCGCGGGCAAGCACGCACCTACAAAACACCCGCGCGCATGCCCACGCGTACCCCTATAGACACCCCCCCCCGYGGACCTGCACGCCGAAACCGCACGAGCCGGCTCGGATTTACRAGCGATCCCGGGAGGCGGTGACGTGGGCTGACGGCCCTGCTGAGAYGTGTTAAATCGAGCAGGTTAAAGGCTGTTGTGCAGCAGGGTAAGGGGGGGCCGGCGAGCATCAGCTGGCGCCGGGTGCGTGGGGGCACCCAACAGGGGCAGCAAACGCCCTCCCGGAAGGAAGGCGGATGAAACGCTCGGAGGGGAACGACATCTGCCCCAGCTTGGCCTAGCAGCTTCTCCGTGTGTTCRATAGCCCTGGTCCAGCTCCCGGAACGAGGCTTAGCAGGAAACAAGTAATGAAGTCATTAAGTGCCTTATTAAATCTTCGCCGTGGCCCAGGAGCTAATGAAAGGCCCTGTGCTGTCGGGAAGGGTTCATCCCGGAGGGAGCGGGGATGGGGCAGCACAGCACTGGGCCGGCCGCGAGAGCAGGGGAGCGTTTCACCAGATCGGGATCTCAGCAGATCCACAGGCTGGAAAGATGAATTTTAAGGCTTTTAACACATGATCTTTAGGGCAACGGCGAGATTTCGGAGGGGACATGCATTCGAACCTCATGGTAACAGCAATATAACATCCATCCCCGCGCTGATATCCCCAGGCGGGTCCATCCCGTAACGCTCTTGGCACCCTCAGCTCCTCCGTCCCGGCGGGGCCGGCTGGGTGCTGCCCCCCCGGGGTCCTGAGCCCAGCACCCACAGCGGGAGAAGGCAGCAGCAGCCCTAAGTTTCCGTCTGCAGCACCAACATGCAGTGCTGCGTCCCTGCGGCACGGCGTGGGGTGGGATGGGGTGGGGAAGCCACCRCTGGCCCCCGGCACCGCCAGCGGCTCCCGCTCCCGAAAATGCCCCCGCTGTCTCCCCCGTGGCCAAGGGGAGGATGTTCCCAGTCGGAACAAAGCGCCTGGCGCTGACACCTCCCTCCCGCGCTCCTGCCAGCGGGGTTGCTACAGCAACCCGCATCCAGAGGAGCCGGCAGAGCCGCTCCGAGCAGGTGGCACTCCATCGCCGCATCCCCAGCCGGCCCCGCGCAAGGCCCAGCTCCGCGGGAGCTGCCGGGGGCGATCTGCGCCTCCGAGCGTTTCAGGGTGCCCATCCCGCCTCGGCCACGCGATGGAAGCCGCGACGGATCCGAGCGGCGGGGCCGGGGGCAGCCTCGCCGCTTGGCTGAGCCGTTGCGTGCCGAAACCGGAGCCGCTGGGAGCGGCTGGAGTGTGGGAACGGCAGCAGTGCGCTGGATTCCTTCTCTCATCGATTTAGCAAGCCCGCCGCAGCCAGATGTTTCCAGCTGCTGGAGCGGGGGAGCAGCGGGGATGGCTCAGCCGGCGGCACGGCACGGCAGGGTTCCCAGCCCCGAYGGCAACGGCCGGGCCGTGTCCCCACGGTGTCCCCTGCTCTGCCGGGGCTCTAGGCAGGACCCGGGGCTGGGGGTTTGGGGACCGGCCGTTTCCTCTGTCCTGGTCCGGGAAAGCCACGGAGCCGGGCCGGCTCGCAGTCCCCTTCGCGGCTCCCCGGCCRTTCTTGCAGGCCTGCGCCGGCTCCTTTCTCCCCCCATGCTGAGCCAAATCCCTTCCCAGGGGACCAAGCAGGGACCGTCGTCACTTGGCGCGGTGCCGCTAGCGCCGTGGCCCCCCCGGCCCTCCCGCTGTGCCCCGTCTCCCTCCCCGAGCTCCTTCCCTGCATCGCCAGCTCTGCGGCCGGTATCTCCGCCGAGCGAAGGAGCACCAGCGAGGCGAGACGTGGAGGCAGAGGAGGAGGAGGAGGAGGGAGACACTGCGAAGGGTCGGGTCTCGCTCGGGCTCCTGCCGAGCCGGGGGCTGGAGGTCGGGGAGCTCCACGCCGCAGCGCTGTGCCCCACGTCCAGCCCTTCGCCTGGAAAAGCGGCGCTGAGGGCAGCGTCCCTGCCTGCGCGGAGGGGGAGGCGCAGCCGGGTCCTCGCAGGCAGGCGCTGCCGACGTGGCCGAGCCCGTCAGGCAATGAGGAAACCATCAACTCCAAGCAACTCGTGACAGCTCCTTTCAAAGGAGCATGTGGCCAATACGTCCCGCTGGGACAAGGCAGAGCAGCGTCCAGGGGACACGTGGGCCCCATGTGCTTTGGCAGAGAAACCCCCGAGTGCTTGTTCGCATCGCACGCACGTGGTCGCGGGCAGCCGCGCGGCAGCAACGTCCGCCTGCCTGCAGGAAGGTGCGACCTTGCACGTGGGCACCATGCGGGCACGACGACGGCCTGCCAGCCTGCCTTCGGCACGCGGGCCATCGGTGCACGCGCCTCTCCTTGCCCCATGCGCTCCAACCCTGTTTCGGATGGAATTTGGAAAGGATTCCCGGCGACCCGGTGAAGATTCGAACGGCGAGCAGGAATTTGCTCTGAAAGGCGCCACAGTGATTTCCGAGCCGTTACGGCGGGTCCCTGTTTTACGGTAGCCGTAATGAATTTCCCCAGGCAGCGAAACAGTGTCGGCTGGTTGCTCAATTCCTTCCGGCGCGTTCAAAAAAATACTAATAAACTCTGCAATAAAAAAGTCATTCTCCCGGGGCAATGAAACTCCTCCAGCCCAGCGGAGAGCCCCCGGCTCTATAAATCCTCTAACAGATATGCGCTTCCCCTAACGCGCTGCCTCGCCCCGCGCTCCCAGCGGCGTTTAGGAACGAATCGGGGATGTATTTCAAGGGCGGCAGCGGGAGCGAGCACGGCTCAGGGCAAACCACGCCGCCCGCCCTCCCGCCGCTGCGGCAGCATCCAAGCAGCATCCGCCTCTGCCCCTTCCTCCCCAGGGCTGCAGGCACTCGCCCCCAGCAGCGTTTGAAATACCTCCTCCATCTGCCTACGCCGGCTCTGGCATCGCCGGCAGAGGTGCCCAGCAAGCCAAGGACCGGGGGCGTTACGCGCTTTCCTGCCGGCACGGACCCTTGCGGCAGGGCGGCTCCAGCTCCGCGGCGCTTGCCCAGGGGCGATGCGTTTTTCCGGCGGACCCTCCGCGGAGAGCTGGAGAGCCCAGAGCCCTCAAACCAGCGTCATACGCGAGCCTTGCCGAYGCCTGCGAGATCCCAGCTTGCACCCCGGAGCGTGCAATTTGGTTACCGTTGGCTTGGCGTAGGAAATCCAATGGCTTTAGCTTACGTTTCTTGCGATCCAGCTCGGATTCACGCTCCTGAATGGCYGGGCAGGGGGATGGTAGCGACTTGCAAACCATTTCCCTGTGGTTTAATTAGTTCTTCCTCCCCCCTCGACAACTATCAAACGAACTAAATGAGCAGCGGAGATCACGAACGGGACTCGGCAGCGTAAATGCCGGCGTTTGCCGTGTTTGCTTCCACCCTTGCTGTTGTTTTCCGGCCCGGCCCAAGCTCTTCCTGCCCCTGCCCTGCCAATCCCTGATCGCTCCCGCAGAGACGTGCCAACGCCAGCGTGGAGCTCTGCACGGGGGGGCCCCAAAGGCAAATGGCCAGGGCTCGTTTCACCCATCAAAGAGCCTGGGTGGCCTTCAGCAGTCCTCAGACCAACTGCTCCACGGTCTGGGATGGGTTATGGAGCCACCGGCTCTGCCCGGGGCGCAGCAGGACCGTCCGCCACGCGGGCAGGCACCAGGAGCACCCACGCAGCTCCAGGCGCYGGCCACCACCCCGTGACTCGCTGGGACCCCTCGAGCAGGACTCGCTGCTTCCACGTGGACACAGCAGCCCCGTCCGCTCGCGCTGCGTCCAGCATCGRCGTGCCCGAACCGCRGAGCAGYGGGGAGCCGGGTGGACACTGTCCCYGCAGACGCACGGCACCGCGYGGGCCCCCTCGGGGCGCAGCCATCGGTCCCTCTGGGGACATGGCGGGGGGAGACGAACCGGCGGGTCGACCGTCCCCGGGCTCTCGCCTCGGGATCTTTCCGCCCCAAGCGCAGCTCTCCGGAGGAGGTCCGCAAGGCGGCCGCGGATKGGGAGGACGCCCCTTCCCCGGGAGCGCCCGCTGTCCCCAAAAGCGCGGCGTCAGCTCCCCGCTGGCAGGCGAGAGCAGAAAATCAGCCGCGCCGCAGCGGTGACAGGCTGGGACTTCAGCCGAATCAGCTCTTCTGGAGCAATCGCCGCCGCTAAGTCCTGTGAATCTCTTCTCCTAATGAGGGCAGGGCTGAGAGATCTGGAGCCTGAACCCGGCCCGGCTCCAGCGAGCCAAGCTTTTAAAAAGGACTCAGACTTTCTCAGGCTAGAGCAGCCATAAATCTCGTTAATTGGGTCTCTCCCATCCACAGCTTTCCAAGGGAACCCGCTGGAGAGATCCAGCCCGGGCCTCCAGCCCATTGCAGGTTTTTCTTTCAACGGATGCCGTGCTTGGCCCCAAACCACCCCACCTGCACGTCCAAGTTACAGCTCCTTTTTCGGGAACGACAGCCTCCGTCTGCTTAGTGCCCCGCGCATCCCACCCCTGCGCCTTGCCCTGCTTCTCCGTGCTAAYGCCAGGAGTTTTGGAAATCGCCCCTGCCAGGGCAGATCCTGCTCCTGTGCATGGCGGTGCTCCCCGGAACAGAGCCGGGTCCATGAGGAGCCTGGGGGAACTGGGACCATCCGAACGCCCCCCAGGCCCAGCACCGCTGTCCCATGCACTGCAGCGTGGGGTGGGGGAGATGCTTCCAAAGTAGCCCAGGGCAAACATCCGCGCAGCCCGGGAAGGAGGGGGATCGCGCACGGCTGGTGGATCGCGGGTGCTCTGCACACCCAGGGGTGCCGAGAGCACCCGGACATAGAAATGCAGCCGTGCTGCCCCCCGTTCCCAACCCAGGCACCCCAAACACCCTGCCGCTCCGTAAAGGACACCTTCAACGCTGCCGCCGGCAGATGCTCACGGGGGACAGCGCAGCCCCGCGAGGCCGAAGGCGCGGGAAGCCCCGGAGCAGCCGGTGGCAGCGGGTTCACGCTCCCCGCGCGTCACGAGACCGAGGTCGGACACGGTGGAAATTCAAAATTCCAGATGGCTCTTTTGGGGTGGGTTTTCTTCTTTTTTTTTCTCCTCTCTCATTTCCAAGGCAACAAGACTCGCTGTCATCTGCTCGTTGCCATAGCAATTTCACCTGATCCCGTTTCAGCGGCGCAGCGGAAGAGAAAGCCAGGCGAGCTCTCCGCTGCCACGGAGCCGCGAGCTGCGCCTGCGCGCGAAGTTACGGCGAGGAGCGGAGATAAATGGGGCTTTATACGGTGCGGGCAATGGGCTGATTCACAGGATCAAAGGGAGGAACCGCGGCTTTTGGGAGCACAAGTTGGCCCTTCAGTTAACTGCTTCGGCGCCCTCCAGATGTGCCACACATCTGGGGAGGTCGCCACCCCCTGCTCCGGGCTTCGCCTGGTGGGAGGAGGACGATTTGGGCACTGGGAGGTTGGAATCCTGCCGCCGTTTTCGGCTGCGTCTTGAAGGCCAAGCCATCAAGCTGACTTCACCGGTGGGGATCCCACGGAGCGATGCTCGAGCGTGAGCCGGGTGGAGGGAAAGGGGCTGAGGGCAGGTTCTGGCCACATCCTTCCTCTCCATAACTATCCTCCCGCTGCCTTCGCGCAGCCCTTCTCCAAAGTCCCCGTGGCCCAGACAGCGAGCGAGCCAAGGGGAGGGATAAATGCACCAGCCGCTGGCCGCCGCAGAGGAGAAAGACCCTCGGGCAGCCCCAGCCCTGGGAGGCAGAGCCCCCGGCCGCCCCGCACGCGTTGGTGTCATGGTGGTGACTCTGCCCAGCCTGAAACGTCATCCCAGGAGGCATCTGCAGGGCGGCAGATCCAAGGCTGAGCCCACCACAGCTCCCCGGCTGCTTCCCTTGGGGGCCGGGGTGAAACGCCCTCGACCCTTGTAAGGCTGGAGATGTCCCCAGGCAGCGGAAAGGCCACAGAGGCCCCCTGCCCTTGCTATGCTTGGCCTCCACGACTTTTGGAGGGGGTTAAGCAATACGTGCCCCCATCGGAGCCGCTCGCAGCCGGCCACAGAGAGCTCTTGTTCAGAGCTGGGCCCTCTCGTTCATCAGCCACGTGCGCCGCAGCCAGCTCAATGGCCCCGTTATTGCTACCCAGCCTCCGAGTAGACGGTGTGGACACGTCTCTGGCAAGGGGTGTCCATGCCCCAAGCCAGGTCGCAGCACAACCGGTCTCCTCTCCTGCCCGAGATGTTGCAACATCTCCTGGGCACCAACCTGCACCGTTAGACTTCCAGCTGCGGGTGTGGGAGAACCACCTCCCTGCCGGTGGGGACCACTGTGCCTCCAGCCCAGGCCGGAACGGCGTTCATTAGCTCCGCGGGTTGTCTCGTTGCGGCGTGTCCCCTTCGCAGGCCACGTCCATGCAGGTCCACTCCGTACCAAGGCTTGCAGGGGAGGGCCCAACCCGGGCAGCTCTTGGCACGCGGTCGCTCCTTTTCGCAGGGAGCAGCGCTCCGAGCGCGAAGGGGCGTTAGCAGAGCCAAGCTCCCCGCTCGCGGCCAGAATACGGCCGTGCTCGGGGAAGCTTTATATTCACGGAGACAAACAACTCACATTTGCTTTTTAACTGTTGGAATTGCACCCACTGGGACGAGGCAAACAGGGAGCCTTTTGTGCCCGGCTCCTCGTGACTGAGAGCTTTGTGCAGAGCAATGCGTTGCAAACCCAATTCTCCGCGGCCTCGGCGCGGCTCTGCTAGACGCTCGGTCCGTGTGTCCGTCCCCAGCTCAGCCGAAGAGCCCTGGCGGGTCACCAGCGAGGATGCAAGACGTCCTCCCTCGCGCCCCCTCCAGCCACGGCGCGCAGAGCCGCTCCGCGCACAAAGCGTTTTCCCGCGGAGTTCATCGGAGCAGCCCCGAAAGGCACCGAACCATAAGGGTTGTCGGAGGAACGTCGCCGAGTAACGGGATGGGAAAGCGAAGCCGCCGGGGGCTCCGGGAGGCAGGGCTGCTCGTTTCGGTTAGAGCGCGCCCGGAAACGATGGCGAGCTGCCTGCTTTCGGCAAAATCCCCTGCGCTCCGCTTGCACAAGGACCAGCTCCCGCCTGACTCCCGGGAAGGTCTCAGCCTCTCCCGTCGCATCCCAGAGAGGGAGCTCCCAGAGGCCTCTGGCTCAGTCCTGATCTCCGTGGGGCTGGGAGCCGACATCGCAAAGCTTGGGAGATGCCGAGCAGCCGGCAACGGGCCCAGGCAGCACCGTGCCGCCATCTCCGATGCGGCTGCCGGGTGGAGGGCACGTGCCGCTTCCCGAGGTGGTCCCGCAAGAGCGCCCCAACAGATGAGCCAGGGCTGGAAGGAGCTTACCTAGGGCTCGCCTGGCCCTGGGGAACGAACCCGGCTTAAATTAATTCCCGGCTTGTTGGTAGATCCATTGTTGCCACCTCCTATGGGAGGAGGGAGATAAGCAAGGCTATTTTTATTTCCATCTGGGGAATCGCTTCCTTCCACAGCGGACTGCCACGATGCTAATTTTTAGGCTCGTGATTAATTGATGTCAGGCTCGTTAGAGGGCCAACGGACCCCCCCCTGCCCCAGGAGCTCCAAGGACGGGGTGGGGAGCGGGTTTTGACAGATGCTGTTAGAGCCGCGTGTGAGCGACATCCTAACAACGGAGGGAGGGGGGGGGGAAAAAAAGGAGCCACTGCCACGGAAAGCCCTGGAGTGGGATGAGGCACCCCCAGAAACTCAGCAGAGAGCCCAGGGTGACATTGGAGACCCAAGTCAGCGCGGGTGAATCCCACTTCCCGGCCCTTGGTGCCTGCTCCCCGGGGATGCCGGGAAGGGGGAGCATCCTGCACCTTGCCTCTACCTGGCCGCGTCTCCCATGAGGAACGCTGCCGGTATTTCCGCCGGACACCGGGACACCCTTCTCTGAACCCACCCTTGCAATCCACAGTCGAATCCCACCACACAGCAGCGCCTCTTCCCCAGAGATGATCAGGGTGCCTCTGGCCAGCCCAGCCTAGTCTTCCTCCCGCCGGAGCCGAGAGCCCACCCGCCTCTCTCCCCAAGGAGGACCCAGCCTCCTCCATCCTGCTCCTCCTGCGGCAAGGTCACCCAACCTCGCAGAAACCCCCTGGAACAGCCGACGTGACCCCAATGATTTCATCCTTCTGCCTGCCAGAGCTTTCCAGCATCCCCGAGGCCGGAGAGAACCTGTTTCTTTGCCGGCGGGTCAGGAACGCAGATCTCTACCCATCTGTGCTCGGCCCCGCCAAATGCTCCACCATCTCAAGAGTCGGCATCGGGGATCCGCCGGCACTATCGCTGCAAACTTATTTTAATTGCCGTGCAGTGCCTCGAGCACCCTTCGCAGGGAAAGGGACGCGTATGAATAAATTGTCTATTCTTAGCGTCGCCTGTTTCCCCTTGGGAACAAAGAGGCGAAGGCCGGGCGCGCCGCGCAAGCGGGGCCTGCTCGCCCCTCCGCTCCAGCCTGCTTCCAGACCCCGCGCGCCGCCACCGCTCGCCTCGCCTTCTGCAGCTTCCCAACGCTAAGAAAAGGCTTTCTTCAGTTCTGGTCACATTTTTCCCACCCAAGTTGATCTGCAAAGAAGAATCCGACGCTTTTTTTTTTTTCCCCAGCCTTTCCCCGATAGAAGTTCCTATTTCTTTCGCAAAATCTRCCTGTGCCACGGGAGAAGCTTCAGACCGGAAAAATCCACACCGCTGCTGTGGGAGCTGCCGTTCAGCTCCTTCAGGCCCCGCTCCCCTTCCCGGGCTGAGCTCCACCGGGAGATCCCAAAGCCCGTAAGCGCCTCTTGGCCAGGCAGCCCGATGGGGCTGGGGGAAGACGACGAGGGAAGGTGCCCTTCATTTACCACGCATTACGGCCGTGTCGTTTCGGGCCGTACGCGATGCTGGGAGACGAATGGGATGGCTCCGACATGCTCCAGGACTCCTAAGGCAAAGGATAGTTGTTAACGCTGTGCGAATCCAAGTTTTACTGCCGTCTTGAAAGCGCCCTGAACAGGCAGGGCAGAAAACACTTTGAGCAGGCGTCTGCACTGACATGAGGGATTTAAGTCAAGCCTCTGGGCTCCCTCATTTTGGGATCCTCGGATGGCCCTGCCTCCTGTCCCAAGAGCAGGTTTGACACAGGCAGAACTCTCTGCCTACTCTCTGCCGATTTGAGTTTCACTCCTGCTGCTTAGACAGCTAACGACCAGGTATCAACCTTTGGGTGGCGTCGAGGACGAAAGCAGTTGGCTGCTCCGAGAACGCCCGTACTCGTGGCTGCCACGTCGGGGGATCCAGCCGACAGGGAAGAAGCCACCTGAGCCATGGGGCATCGCACTCCTAACCGAACCGTTCCTAGCTGAGCATTTCCTTCAAAAAAACCCCCAAAACACTGAAATCCGCTATGGGAAGCAGCAACCATTTTCGATGGCAGTGCTGCATCCCGACAAGGATGCACCCTCCTTCCTCGCTTCATCCAAACGGGGCCGTGCACGTGCGGGAGGAGAGCACGGGCCACACTGGACCGGTAGGAGGCACTGGGCCATCCAAGGGAAGGAACCGCCTTGGCAGAGCTGGGACAGAGCCCATGTTACGGCAACCGGTCGTGCAAGCAGCTGCGACCCCCGGGGAGATGGCTCCGAGCGACTGTCGCTACCCAAAAGACGTGAGCCTGGTTTCCAGCGCTGCTCCCCGGGGAGGAGATCCAGCCCTTAGAAATGCACGTTGGTGCTGCCAGGGAAATGGGATCCGGGTGAACTCCCTCTGCTTCCCCAGGGAACATGCGAGGACCCACGTTCGCAGGAGCTTCCTCTCCACCYGCATGGGATATTCGTCACCCGCAGCTCCGCTGGCTCTTGCGGATACCTGCAAGCGTTTGCTCACCACAGTCCTGTCCATGGGGACATCCGCATCCGATAGCCACCCCGGACCCCTGGGCAGCCCGCGTTACGCACACACGGACACCTCTAAAGAGAAGGTCTGACGGATGAGCACGCAGCCACCCCGCAGGCATCGCTCTCCGCAAGTACGGGAGCCTCCGAGGATGCTGCAGTGGGGTTTCCAGCAGGACCATGACCGGGATTTATCCTAGCATCCCTCTAACACGCTTCTACGTTTGACCCGCACGCAACAGCAGCGCCGGACGAGCCTGCGACACCGTGGGAATCAGAGCTGCAACGGCTATTTTTTGAGCTCCGCTCGCCAAAATTTGCTCCGGGGGACTGTTCAAACACAAACCGGAGCCGTAATCGCTATAAAGCGAAGTCGAGCCAAYGCTGTAGTTGAGGGGGAAAGTATCAGCCAAAAGTCACTCCAACAAGGAAGCGATTTGTCTTTTGCTGGATAYGCTTTCAGCTCACAAAAAGGCGCGTGGGATAGGGAAGGCGGCTCCGATAACGCACGGTGCACCAATGCGGCGGCGGCTCAACTGGTGAAGCGGCGCATCGGCACCAGGGCACTGACGGGTAAAGCAGAACGGGGAGAAAAGGATGGAAAAAGAAACGCCACGTGACCTCGGAGCTCGAGCCAAACCAGGCAACGCATCCAACGGTCCTGAATATGAAACGCACACGAGGAGCTCGAGGGAGTAATAAATCCCTTCAGGAACGGCGTAAGTGGTTGCAGACAGTTTACCAAGAGAAAAGGAAAAAAAAAAAAAAGAGAGAAAAAGGAAAGGCATTGAAAAAATTGCCCTAAAATCTTTTTCTTTTTTCCCCCACTGGTACAAAATACRACAAGATCTACTGGAAAAATCTCTCCGCTCTTCAAAATTTAAAAGCGACGGATTTAAGCAATTTTTCTAACGACACCTAATCTACCTGCCGAACTCGGCCACGGCGAGACACCGGAGCGGCAAGAGCAGCCGCCTCCAGCACGGCCACCCGCTTCTTGCCTCGGGCTCCCCACGGCATCCGCAGCATGGCTGGGGGACAATTCCCACAAGGGGCCGAAGCTCGGGGTGCAACGAAGCCCGGGACGGAAAGGAGCAGTGGAAAGACATCAGTGGTATCTCCCGGCACCAGTTCAAACCCTTCGCAGGCCTTTTGTGGGTCAGAAGTGAGAGAGGCGCTTTCCAAAGCCAACCGGACATAACGGCGTCAGGCATAAATCTGGTTTATGAAGCAGGACGAGCCCTCCCGGTCGATGAGATTTTGGCAAAGGGCTCGTTGGCAGCGCTCAACTGTGCGAGGTCTCCTTAGCCACCTCCTTTCGTTTGGCTCCGTCTCTCCTTCCCACCCGCTTGCTCTCTCCTTCCTCCTCTTTCTAGGTACCTTCACCCTCCTCGTTTTTGAATCAGCAAGTCCAGGAGGGTGCTGGAGGAAAAGGAGAGCCAGAGGGCTTGAATTTGGGCTCAGTTCTTGCCCTTTTCACTCAAGCCAAGCCTTGGCGCTGCTAAGTATCATGGCTCTGGGTGGCAATACAACCGGACCCCACCGCGCTGCCGTGACGGTTGGTCTCTGCTGGGACCGAGCTGCCAGAACGGCTAGGAAAACACACCCTGCTCACAATTACCCCCGCGCAAACCCACAGTTACCCCCCTTCTACGGATGGCTGTGCTGCTAACCCTGTTTTTCCTACAGACGGACAGAAAAAAGCCCTGGAGGCCAGGCAAATTCTGCAGTGGGGTCTATCCCCTCGCCTGGCTCCAGCTACCCACCTCCAGAGAGCATCTGTGCACGTCTCACTTCACACATTGCAGCAAGGGAAAGGATTAAAGGGCACCTAATTCCCCTTTACTTCTATATTTCGGGGCTATTTTTCAGCCAAAGGCTTCTACTTGTAAAAGTGGCACTTATTAAAAACAACATTAGAAAGCGTATTTTTCTCCTGTTGACAAAATGCCTCGAAATTTAGTTGGAAATTAAAAAAAAAAACCCACCACACTAAACTTTCATGTCTGCTTGAAACCGTTCTGGTTTTGAAAACAGATTTTTTTTTCCCCACCACCACCATTTCCTCTCCCTGGTTTCTCCCCTCTCCCCTTGTTCTCTCCTCTCCATGCTTTAGCTTAAAAATTCTTCAGGCCAGGGAAAAAGTCAGGGCAGGAAAAGCGGAGGGGGGAAAAAAACATTAAAAGAAAAAAGCCTAAGAAACTGTGGCTTTTGCAAACCCAAGCAAACACATCTCTAAGCAGGGGAGAAGCAGCATTCCAGACTTTCTTCCTTTAGGAAAGTTAGAGGCGTTCAGAAGGATTAACCACCCTCCCCTATATCCCAGGCTGCGGATACAGCCCGGCTAACCTTCCCCAGAGCCCAGCAATCTGCTTCTGCCTAAAGCTTTTGCTCTCCCAGCACGGCGCTCGGCCTCAACCCAAGGCAGAGACAGATGAGTCAGGAAAATCCCTCCGCGTGGGCCACAGCCCACTCCGGCCCCAACCACAAAGCCCGGCTCCCAGCTGAGCTTGCAGAGGCCTGAACAGCTCGTAACAAAGCTCCTAGGAGCCGAGTGCACATCCAGGCCACGGTGGGACTGAGCCGGACACTAGCTCATTTGATCTCTCATATGACACAGATTCGGGGAACAACAGACTTAACCAGAACTCTGTTACTCAGCTGCACGGTCGCTACACGGGGTTAACGTGGTCTGTACTGCAGATGCCAAAATTGGGGGGCTGGTAAATGGATAGAACAAACGGTTAAATTCTGCTTCGCTAAACGCCCCTGCGTTGCAGAAGGCGGTCGCTCCCACCGAGGCTGAGACCGCTCCGCAACATCAGAGCTGCCTCGGAGGAGCGTGCGTTTTAAGGACAGCCGCCGCGCTAGCCCCACTGAACACGCCGAGAGCTTATGACCGAGAATGCTTCACAAGGGGATGAAAAGCTATATGGAAATGAAAGATCATTACCATGATCTCCTTGGAAACATCCCATCGGAGCAAGTTTTTCTTCCTCCTCCTTTTTTCTCCCCATGCGCACAAATTCTGGCACCCCGCGCATCGCTTGGCGCAGCCTCGGCGCTGCGGTTCCAAGACGCAGGCGTCTCATTTCTAAAGCCATTGTTTCGGATGGGCTATTGAGCTGCAAAACAGGGACGGTTGGGGATGGAAACCAGGGATCTCTCGCAATACAAAAAGAAGCTGGCAACCCCCTGATTTGGTTCGTCTTTGAAGCTATAGAGAATCTAATCCAAACAAAATTTGCTTTGTTCCCACAAAGGGAACAAGGATCTTAGCAACAAAACATATCAGCACCTCTGCCCCCGAACGTAATGACGGGCGAAGGGAGAACACAGCAAAGGGAGCACTGTTTTCCTCTGCTTGGTCACCGCCGCAGCGCACGGAGTGGCTGATTTTGGAAAGCAGCGCGATAGTTTTACACTCTCTAACATGTTCCGCTGGGGAATGCAAGGCTGGAAAAGCTGCTTTGCAAATTTACTTTTGAATCTGAGCTCTGGGTTTGCTTCCTCCTCACTGGCGTGCCGTTACAATCCGCGAGCACTCAGCCAGCCTGTCCAATGCAGGAACGTTTTCAGGAACCCCAAGAGTTTCACCGGTTTTAGTACAATGATTATTTGCCTAGGAAAAAAAAAAATCACAGTGGAAAGTTTATTACTCGCTTTTCACTTTCTCCGTCAAGAGCAGGGAGGGCTGTGAAGTGCACAGCAATGCAAACAGCAGTTGAGCTGAGATTTAATCCTGCCTCCAGGTTACTGTGATTTACCCACAACTAATAAGATATCTGACGGGAGGCAACCTCCCAGTGCAAGCAACGCTGCCCTGCAAACTCTGCTTGGAGGGGCTTTTCCAAGAAGTCTGGATAATCTGAACCCCACAACCCGAACAAGCATCTCGCAGGCTCCAAGATGACATTCCCTTGCTCATCCCCCACGCTGCTTCATGAGAAGGGCCGTTCCCTTCCCTTGCAGGAACCGGCCACATGTTCTCCATCTGGGAACAGATGCCAATGAGCCAATAATCTCAACTTGGAAAACTAACTGCAAATAGCAAAAAAAAAAAAAAATCGTTGAGTGCTCTACAGACCGCAGCCGGATGGTAGATATTAGCGCTTAAGTTCCAGCAGCACCGAGACCCTGCTTGGCACAGCGCAGCAAAAACACAGCTAAAAAGGTTTAGGCAAATGAAAATGAGATGGCTGAAGGTGTCACTGCCCAGGCAGCTGCCCCCTTCCAGATGTTCTCACCCTTATGCAAGGAACGTCTTGGTCTGCTGGTAAATCAGCGCCCAGACTGCTGCTGTGCTCAGCATCAAGTATTAAAGGACACCAGCTCTGTGTCTCCCGGATCCCCGAAACCGCTGGGGGCCATTCTGGTCCCTAAGGAAAAACCGAACAGCCTCAGGGTTGCTAATTCTGTCAGCCTGTAATAGCTCCCTCGTGGTTACGCTGGCTGGGGATTGCCCGAGCGCAGCGCGATGGGCCGTGCTTTTTATCCTCCGACGTAGGGCAGGGTGCTGGGCGGAAATGCTGAGATGATCCAGGTAGCAGGAATCCTCCGTTGCCCCATTTTGACCGCTCTGCGGCTTTTGATGACGTCCGAGCAGGGCCAAGGAGCAGAAGGAGGTCTGGCATTTGCTTCAGATGCTGCTGTTCCCTCTAGGGCCAAGATGCAGTCAGGTTTTGGGTGCAACAGAGAAGCTGTTTAACTGCTCACAGTAACTGCACTCGACAGTGGGAGAGAGGAAGTCCAGAAAGTGCTGCAGCCAACTTCAAATCAACCACGAATGAGCTATCAAACTGGAATTTGCCGAAGACAAAAAGGTTCACGATCTGCAAGCCCCCCCAGCTATTCGCAGCCCGAGGCACAAAGGCTCTGGGTTTACATCTCCGAGTCAGGCAAACACTGGTTCTTCTCCACCAGCAAGCGCACACCCAGGCACCAAGATCTCCAGGCCCAAACCAAGTCTAGGTGCATGTTCTTTATGAGAAACCACTACCACAGACCACCAGGAGCCAGTGCCACTGTTGGGTACAGGCACACACTGGCATCTCTGCTCCCAGGACACCTTGTCTTTGCCCAGCTCAAGGTCCAACGTGCAGCCTGGCCAGGGCGATTCCTCTTCTCTGTAAGAGCTGTGGATTTTTGTTCTGTTTTAAAATAAATTTGGGGTTTGCAGGAGACTCAGAGCAGGCCCAGGAGTGCTGGGGCTCGGAGAGGCAGCCACCTTCCTCCCAAGCCCAACAGCAGCCGGAGCAGTGCCAGAGAAAAGCCCAGGGGCTGTCCCCATCCACTCACCACCGCTATTCGCCTTCAGCAGCAGAGGCCTCACGCTCACCTGCAGACTGGGACAGGAAACCAAAACACCGAGTGCCAAGAGAGCGGGAGTCGATTAACTCCGAACTTTTGGTTTGCAGCTGCACAAACCCCAGTGGAGCCCGGCTCCAGAGCGAGTCCGTCTCCTCAGGAATTGGCATACGCCTTTTCCTGCTAGCGAAGGATAACAGCAAGGTTTCCAGGACACGGTCTTGTTTTCTTCCCTGCTGGGATGGGGAGGAAGCTGATCTTCATTATTTCCCTTGCTTTTGCTTTGCCGTGAGCGTCGGGAGCTCAGGAGGTTTCTCAAAGCCAGTCGCGGACTAGCGTGGCAAAAAGCAAGAGGCAAGGTGGCTGCGAAGCCTCTGCAGGTCCTACGCTTGTGGTGGCCACAGCACCTTTGCACTGCTGAGAGCTCCCAGCGCTGCCCTGCGCTTGCAGAGCGGGACAGCGCAGACACACTCCCAGGTCGGGGCCGGGGCTCACCAAAGCCCCTTCCCTCTTTGCAAGGGCCTGGTTTTAACAGGGACGGGGGCGCTCAGCTGTCCCCCTTCCAGCAAAGCAGTGCTCCCACCTCGGGCAAGAGCCTTTTGAAACCCCCTTGCCTTGCCCCGCTCTACCAGCGCCTGGTTTGTTGGAAGCCAGACGCTGCACTCGCTCCGGCAAAGCCTTCTTCTCCCGTTGAGGCACCAAAGCTAACCGGAAAGAGCTTCTGGAGGGGGAATCAGGCCACCACCAGGCAGAGAGAGCATCCCCCCATGGCACAGAGCCAGGAACCAGCTGGGAAGGGACTTGCTCACCCCGTGAAATGGCCCCATGGCCTGTTTTATACCAGCCCCAGCGTGCCTCCAGGAGCTCCCGTGTCACGGCAATCTATGTGAATTAGCTGCTATCTATTCTTCCACATGTTTGCATCAGCTTGGAAATATAATGCCAGTCAAAGATAAAATGAACTGGAAACGTCATGACAGCGTCTAATGCTCCCAGCCTGAGGGGCTCATTAAAGAGATGAGTTTCAACATTGTAGGTCCCAGTCTCCACAGCAGGTTCCTTTGCCTTGGAGTCACGAGCACATCCCCTGCTGCCAGTGCCCATGTCTCCCTATGCACTGGGCTACGAAATTAAGGGAAACGGTAAGGAGCCTGGCACGATTTCAAGGCAATGGGAAAATCGAGACTCTGCCACCCAAACCCTCAGAAGAGGGGACAGAAGGTAGCAGTTCATCCCCTCCTCCCTGAGCCAGTGTAGGACTGTAGGTTTTACAGGGCCCAGACTGAGTCCTCACGTGAAGATGTCCCCACCATTTTCCTCCCATCAGAAGATCCGGTCCTCCCAAGGATGGGGCCACGCAGCCACAACACAACGGAAGCCACCGACCAGCAGACAAGCCCACTCCACCACCAGCTCACGCCAGAGGCTCGATGAAGCTTGGTCCAAACTGCCATCAGCACCAACTCCCTATCACACTCCACTGAATGCGGCGTGCTGACAGCAATGAATTGGCATTAAAGAAAGAAAGAAAAAAAAACAGGGTGAAAATCCTCTTCGCTGCAATTTGGGCTGGCACACRACCAAAACGTACCCTACACTGATACGCAGGAAGTCTGAGAACATCATGATGCGCATGGGCAACAGGCRTGTGATTTTGAGAACTGTCTAATCAGGGAGTTATTCTCAGCCTTCAGCTATGTTGAAAGCTTACACGTCTATAAATAGCCAGCGATGGAGCTGTACCTGAATCTCAGCTTTGAACGTGATTCACTGCAGCTCTCTGAACCAGGAGAGCCAGGCTGTTTAGCACAGAGGCCGAGGACAGTGGTGGCATCAGGAACATTGCAGCCCCACAGAAAAAGCACGAAGGTGTAAGCTTCACAAAACCTCCTCCTGAAGCCTACGTGGGCTCCCAGCAAACCAGTGAGGGTTGGGTTCGGCCAAGCCCGCGCGCTTTGGAAGATCGCTATTGAAGAAACTGGTCTGGTGGCTTTACCGCAGTGTCTGGTTGCAGGTTTTGTTGCACAAAAGCGTGCGGTGCTGGGATGCGGAACAACCCCCAGTCCCAACGGCACGCACTAGTGCTCAAACGGGGCCGYTCCCAGCAACGGCAGCAGCCACGGACATGCCGAACCAGGCTGGGTCACTGCAAATGTGCCCGTCAATCCAGCCAGACAAGGGACACTGTCAGGAGACCTCTGCAAGGCCTGGCACTAGAAATAAAAGCGGTTCAGGCTTTTATTGGTGTTAAAGGCATCATTTATGCCTCTGTCGCACTGCAATTACCACTTTTCCCCACCTCCTGCTCACACTCCAAGGGCTTCAGCAATCAAAGTGTTGCTCTTCCCATTTTCCTGGGTCACACAAGAACAACCACCAACTCCAGCAGCTTCACCGAGCTGGAGAGAACCTCAGCCATGTACAGCACATCCAGCTCACTGAGCAGGAGAGGTTCCCATGCTGCAGTCAACTGGCTAGTGAGTCAAGGAAGTTGGCAAGCAGCCCAGCTTTCGAGCTGCTTCACCTGCGGCTGCAAGTCAGGCTTGCAACCTGCTGAGGGAATCGCGGTTTCGTGAGCGCAACACGCAGCAGGAAGCCTTGAACTCTAATTCTCGAAATTAAAGCTCGAAAGCTGACTCTTCTTTGACCTTCAGCAGGTCCCGCCTTCTTTCCAGCCCACCATCCCCTCCATAAAGCAGTATAATCTTCACTCACTTGCRCTGCTACTGGATGAGATAAAGCATAGGTAAACGTGAGGTGACACAGGAGCCCTGCAATTACACCTTCAGAAACTAAGGCTTGAATTCTGGATTTTCCGTAAATCCTTTCTATAATTTCAGGTGGATGCTTCAGGCCAGATCCTAACAGATAAGCTGGCCATCAGGGGGATTGCAAATTGCTCTGCTCTTAATGAGTTTAAGACAACGAGACCGATGTGAAACCAAGGAGGGATGCGAAATGAGTAAGTGTTATCCAAGCCTACACCAGGCATGAGTGGGAAATCCTGCACTTTCCATAGCACTGTAGTGCACACRTGGTCACTGGGCACGTTCATGCATCCATGCAGGTGGAGACATGTGTCTGCCGCTGCGTGTGTGCAGGATTCACATGCATTTCACCGGGCAGGCACGGGTGCACCGATGCACGTGCTCTCGTCTGTGGGTCTGCTTGCGCATCACGTCCAAGGAGCTCACACGCTGTGCTGGCCCCTGCTCCCAGCGCACGAGGCTCTTGAGCCATCTCCCCACTGTAAGGCTGCTTGCTCTCAGGGGCGAGGAAAATGTCCTGCCCAACCGTGCTACGAGAGCGCTTAACGCTAAGCTCCCCTACGTGGATTCCAGCGGCTCCTTCCAGTGGCAGACGAATCTCAACCCTCCTCCTGCATTAATCAAAAATACGTTACTGCCTCAATTGGACAAGACAAATAGCAGCGTAAGGATCGAGAGAAACACTTGAGGGAAACAAAACGCGAAAAGAACAGATAAGAGGAAAGATGAGCGAATCTGAGGGAGYGCTGGGCACCGCTCTTCCGTGTCACACCCGCTTTGACACAGGCACATCTACATTTGCACAGCTTCTAATCTCAGCCCTGCATTGCAGCATCCCCTGCCTTCCCAGCTCCCCTCCGCGCTCTGCTCCCCGGCTCGGAGCTGCAATGCAGCAGCGTGGGAAAGCCCCGCTCCCCCCTTCGCCCTGCTCTCCTCCACCCCTGCCTTGTGGCAGCTCCGCGGCTCCCCTGCTCGCCTCCCCCCCTCTCGCACGCTCTGCTTTCCCGGAGCTCGCCGCTTCCAAGTCGGAGCAGCCGCTTCAATGCAGCAACCCCTCCCCTTCCTCCCCCAGGGATGGCTGCTTCACACGCTCAGAGGAGAACATGACTTTGCAGGATAGGGGATAYGGCAAAACTGAGCTATATCTGATTTCCCACCTCTTGTGTTACCACAACTCTGTAAAAAGACTCCCTCAAGGCATCAAGCCTGGAAAGGCCAAGGACTAAGCTAACCCCAAAAGATGGAGCCATCCCCATGCCACCCAGCACAGCATCCCAAAAAGCCAGCTGCGGTCACCTTCGCAATCCGTGTGCCCAGTGTTGGGGTGCAAGACCCCCAGGACTAGCGCCCAGCATCGCAGCACAAACCCAGACCTAGCCAGCTTCACCACCCGGCTGGTCTCAGTCCTAATCGCAGCTGCCACTTGTACCACATATGCTACATGTACTCACGCACCCCGGGACATTGCTGCTCCACCATACACACAGACCATCAACACCACGCACGTACGTGCACACACGGTGGCACAGAGGAGGCTCTGGACCAGATGAGCAAACCACTCAGGTGACCCAGCGAGGCCACGTCACTAGGTCCAACACCGCCTGGGTCCCAGGAGAGCGGCGTGAGGTGTCCCCAGGAGCTCAGTCCTACAGAAAACCACTTGGCCCTCAGCAGGCAGGAGGCACAGTTCAGCCAGGCAACCAGAGAGACACATGCTAGTCACGGCAGATGGGCTGTCACTAAAGGTTGGCGTCACTCAAAGGTTATACACCTTGAAGGGTGCAATCTCCGGCTCTGCAGTGACCTGGAACGAATCCCCCCAGGTGAAGCAGGCACAAGAGTTAGCCAAGCGCCTTCCTCGGAGACTGTAATGAGGTCAGGCCCAAAAGGACCATGTGCRGGGAGGAAGGGGGGAAACTGCTGTCCTGCACCATGAAGCATGAAGCTGCTTGGGAAGCTAATGAGCTGATAACTCAAATGGACATAACAGGGCAATGGGAGACGGGGACTTGTGCTGGGGAGGGGGCTGCTGGCACAGAGACAACCAGTGCTGCAGTGTGAGAAGCCAAAGTCAGAGCAGAGAAGCAAAGTTGGGGACACAGGGCAGCAGGAGGAGACTCCATGGAAGGAGGACTTGACACAGGTTCTCTGGGTGCCACCCAAGCCACAAGTGCATCACTGACAAGGCAGGTCTACCCTGGCAGGAYCCTTGGGTGTCCTTCTCCAAGAGCAAATGATCCCAGGAAACCTCGGCAAATGCTTCAAGAGGACTACAAGGCCTTGAGGGGACACTGCCCAGGCCCAGCTGTGATCGTGTCCCACCAACAGATCACAGAATAGCATTTCCTGGGCTGCCTGTATCAGCCTGATATCAGTCACTTACACCAGCCCAGAGGAAATGGAGTTGCATAAGTTTTTTTCATTCATTCATACATTTTCCTCAGCGGACAAATGTTGGATTTGGGGGCAAAAATATAGGCAGTCACTGAGAAAGTCCAATTTCAACAGCAATTTTCCAGGTTCTTTTGGGGGAAGAATTTGTTTTGGCAATGCATCTCCAAATATTTTTGTATCCAAATGTTTGCACTGTTCCTTTTTCATGGGAATCTTTGAAAGAGAAATTTGGATTTTTCACTGCTTTGTTTGCACTACCATTATTGGTGGAAGACGGCACTTCCCAGCCAGGTCTGTGGTCCTCAGGTTGCATTTCCAAACTTTCTCCCCACTCACTGCAGCCATCACAGCTGAGAGATAGGAGATACCTACCCTCTGCCATCAGGCTCCCACTCCTTAGGGGAAGGCAGGGGACACAAGGGTGGAAGTAGAGACAAGACAGCATAACCCATCCCTTCCTCCTTGCTCCATAACCCAAATGCAGAAGTTCAGTTCTACAGCCAGAAGGAAATAAATTCCCACCCCAACAATCTTATCACAAGGGCGCTATAGTGCAGGGGTCTTAAGAGAGGAATCGCATTAGCATAATAGTGATATCGGAACAGTTGCATTGCTTTACGAGGCAATAATCTGCTCCCAACGCTGTGAAGAGCTACTTGGTCTCTGACCTCCTCACGCTCTCACACCAGGGAGTCCAGTTACTGCCACAGAGCTGCAATGGTCCCCATTAGTGCTTAATTAAACAGTGAGGGAAGCAGAGAGGTAGAGATACCCCTTTTAATCATGTACCATGCGCCTGGCCAGCAGGGAAGCTAATCAGGAGGGATCTATTCCCGGGATCTATTTGGGAAGGCATACCCTGGTGAGACCATCTCCACCTGGCTTGGCAACATGTCCGCACAGGGCATGTCAAATATCGGCCAAGCATGTTTTCCGCACTGTTGGGTTTTTACCAACCACAATCTCATGCAATGTGAAGATCCCACCCTTCAAGGGGCCTGTGTGTTCAGCAGTCCTCACCAGCCCTTTGGCTCCTCTTCCCATCGCAGATGGGTTGCTGGCATCCACTACCCAGCCAACTGCCAGCCTTAGGATACCTCAGGTCTAGGAAAGCTTGCCCTGACTAGAAGTTATTGCTGGGGCTGAGCCTGGTCATACTAGCACCCATGGGAGCACCAGGTCATCCTTTCCTTCCTCCGTGACACATGCCATCCCTGTCCTGGAGGTTCAGCTGCGTATCTGGGAAGCCCACCCAAAGGCTGATCGGTGGAAGTAGGGACCACAACGTCCAGGACTGAGCACAGGACTGGAGGCAGGACATCCAGTTCCTCCCTCACTCCTGCACACCGCTCACCCGCAAGTCACTGCGCCCTTCCTGTCTGCAAAGCACAGCTAAGGATGCTTCTCTGACCTGCAGCCAGGCAGCATCAGGGCTGCTCTGCTCCAGCAGGACCTTTGCTAGAGTGCGGCCTCCATAGGCACACGTTGCCCAGCAAAGATATCCCTGCTAGGGCACTCGGGGAAGGGTGGCATTGCCCACCCAGTGCACGAGGGGCTGCAGAACTGGGATGGGTTATACCTGCACCCAGCCCCTGCAGAGCCTGGCAAGGCTACAAAGGCTCCTTGAGCAAAGATTTTAGGAAACGCCCTTACCCCTGGGATCACACATGCATCTGTCTGGGCTCTGGCCCATGCGAAACCCAGCCATCTATACACTTATACCCATTAGTAACCACTTAAGAGGCACCATACCCAGCAAGAGAAGGCCAAGGAAATGGCTGCACGAAGTAACTGCAGGATCTTGGCCATGCTCTAGGGATTTTTTGGTAAGTGCAGCAATCACTCCGGGTCCCAGCAATCACTCCAAGTCCCAGCACCCCAGTGCAAGTGAACTCGCACACCCGTAGGCCTTCCTGCACCTGCACACTCTTGTCGGCCGCACACGCACGCGGAACAGCTCAGCGAGCTCCCTATAGCGAGCTCTTCCACCACGCTGGAACCTTCCTCCTGTGGCCGGTGCTGGGATAATTAGCAAACCCAGCTGCCATCCAGCTTTGATGAGAAGCCTTGATCTCTCTGGTTGATGCGCAATGTATAATTTTGATGTTGGAAATAGCCTCTACAAAGCACATGTGGTTGCTGTGTCCCAGTGACCTCTCCCGTCTTGCGCAGGCAGCTCCGCTTTAAACGCAGTTGCATCTCTACCAGCTCTACAAAGGCTTCGGTGTCATCAAACAGATGACACAGCTGCTGTAACCAAATGAGAGGTAACATTTGGCCACTACTAAATAAATTGTATTTTTGGCCAGCATTGCACCACAGCTTGTGTACACTTCTYGCAGGAGGAACATGCGGTGGAAATGAGTACTCAGGTGCAGAGACCAAGGATGCAGAAGGCCTCTGTAAGTCATCATGTTTGGYGGAGCAGAGCACTCCGGTTAGTCAGTGGCTGAACAGGCTTTTGAGCACAGGTCAACAATTCCTAGACAACAAGACCTGCAGAGGCTGAAAGTCAGTGCAACTCACACCATGTCTGCCTGTCAGTACGAACCAAGCTAGCAGGTCTTCTCCAGCCACTCTGGACACAGCATCATCCAGCACAAACGGCAAAATGGCTCAGACTGATGTCTCTAATGCCAAAGAGGTCCACAAAATAGTGTGGAGAAGCCATCCCTCCCTCTGAAACACCTCCTGAAGCAACAGAGAGCAAGCCTCCCTCTTGGCCTCATTCACCAGTCCTAGCAGGGTTTGCAGCCAGCTCTTCTGAGTAAGGGGGGATCCTGTCCTGTCTGCGTCTGTCCCCACCCCAGGAATAATCTCTCCCTCGGGAGCCAATTTCTGGAAAGTACCATGTCACCGTCACCCCTGGAGAAGGTTTTACCTGCATGGATCACACCAGGAGCCAGACAAAGGGATCAGGACCAGAAGTCTGAGGCTCAGCATGCATCCAGGGTTTCACACACCCAGCCTTGGGTCTGCCACCGGTGCATATGAGGAGATAGTGCAACCACCCCCTCTCTGCTATCATATCACTCCCTCCTCTGCACATCTCCAAGCTCCACTCAGCATCTTCACCACACAGACCATCAAAGATATGCCAGGTCACAGTTGGCTTGGTTAAATCTGGAACAGGTGAAACTCAACGGCACAACAAGCAGTTCAGCCTGCAACCCTATGTAAGAAAAGCTAAGTTTAAACAGGATTAAGTTCCTGACCTGTCCACCCTAGATGTTGTCCTCATCTGACCCTGGACAGCCAGCCCCCAGGGCCACCACAGGAAGCCCAACAGTCCCCAAATGCTGGAAAATTACCTATTTCAGCAAACATGCAGACAAAGGGGGTTCACAACACCAACCTGGCAGTGTTCAGCCCTCACAGGCCAGCACACCAAGTCTCCAGATGGCAAGCACAGTCCGAAGTTCAGCGATGCTCAGCACCTCCCAAGGACAACATCAGCACTGTGGCTCCAAAGTAGGCCCCTCACTCCAGGCAGGAGCTAACAACTGCAGCAAGACATCCAGAACCAGCCCAGAAACAAAAGTAGATGTCGGGGGCGCTTTCACAAGTTGTGGTCTTACTAAGCACGCACACAAGTCACTGTCCTGCAGTCAGCACCTCTGGTATTCCAGCAATTGCCACAAACCAGGAATCCCTCCTGGGTGGCCAGTCCTGCATCCTCAGTGAAGCTGCAAGAATTTCTCTTGGGGACACTGGGGAAATCCCCCTGTCTCACAGCAAAGTGAGAGAGCGGGGACACCGAGATCCACCCCAGGCATGCAAATGCCAGGCAGCAGCACCATGGGTGGAGATTGATTAGTCCTATAAATGACAAATCCTTCAGCAATCCTGCTATGCCCACTGCTCCAAAGGCATCTGGTGTCATCTTGGCATTAGGGATGAGGGTGGACATCCCCGAGGCCAGCTGTGGGACTGCCGTGGCAACCTGAGCCCGTGCACTCCCGCAATGAGACTGACCTCTCGTGTCCAGACTGTTTTCACCTCTGTAATGCGGCTGCCCCCGGCACTGGGCTCACTCTGGCTTTACGCCAGTATTTTGCTGTAAGACCTTCTGTTCCGAGCCACCACCGCAGCTCCTCACTCCCCAACGCTGTACACGGCCACGGAGCTGAGGGCAACACCACCACGGTCTGGGAGGCTCCACGCTTGCGCATCGGCAGACGCTCGTGCACACTGCATTGGAGCAGAGGCTGTAACACCCCGACGACTCTTTGCACAGTGGGTTTTGCAGCAAGCGAAGTGGGCTCAGCAAGCACAGCTTTACAAGCTCCCGACTTAAGCACATACTGTGCTCATACCACCTAACCAAGCCTCACCAACGGGCTCCAACCAGGGATGACTTTCTTCCCTTTCTCCGTACAACAGGGCTCAGCAACATGATTTGGCTCACGTCCCCCACTCATCACACACCTGGGAGAAGGCATCTCGAGCCAGCTCTCTAAACCTTGGAGAAATTCCTGGTACGCTGCACCATAAAAGGGGGCTCCCCCAGGAAGCCAGGACTTCTCCAGGACTCGAAGGGAGAAGGGACTCGACACGTCTGGGCTCCTGGCCCACCCCATCCCTGTCAGTACTGCTTGCATCCCAGCTAACCATCAGTGCTTTAAATTTAGCTAACTCGGGTACCGAGAGCGGTCTTGTCATGGCTGCCCGGAGCTAGAGCAGGCTAATTTGCCATCGTCTCAAGCCAGTTTGCAAGAATGAACAGAGCTTTTCATAGCTGCAAGTCCCCCGCTGTCCTCACCCGACCGAGCCCGTTCGAGCCTATCCACGCTGTCGTGTTGGACTGCAGGGGAGAAGGAGCTTTGGCAGAAAGCAGAGGGCTCTCGACACCTCACAGGCTCGGAAATACCCTGGCAGATGCTGCCTTGGTTTCCTAGAGATCAGCTCAGCCTTCAGCCTACACATTCCACCAAGCGATGGCCACGATGGAAACGCAAACGCTGGACACAGCTGCGCTGAGATGCAGACCCGGATCAGCCTACGCAATGGGCAGCAACACCAGACCCAAGGCGTGCCCAGGAGGCCAGCATTTGCTAATTTGATGAAAATCTCATGCAATACCACACGCAGAACAAGCCCTCGGCCACACAGCCTGTCCTTCCCAGGCTCAGAGATCAAATGCACCAGGCTAGCAAGACCTACACAGCCAATGGCTCACACAAATCCTGCAGCAGCTTTCTGGGAGAACGGAGGAAACAGACCTCCCTTTCTCAGCCAGAAGCAGCACCCAAGACATTGGAGGAGCTTTTGATTCAAAACCACACGCCCAAACCGCAGGCTCGAACTTCGAGTCTGCATATGCAATAACTGGGCACTTTTCCATGAGCAACTTCCACGTAAGACTGGCACGCCGTCACCCAAGGTCAACCTCTAGGACAGGACAGCTCTGATCACAAGCAGTAGATGCAACATCCAGCTGAGATGGGAGGGGAAACTCCATGTTCTTTGGTCCGATTTAGAAACAAGATGCGACCAAAAACACAAGGGGGAAGGAAAAACTCAAGCACAACCTGCAATTCCTCCTTGCAGGGAGACTGGAGAAAAGCCGAGGAAGAGACTGTGCTCCGTCCCATCGGCGCTTGGGCTGACTGGGTGCTTTCCCTCCCTTTTGTGGGGCAGCCCTGTCCACGGTGGAAACTATCCCTGGCTTCATGTTCCTCACCTACGCAACACCGAGGAGGCCAGAGGCCCACCAGTGGGCCCCCAGCCAGAGACACAACAGAGCAGCCCCCGCCTTGCGCAGCCTCCAGACGTAGCATCAGCCGAGTCTCTCCAGGACATGCTCGGTGACCAAGCAGGCTGGGGGATCGTTCCCAAAGCCTCACAGGAGCGCAACACGATTTCCTAATACCACAAAAGCCGTAACTGCGATTCCCTTCTGAAATCTGGCCCTGGATCATCTTGGCTCTGTCTCTGAGCCAAGCAGACGGACTTCAAGGATCGCTTGGCCACGGCGAGCTCCAGGCCTCACAGGTGCTCTGTCCACCCCACCGCCGACCCAGCTGTGACTCAGGCTCGCAGCCGAGGCAGGGAACGGGGGCGATGAGCACACAGACCTGACACCACTGTCCTAAAATCACCTCGGAGCTTGTGCTAACGGATGGGTAGAGGCTTCTGGCTCCCTTCTGTACACCGGCAACGATATTGCTGCCCTGCCTGCTGGAGAAGCGTGGGATAACTACGCGAAGATGAAAGCTGCTCGTGCAAGCATGGGAGATGTGCCTCTCACCGACCGAAGATCTCTCCGCGCAACGGTGCCCACGTTTCCGGAGAGGTGCGGGCAGGGGAGCGAGCGCACACTCCTGGGAGGACGCATCGGCAGCCAGAAGCAGAATCGCGCCTGGCTTCCCAACTCGAAGGCCGTGCGCCGGACCATGTCAGCTGCCCGCCGCGAGCCGCTCTCCCCGCCTCCCTCCCCTCCTGCCAGCACAGCTTCCCCCGGGGGCAAAGGCCGAATCGGGGCTTCGCCGGCCACCGGCAAGCCAGCGCGACGCCCGCGCATCGGGCTCGGGGCCCCGCCTGAGCTCTCTCCAACACCAGGCAGGAGCCACGTAGTAAAGGGAAAGTTCTTGGTTGGCTTCACTGACGGCCAACGAGACCTCCGCTTCGAGCACGGCCGTGGCTCCCGGCCAGCTTGCCTCCGGGCGGCACACAGAGGGAGCCGGGCCGGGACAACAGCCCGGGCACTCCCAGGCGATGGAGCCGAGCCCACGGCAGGTCACGCTCCGGCGCGGGGAGCCTCGAGGGAGGGCAGAGAGGCCGGAGACGCCTGCGAAGGGAGGAGGCCGGCGCGGCCACGAGGTGAGCGAGGCTGGCGGTCCGGCCAGGCCTGGTCTGGCCGCCTCAGCTTCCCTCCCGCCGCCCGGCCGGTGCCGCGCGGGCCACCTCGGCGGGGACCGTCGCCAACGAGGCCGGGCGCCGCCGCCGCCCCGCACTCACCCAGCATCTGGCTGAAGAGGAGCTGCTCCAGGTCGCCCAGCACCGTCACCACCAGCTCGGGGTCCACCTTGAGGTAGGGCTTCTCCTCGGCACCCGGCGCCGCCGCCTTGCCCTTGCCGCACAGCAGCTCGTCGTCGCACTTGCCGTCGCCGCCGCCGCCGCCCGCCTCG
>NW_020448309.1:871716-900824 GCF_003343035.1 Apteryx rowi
GTGGGTGCCCACGGGGGAGGGGGGGCCTCCAGCGCCCCGGTGCCACCCCGGGTGAGATCTGGGTGCAGCCGGTGGGTCGGGATGTCCCGCAGCGCCTGCGTGCGCCCCGGCCGTGCACCCCACAGCTGCCAGCGTGCAAAGCGCCCCGCGACCGCTCCCGGCCTCAACACTCCAGACCCGCTGCACCCCCGACCCGTCGCCTCGCCCGGCGCACCCGTCCCCACCAGCTGAGGCCACCCGCGGCGGGCACCCGTGCCGCGGGGCCAGCACCTCCAGCCACCCCAGCTGATCGTGGTGCCTCCAACGGTCCGGGGGAATTAAGGGGGGGTGGGTGGGATCTGGTTATCATCATTTTTCATTAATTATCCCTCCCTCGGGAGGGGGGAATTAAGTCTATTTGGTGACCTCACGCACGCCGCCATGGCAACCGACGGAAAATATTGCATTAGGGCGCATTACTATGCTGCGAAGATAAGGAGGCGGCAGGGCTGGCAGGGCCGAGCGAGCCCCGCGGCACGGGCCCCATTCCCTGCTCCCTGAGCCCGGCTCCGGCTCCGGCCCCGAGCCAGCGGCACACGCCTGAGCAGGACGCGGAGGAGCCAGCGAGCGCCCCGGGTTGCCTCCGCAGAAGCGCTGCCTCCCCCGGGGCTGGAGGATCGCCCGCCGGCTCCTTCCCCCGGAGAAGCGCCCGGAAGGCCCGGAATAACAGGATGCAAAAGGAGGGGCGCAAAAAAAGGGCGAGGAAATTTTGCACTGAGAAAGGCCTGGCTTTTGCCTTTGGGATGCGTTTGGGGGCTTGTTCGGCCCTTCGGGGACTAACCGGGCGCCCCCATGGCCTTGTGAGGCCGCGCCGCCGCTTTGGCCCACTTCTGCCCTCCCGAATCGGCCTCCAGGCCGGAGAAATTCCCGGCGCTCCCCAAAGCGCCTCGGTTATATTTTCTTTCCTTCTCCCTGTGCATCCCCGGAGTCTCCCGCCATCCTCCGCTGCCGACCCGGCTCCCGCTGCCCTGGCAACCGCCTCCCCGGCAGTGGGCGATCCGAGCCCCCCCTCCGCGGCGCACGGACCCCCCTCCAAAAACAAAACCACCCCGAAACCGCCGGGGAGCTCCGGGGCGTTTCCACGTCCCCGTTTGCAGGGAGGCAGAATTTGCCTTTGGGTTAATCGCCCCCTCCGAGAAACGGCCTCCCCCCTCCCCCTTGCTCGCCCCGAAATCCGCCCAGCCGGCAGAAATGCCGGTGAATGGCCCGTTGAAAAATGACTTTGCAAGCGTGGACGCGACCACCCCGGGCGGGAAGGGGGGCGAGCTGCTCCGCGGCCGCTGCCGCCGGCCCTTCCGCTGGCGGCCCGGCTCGCTCCGAGGTTTAAAACACCGCCCGCGCCGCCGCGGTGCCCGTACGGACGCCGCCTGCGGCGCGCAGGGATCCTGCCCAGTGCTGAGGCAGCGGCTTCACCGCTCGCCCTCGGCCGCCTCCTTGGAAATGGGTCATTCCTGGAGCTCGGCGGAAAACTGGAAAGGGGGGGGGGGGGGGACAAAAAAACAGGCGAGCGGTGCAACGCCCGAGCAGGCGTCACAGCCGGCCGCATCGCCGGGTGTGTTTTTGCTCCCCGTCCCTGGCTCGGCCACCCTCCCGCTGCACTGGCACCGGACCCAGCGCGGCTCTGCCCTGGGGAGATGCCTTGCTCTCCCCATGGACCGCGGTCGCCTTTCCGTAGGTGCCCAGGCGCTTTTTGCTGTTTTTCCACCCGCTCGCAGACACCTGGGTGTCTCCGGCCGCCAGCACCCTCCTGGGGCAAATCCCGGCCGGGCGGCAGGACAGGGCAGGGCTTTCCGGCAGGGCTTTCCTGCCCTGCCGGGGAGGTCTCCCAGCTACAGAGACTTGACAGCAGCACTTCCCAAATGGATTCCCGCAGCCTTTCCGGAAATGTGTTGTCACAAGCCAGCAAGGCCCAACTGCTGGAGATCATTAGGAGCTGGCCTGCATTGGGAATTCCCGGGCACCCAATGGCCTAAAAGCCACCGCCTGGTGTTCCTCTCCTGCTCCGGCCCCGGATCTCCCTGCCCGTCCCTTTCAGCCCTTCTTTTCTGCGTGTTCTGCCTCACCCTCTGGTTCCTCGATGGCCATCTCGGCTTGTACTACGTCCCCCATCCATCCTGGGGACAAGGAGCCCCAGCAGGAGGAGCCCCCGCAGCCGGGTCCCCGGCTCTCCTCTGGATCGTCACCCCCAAACCGTTTCCTCTCTCCTTTAATACAGCCCTGATGAGTTTGGTCCCCTCCCTGCAATCCCCCTTGCTTCCTCCCCGCCTTCCTCGCACTCTCTCTCATTTTCTGCTCGTTTTCCCTCTAGCTTAAAGGGCTCTTTTGCAGCATTTTTCAGGTTGTTCCCGTGCTTTCGTAGCCATAGACCCGGGTCTCTGCAAGCGCGTCCCGTCAGACTCGGCTTCCAGCCTGCCGCTACCTCTTCCATGCACCGTATCAGCACCCTCGTGGCCAGAGGAGCACCACGGCTCAGCCCCAGCCTCCGCAGCCCTGCATGGAGCATCCCATCGGGATGCATCCGGACACATCCAGCCACTCTGACCCAGGGACGGCCAAGGGGGTCCCCAATGGTGAATTCACCTGACGAGCGTACGGACCCAGCCGAGCGGGTGGAGGCAGCCCCCAGCGCTGGCGCGCGCCTCCCACCACACCGAGCTGCGTCAGCCGGGGGATCAGCTCCGCATTGGCAAGGGGCACGGGACTGACTTTCGGTCGGACTCAAAAAAAAATAGTAATCCCCTGGATGGATGGCTCAGACTCCCACCCTCCCTCGTCCCCGTTCCCCAAAACCCAGCTCCCCCTGGCTCTGGCTCTGCTGCCTCCACTCCAGCCAGGCGCTTCCCACCCCGCATTTCGGGACAGGGCAATGCCCCCTGGTCCAGCTGCTTGCGCGAACACACCCGAATCCCTGGATGGGTGTCGGGGCTCCATATATTTTTCCCTTGGGGTTTACCTGGATGCCTCCTGCCCGCAGGAGCCCTCCCGGCGGCGCAGCGCTTATGCAGCAAGCGAAGCCAAGCGTCCCGCGCGGCAGGGAGGGATCCCGGGCTGGCAGCCACCCCGGCGGCAGGGCTTGGCGGGAGGCTGAGGGCACTGAGCGCCGGGGAGCACCGGCACCCATGTCCCCTGGGGGAGAGGGACACCCCGGAGCCGACACCTCCGGCAGTGCCTAACGCCAGCCCCCTCCAAGGGCCCACTGATGCCAGACCCCTTTTTGGGGATGGGGACCCCAGCCGGCCCCCCCCAGGCAGTGCCGCCCGCACCCACGGGATGGGCGAAGCCCCCGGGGCAGGAGGACACGTGGGATCCCCCCACCACCACCCCCCCCACCAGCAAATCCCCACGGACTCACTCAGGCCTCCAGGCTCGGGCCCCTCCGCAGGACTGGCCCGCTCGTCACACGGCGCCGCGGCCCTCTGCTCCCCGTCCTCCTGCAGCCTGGGGGCAGAGGGGGGGCTCAGGGGGGGGGACGAGCAGGGACGGGGCCGTGGGGACCCCCAGGAGACCCCCCCCCCGGCATTCGCTGCCATCGCCTCTCCCAGCGTATTCGCGCTGCTCCCGCGTGGGGGCAGGGGGATCCCGGGACGCCGTTCCCCCCTCCGCCCACACAGCGGCTCCCGCAGCCGCCTCGCCGGCGCCCCACGGCACCCGGCGCCCCACGGCACCCCGACCCCGCTCCCCACTCACCGGTACTGGAAGGGCGCCACGGTGGCCGTGACGGGGCGGCCGCGCGGCGATGAGGCCGAGGGGAAGGCCCCCTTGCCCTGCGAGCCGCCGCGGGCCTTGTCCTGGGGGCGGCGGGCGGCAGCATCCCCGGCGCCTTTCGGAGGCTCCTGGGCCGGCTCCGGAGACCCCCCAGGTGCCGCCGGGGGTCTGGGTGGCGCCTGCGGCCCCCCGCGCGGGGCGATGCCCGGCGGCCCCCCGCCGCTGCCGCCATCCTCCCGGCGGCCGCCGGCTTTGCAGCCGCCCTGGGCCTTGAGGCCTTTGGAGCCGAGGCCGGGGCCCGGCGCCTTGGGTGGCCGTTGGGCCGCGGCTGCGGGTGGCCCTGAGCCACCAGGCCGCGTGGGGGGCCGCGGGGTGGCGGTGGCGGTGGCAGCAGTGGGCAGCTTGCTCTGCGAGGTGCCGCGCGGCACCGGGATGGCGGAGGCGAAGTGGCTTCGGCCGGCCGGGTTCACGTTGGCCGTCCCGTTCATCATCGACGAGGCGGCCCGCGGCTCCGGCCTGCGGAGAGGAGAGAGAGTGGGAGGCGATGAGAGGGGCCCGGCGGGGCGGGATGGGGGCGCAGCCCGCGGTAGTGGGGGCGTCCGTGGAGGGGACAGGCACGGAGGTGCAGCCGGCATCGCCCACGCCGGATCCTTGCATCCGCCCCGGCCTCGGACCCCAACCGGCTGTGGCTCCTCAACCTCCCCAACCCCAGGGGCCAAAGCACTGCAGATCCCCAGGGCCAGGACACGCGTTACACCATCCCGTGAAGACCCCAGGACATGTGTTACATTCTCCCACGGAGACCTCCCAGGGCCAGGACACACATTGCATCCTTCCATGGGGACCTCAGGACACGTTATGTCCTCCTGCAGGGATCCCCAGGGCCAGGACACACATTACGTCCTTCCATGGGGACCTCAGGACATGCATTACATCCTCCCACGGGGACCCCCCAGGGCCAGGACACACATTATGTCCTCTCCTAGGGACCCTGGTGTTTGCCAGCCCTGGTGCAGGCAGCCCCTGTCCCCATGTCCCTACGGCAGGTCACTGCAGCGAGGCCACCTGGCCGGGAGGAGGGCGCACACCCATGCCTGGCCAGGGTGGCACTGCGGGTGTGAGGGCCCTTCTCAGCCACCCGAGACCTTCTCCCAGCCACCCAAGACCATCTGTCGACCAGCTTGAGGGCCACCTCCATCACCCCATTTACTGGGCCGTGACCCAGGTGCACAGTGCCTCAATGGAGTGACATCCATGGGCTTGCGGGCCCCATTCCTGCCCTCCTCAGCCCTGATGTCCCCACTGCATCATGCCAACCACCCCATCTCTTCATGCTCCTGCTCTTGCCTTGGCCCACAGAGTGGCTCTCCCAGCTCCATTCCCCTGGCGGTGCCCCTTGTACCTTGTTCCCCTTGCCTCAGTGGCTTGGTCCACGAGGATGGGGAGCTCGGTGCACCACCCCATCCCACCCAAAGCGCTCGCAGGCAGGCAGGGTCAGCTTTGCCACTGCAGGCAGCAGGGACGCTCACACAGTTGCAAGAAGCTTATCTCCTCCCGCAGGCCTGGGAGGGTTTCAGCCACGCCAGGTTTACAGTGCTTTTCCCGGGGATGCAGAGCCGAGCTCAGGGAGTGGAACCAGCCGTGGAGTCAAGTTCAGCCACCTCACGCCCATCTTCGCCCTGCCTTTAGGCTGCAGCTCTCCAAAAAAAACCCCCCAAACTCCAGAAAAAAAACATTTTCCTCTATGCGGGAGAGGTGCAAAGGGGCAAAGCCATCTGGTGGAGGGATTGGGGACATCTCTAGGAAGACAAAAAGATCTGGCTCCTTGGTACCTGTGCCCAAGCCAGCTGCTGTGCCAATGTCTGCTCTCCTGCAGCTCTCAAGCAGTAGTAAACCAAAAGACAAACCGGTGCGGGGTGCCAAAATGCTCCCGGGGCCGACGTTTTGCAAATTGCTCCAGCGTGTGTTCCTAGCTGCAACTCGGCCACATCTCTAAGGAAAAGCTCTGGAGCACAGGAGGGCACAAGGAGGGGCAAGTGGAGAGATGAACGCCCGCTGGCACCCAGGGGGACCACAGGAGGGGTGCAGCATCAGCTCCAGATCCGCCACCTGCAGCCCCAGTCACCCCAGCACCCATTTGCTCCCCAGGGGTTTCTCAGGCATGTATACTTAAGGCATCACACTTGCCCCAGTAGACACGCACCCACTCCCATGGCCTTGCACCCGGTCTTGTGTATTTTTGCATTTGGTTGGTGCAAAACACAGACAGTCTGAAGGGGGATCATGCGGTCCCGGTGCTCGGTTAGACAGTCCAGGGCTGCCCCAGCAGGATTTGGCCCATGGCTGCCCCAATCCATGCTGGACTAAGCGCTCTTCTCACTCCCCCAGACCAAACCTGGCTCTCTACCTTCTCCCCACGATGAAAGCTCTGCTTTTAAGCCTGTGCTGTGCACGCAGGGTCTCTGGGGATGCTGAAACGATGGCTCCGTCCCAGCCTGCCCGGGACAGCAGCGGAGGGCAGCTCTGCCGGTCCTGGGGCCGTGCTCAGAGCTGAGGCCTTGCAAAGCTCAGCTGAGAAACGGGCCAGCCCCAGCAATGCGGATGCTCTCAATACTCCTGTTTCTCAGGCCAAAAACTTTCTGGGATTTCCAACCATCACTCTTTCCTCCAGCCTAACGTCTTCCCTGGCTCCGCCAGCCCCTTCCCCTGGCTGTTCCCTTGGTTCTCGGCTCAGCTCCTTGCTCCCCAGGAGCTGGTGTCATCGTGTCGAGGCCCTGCCGCTTGCAGCACGCTCCCGGGCTGTTTGCAGGAGGGACGCCGGGCCCAGTGGTTCCCCACGTGTGGATGATCCCTAGGGCCTCGGTGACACGCTTGTGTACACAGGACACAGCCACCTCCATGAGCCTGCAGAGGGCACGAGCAAGACCGGCAGGTCCAACAGCCCTTCTGTCCTTGTAGCCACTGGCACAGAGCCGAGAAACCCAGGGGAAGACGCAGGGCTATGGCAGGGGAGCAGCGTGGGGCCCTCGGCTGCTGAGTCCCCCCAGCCTCCTGGGTGCTCCCTTGGCAGGGACGGGGTGCCCCGAGGTTTCTTTCTCCCCTAGAGACCCCGCAAAGGCTTCGGGCTGCATTGGAGGCAGCCAGGAACAAGTGGGACTTTGTGTCCCCCTTTGACAACCCACAGGGAGCTGCAGTTAAGTCGGGGTGCAGCCATCCCCCATTCGGGATGCACTCATGCCCGGTGGAGGGTGTACCATGGGCAAGGTACAGAAATGCCCAAAACAGCCCCATTTTGCTTCTTTTCTAGCCCACAGAAGCCCTGGGTCCCGCTGGGCTTTGGGGGATTGCAGGGACTAAGGCTTGGAGGAGGACGTCAAAGCTGTGGTCGGGTCCCAAGAGTGAAAAGGCTGCTGTAAAGACAGAGATGGGGGAAGAAAGAGGGCGAGGAAGGAAGAAGCTCTGTGGTGCCCTGCTCTGCTGCTCGGCATCAGGATCCGGCCCCTAACCCCAAGCCCAAAATCCAGGGCTTTGCAGGGACGCTGGGTGGCAGTGACTCACGGGGAAGAAGGGCTGGTTTAGCAGACGAGATCTAAGCATTCTCAAGCACGGGCGGTGATGACTTCAGCGCCAGCCAGGAGCTACAAAGGTCTCTTCAGAGTTATTTTAATTGGGGAGAAGAGGGACCTAACTCCAACAGCTCTGGGCTTGCTCTGGCTGGAGGCCTTTGAAATGCTCCTGGAGTTTTTCTTGTCCCTGCCTCCCTGCAGAGCTGTCCCTGTCACCCTTCCCTGCGCTCGCAGCCCCAAGCTGTGGTCAGGGCTGGAGAGCCACGAGACCCCCACGGGACCACGCATGGGGTGGGATGCCCCCGAGCCCCTGGGAAAGAGGAGCTCAGGGGGGGGTCTCTGGCCTGGGGACATCCCCAGACCGGTGCATGGGGGTGAGACGGAGAGCTGGCATTTGGGCTCTGACACCCCTACGCAGCCCAGCCCTGCAAACGGGGGCAGCCTGGATCTGGCCCCAAGAGCTCTCGTGGGGCTGAGCCAACCACAGGTGATTCCAGCCTCTGGGCACAGGGAGCTGTCCTCCGGGAGAGGAGCGATGGGGTTGGGGCTGGTCGGACATGCCAGGAAAGCCCAGGCCCAGGACCCCGCTGTGTCCCTGGGGTTGCTCACGGGGACAGCAAGGGACAAGGCCACAAGCCAGCACACCCTGTCCCAGACCAGCATTTCCATCACCCTCCCAGCATGAAATCACAGCTGGACGGCTTGGAGGGGGTCCGATGAGGGATGCAACATGTGCAGGAGCGTACTGATGGTGTCCTGCTCAGGGCCTGGCTGGGACCACCACCCTGGGACCGACCTGGCACCCAAGGGTGCCATGGGGAGCACGTGCCACCTCCTGCAGTAGACAGCAGGAACCGTGCAGGGGTCATGTAGGGCTTTCCCAGCCCCCGTGTGATTTCCTTGCACCCACAAAGGATGCTCGTGGGAGCACATTGGTCATCGGCCAGCCCTGGGGCTGAGCACCCTGGGCCCAGCACCAGCCAGGGGCTGATGCCAGCCCTGGCCTGCAGAAAGGGCCAGCCACAGATCCTGGCACCCGGCATGGGGCAGGGTCCCCGGGCAAGCCGCCGGCTGGGGCGGCTCAGCGGGGCAGGAGGCTCTGCAATGGTCCCAGATCCTTTTTGCGGAAAAAACAGAATGAGCATCAGCAGCAAATGGTTCCCTTCACCGTTCACCCCTTTCCCAGGTTGCACCTCAGGACTGACACCTGCAGGTGCCAATATTCAGCTTTTTTCACTGTCTTTAACCCAGTTCCTTGGCCACATGGGGACTGTTGCTCTTGCCTGGGGGCACATCAGGTTCTCAGGCTCTAGTTGCAAAACGCCTTCTGCAAACATCAGCCGGGTCAACTTTTCTTGCCTGAAAGAGCAGGGCAGCCCTGGGACAGGGGCCAAGAGACCTGGTGGATCTCCATCCTTGGAGATGCCTTGGGGGCACCAAAGCAACTTTACGTGGGTGGTTAAACCACCAGCTCTAACTCACTATTTCACCTTTGAAATTGCTCCAGCCCTGGGGCTTGCTGCTGGTGGTTTTGGCAAATTGTTTTTCTCCTAAATTTAAGGCAGATCCTCTGCCACTGCCTCCGTAAAGCTGGTCCCAGCATAGCGATTTCCCTGAGGTCCTCTTCAGTGAACTCAGAGGTAAAATTTAATCCAGATTTTCTGCTATGGTCTTATCTTCACCAATACCCTTTGCGTATTCCCATCACGCAATGGCCCTCCGGACCTTCTGGCAAGATCCTGCTCTCAATGCATTTGAGAAAAGTGCTATATCCAGTTTTTGCTGCATCTTCCAGCACTGGGACCTGCCTTACCAACCCTGCAAGCCGTCAGACCTCCCCCAAAACTGGTCCAACCTCCGCCGGCAGGCACAGCACAGCAGCATGAACAGCTCACCGGCCTTACACCTCCACGAGTGGCTGCCAGAGGTCTGGGAATGCTGCCACCTGAAGACCACGGACACAGGTTAAAGTCATGGTTGGGCCATCGTGGCTGGGACATGCAGGGACCTTGGCGGGCCTGTGGACCTCGGGCCAAGGACGAGGGAGTTTTGTTACCAGGGATGTCCCAGGATAGATCAAGGTAAGTCATAAAAGGTCCATTTTTCCCTCCCATCAGGCTGAGGAGGAGCTTGTTCCTGCTCCAATCCACTGCTAAATTCCCATTATATTATTAGCTAGCACAAATTAAAATCGTTCCCAGGAGATTCAGCACATCCTTGTTTTGAGCAAATTATTAATTTGACTCCGACTCAATTCCCACCCCATCAAATGGGGGCTCTTCCTGGGGGGTTGGGGCCCTCGCTCCCCAAGGGGCTGGGTTTTCCCTCCAACGTGCATTTCCCACACAGCTGACATAATCCAGCCACGGGGAGCCAAGCGGCAGTGGGTGCTGAGTGCCGGGTCACGCTTTCCTCCCGCGGCCAAAGCCGGTTTGCCAAGCTAAGCAGGTTGCCGATTCGACCTATATAGACAGGCTAGGCTTTCCATTGCGGGCGGCTCCTTTCCAATTATCTCCAAAGGGAAGCGACTTTCCTCTAACAAAAATAAACTGTCGGCACCGCAGGCTCAGCGCCCCGATGGCTGGGAGCCTTCATCACCCCGGCCCGACTTGCAGGAAGCAGGTTGCAGCTCTCGCTCCGGGTCGAGCGAGTACCAGAAATTTGCATCCAAAGCTTAAATCCTCGCAGGCGTTAAGGACCTGCAGCTGCTTGGTTGTTTTCTCGTCCCCATTCCCTCCCCTTGTACCAGCTCAGGAATTGCTGAGATTGCTTTCTGAGGGCCCCGTAGAAGATATCAGATTTGCACAAGTTATTTTAGCACCAAGCCCTTAGGAAAATTTTAGAGAAGCTGCAGCAGTGCCGCAGGCTGCAAAGCCCTGGTTGGGAGCACCGGGTGCTGAGCCTCGCTTCCCATGCCACCAGAGACGGTCTCCTGGCAGAGACGCGCGTCCTGGCTCCTCACAGGTCCGAAGCTCAGGTCTTGAGCACTGGCCTGGTATTCATGGGAGCTAGCACTGAACTTGAGTTTTCCCCATATTAGAGACCGTCACACCCAGAGACAAGTGTTTTATGGCACCTTTGGATGAGGCTGTACAGACCCAGGTGCTTGCACCAAAGCAAAATGAATGTAAGAATTCGCCCTGGCTGAACGACATCCTTCATCCCAGGACAAATGCAAACCGGTGCATCCCTGAAGGCAGCTCTTTTTGAAAGGCATCTGTTACGCTCAGAGCTTGAGCTACTTCCTCGGATCAGAATCAAAATGAACCTTATACCTGCACCTTTAGCAGACAAAAATAAATATAAGCATGCCCAGGCCCTAGAAGCTGATTCTCATTTTGTGGCCCTTGTTTTGCATGAGCGAGGGGATCGCTAAAGCATCCCCAGCCTGAGCAGAGCTGGAAATATTTGCCTAACAACCCCACGGAGGGGTTTTGCTGGTCCTTAGAGGGCTGCAGTCCCAAATCTCCGAGCACCCGTGTCTCGGGAACCTGCCAGCCCGGGGCTGCCCCAGGGCCCCTGGCGCATGGCATAAAGCAGTCTTCAACCCCAGCAGCCGACGGTGGTCTCCCTCTGATGCTCCCGGCCTGTCGGGCCACGCGTGGCTTCCCAGGGGACCGTTTCAGCCCGTGCCACTGATAAAAGCAGTCAACCAGGACCAAAGTCTCCCCTGAACAAGTTATATGTCAATAACTGCTTCCCTCTGCCGTGAGGCCAGTCACCTTGGGCAGAGAGGAGATTCAGCTGTTTCAACACGACTTGTTCCCAGCACATCCATCCTGCTATTACTCATCTCGCAATCATCTTCCAGGAGCTCTCACAGAGCCAGAAAGCCACGCCGCGGTCCTTTCCCAGGAGCTGAAGTTACACTGAGCAGCCGAAGTCCCGGGCTCTTCCTTGATGCCTGGTGGAGATGGAACCTAGCTCTGGCCTCTTCCAAAGTCTCATGTGATATCTTCAAGATAGCAGCTAATGGCTCTGCAATCACTCCACTCAGTTCCCTAAGTGTTTCAGGGTGACTTTCAGAAAAAGGAGACTATTTAAATATATTTATATCTCTCTTATCTCAGCCCTCTCGCAGCTGCACTTTCCTTGCCAGAGACTAAACTCTTGCCCATATCCCTGGGATAATTGTGGCAGGAGTGTCTGAGCACAGGCACTTAGTGCTGCAAGAAGGCATTAAACCCTTCAGCCTCTGCCAGCATTACGCTGCTGCTCTGTGCCTCAGTTTCCCTACTCTGACACTGCTTCATGAGCTCTGTGAGGAGCAAAGGAGCTAAAACCTGGCTAATACGCAGGGCTCGGGGAGGGCAGTGCCTTCCCTGGATGTGTCCTGCTGCAGAGCAGCTCCCAGCCATGGGCCACCGAGCATCAGGGTCATGAAAAGCCCAACGCCAGCTCCGTAAATCAGCTCCCATCCCTAAGACACCCCCGGGACCAGCAACACCGAAGCACAGGGGGCTTCAGCAGAGACAGATGTGCTGGCCATCCCTGAGAGATGCCCGGGGGCTGCAAAGTGTCTTGGCTTTTTAAGGGTGAGAACTGGGGGGACACCCAGGGGTGAATCCCAGAGCTCTGTGGCTGTCCCCGGGCAGTCTGTCCCCTGCAGGTGTCCCTGGCCCATGCCATGGCCATGCTCCTCAGTGTGAGTTTGCATCCACCCTCATCAGACTTTGCCCAGTTTGTTCCCACCTGCGGGAAACAGTGGCAGCTGCAGGGATATTTTTGCACGGTTTCGATTAAATCCCCCAAATCCTCCCAGGCAAGAGGGGTGCGACAGCACTTGCAGCCCAGCTCAGACAGGCCTGGGGCTGCTTAGCCCAGTCAGCTGCTCTGCCCCGGAGGTGCCCCATGGATGGATGTCAGAGATATTACGTTCCTGCAAGCAGAAAGGGTTTACAGCCAAGGACAGACCTCGCTTTCCCTGTGCAGAGCTCCAATGTGTGCTGCCGGCCACCCCAGGCCCTGTCAGCCATGAACAGCCCGAGGAGATATGCTGGGACCACCCAGGCCAGGGGGACAGAGAGAGTTTCCAGCAGTGTCCCCAGCAGGGAGCATGGAGACAGGACAGGCTGCCAGGATGACGCAAGGGAGGGATCAGGATTGGGTGCACAGCAGCACTGCTGAGCCCAGGGGTGAGCCCAGGCCCATGGCAGGCTTGCTCGAGCCTTGTTGAGCTGGGCACCGAGCCACAAGCATCTGCCACAGTGTGAGGCCGGGCTCTTCCCAAAGCCCAGCTCAGTCTATCCACAACGGGAACAGGTATGGATTTATAAATGAGAATGGAGATTCACACACCCAATGCCAGGGATGGGGTTTTGAGACCACCAAATTCACCCAGCCTCCTGCTCCTTTGTGGAACAGCTTCATCCCTCACCACAGCACATGGGAGACTTTTCTTCACTCTCCAAGGGGACAGTTTTGTTCACAGCTCTAAAAGGACCCAGCTTTTTGCTGCCAACATCCTACAGAAATGGCCTGGGAACCAAGTAACTAAACCGAAGGGAAAATGGCTTTTCCCCTCCCTGGCTGGATTTCTCCATGACCATGGCAGATGATAAAGGAACCCAACAGGCCCATCTCACCCTGTGGGTGCCCACTGGCTACGTGGGGCCCTGATCCCAGCCCCGCATGGTGCAAGGCAGCTGCCCCAGCGATGGAAGGGAAGCCAACCGTGAGAAGAGTTTCCCCGTTCTAGGCAAAATCAGCACATTAATATGGGCCTCACGTGAGGAGCGTTTGGCAGGGGATCAGCCCTTGGTGCCCACGTGCCAAGGGACAGATCCTTGTGGCCATTACCCTGCTGCCCCTCAATGCTGCCACTTGCACCACGCAGCCCTGCGCAGGATCCGGCCCCAAGCTGCCTTTGGGGATGGCTGTGCTACAACACAGCCGCTCTGTCCTCCTCCCTGGCACACTCAGGAAGAATGACAAAGAAAAGGGGCCTTGTAGCACAAGGGACATAAAACTTTCCTAAAAGAAACAGACAGGAGCAGAGAGAAAAAGGAGCCTTCAGATGAGAACAAGCTGCCGATTCAGCCTCGAACCCAGGCTGGATTAATGCTATCGCTGACCCTCCGGCCCCTATACCGTGGCTGGGACCTGGCCTGCCTGCACGCTAGATGCCACTGGGCACAGGGCACTGCAGCCTGCCTGCGACACCAGAGACCTGCGCTGGGTCTGGGCAGCTGCGGACACGTGGATGCATGGTGGGACCATGCATGGCCTCCGGGCCATGGGCAGGGCAGGTGCTCTGGGGGAAAGACGCTCAGCCAGCTCAGTCAGGGGGTAACAGACCCTCTTGCCCCCCAGTGTGCCCAGTGCCTGACACACACCAGCTGTGCAGAGCTAAATAATTTAAAGCCAACAGTTGCCCAAGGCTACTGGTTAGAGCTCATCCAACCACTACCGTCTAGCAAGAGACTTTCACATCAAAGCTGGCTGTGGAAAGGCAGGGAGAGCCCGGGCTCACAGACCACGCTGCTGCCCTCCTCCAGGTTGCCCCTGCGCATCCCTCTCCCTGACCCTCAAACCCATGGTCCTCAGATTGGGCTTGCAACCTCCTTCTCTGGCTATGAGCACAGTTCAGCCTCACATCGGGTTTGCACCGTATTGCTGACCCACCGGGTGTGCAGAGTGCTAGTGCTGGGTCTTGAAAGGGTGGTACGTGGGACTGGGGAGTGCCCAGTGCTCACCTGTGAGGGATTTTTTTACTAAAAAACATGGCAGGGATTGGACTAAACAGAGCTAAATAAGGCAGATCCCACTGTGCAGGATGGGAACTCTAGGCAGTCGGTGACCAATGCTGCTCACGTGGTCTGAGCACCCTTCAGAGACACGATCTCAGGTGAAATGTCTTTGCTGCTCATGGCAGCAATGCTGGGCCTGGGCAGGGCCCTGGGGAGAAATCACTGGGTTAAATGGCCTGGGACTGGTGTGGGCAGTTGGCTCTCCCTGGGCACAAGCAGCCCTGGGCTTCCCCCTGCTCCCTGTAGCCTCCTGTGCAGTGTGAACAGGCAAACGGTGGGAGGTGAGGCCTGGCACAGCACCCAGCTCTCCCTGTACTGCCTGGCATGGTGGGAACATCATGAAGAGGATTTGGTGCACAAATCCACACCATCACAACGGTCTGAAGAGGGCCTGGGAGTCCTGTGTTGCAGCTCCTGGTGCCAACACAGAGGGGACGTGCTATGCCTGAATTTTCACAGCTTTGACTGGCAGCTCAGGAGCCCTGGAAAGTCATGAGCCCTTTTTTTCCTGGCTGCTGTGCCATCCACTCTGAACCCTCGCTGACCGGCTGTGCCCCACAGACAGCAGCAGCCAGGGCATCCCTGGGCCTTCACACGTCAAGGCCAGCTCCCTGCCATGCCTCCATCCCTCCTCATCCTCGCAGAAGTCCTGTGCCCGACAATGCAACACTGAGGACGTTGAGCATGTTTCCTGGCCTACGGGAGATGCTGTCTGATAGAAAGAGAGCTGAGAAGAGCTGATGGCTGGTGCAAAAGGAGAAGGAAAGAAACTGCCTGTTGTTATGGCAGAGACATCCAGCCCAGAAACCACAGCGCTAATCTCTTCTTTAGCCACTCCATGGCAATCCCATTAGGCACTTAACCCACTTTAATAAAACCTTGCTCATAGCAAACTTTAGCTCTCAGCTGAACAGACTGCAGCAGCCTCCACCAGCAATAACCCAGTGTCTTGGGCAGAAAAGGCAAGCTCTGCCCAGGAGAGGCTTTGTCCAGCACAAATACTGGTGCAGGGATGCACCAGCAAGGCTGGGGGGGAGCCCGGGGCTGAGACAAGGCCCCAAGGAGGGGTTAGCTGAGCTGTGCAACGAAGCCCGATGCTGAAGCCCTCTCCTTCCTGCGGCCCCTGGGGACGTGCCAGTTTGCTGTGGCGGAGACCACACGGTGTCTGGTTTCTCTGAGGCTATTCCACACGATACCATCCCAGCCTCAGTGCGCAGGTTTTTAAACGACACTATTAATGCCCGAAAACATGATCTGAGTGCAGCTGGTGTGACATCCTCCGAGCCTGCTGGCGGGCAGGAGCAACAGGGGACCACAGGGCAGGTGGCTCCTGGCGGAGATGTCCCCTTTGCCTTAGAGAAGCCCCAGCGGGGCCGGGGGTGCAGTGGGGTGCAGGGGGACCGGGGATGGTGCCGGGGGGGGCAGCGGGGCAGCGGGTGCAGCGGGGAGCCCCGTGCCCAGGGCGGGTCCCCGCGGCGCCGCGGCCTTTCAGGAGGTGCCGGTGCTGGACAGCTCCGTCCCCAGAGCCGCCGGCGCCCGGCCCGGCCCGGCCGGTACCGTGTGTCCGGGCCGGTACCGTGTGCCCGGGCCGGGGCCGCCGGGCCGGGACCGCCCTCGGGACCGGGACCTCCGGGCCGGTACCGTGTGCCCGAACCGGGGCCGCCGGGCCGGTACCGCCCTCGGGACCGGGACCTCCGGGCCGGTACCGTGTGCCCGAACCGGGGCCGCCGGGCCGGTACCGCCCTCGGGGCCGGGGTTGCCGGCCGGTACCGTGTGCTTGGGCCGGGGCTGCCGGGCTGGGACCGTGTGCCCGAACTGGGGCCGCCGGGCCGGGACCGCCCTCGGGGTCGGGACCTCCGGGCCGGTACCGTGTGCCCGAACCGGGGCTGCTAGGTTGGTGCCTGCCTTCCCGCAGCAAGTACCTCTGGATTAGTACTGCCCACTCAGACCAGTATGGCCAGGCTGGTACCACCTGCCCAGGACCAGCACCCCCAGGCTGGTACCACATGCCCAGGCTGGTTATGCTGGGCCAGCTCTGCCTGCCCGGGGAAGTACCTTCAGGCCGGCACTACCTGTCCGATACCACCTGTCTGGAGCTGGTACCTCTTGACAATACTGTTTTTCTGGCCCATCCATCACTGCCTGTCCAGGGCCAGTACAGACTTTCTGGGGCCTGTACAGCCTGTCTGGAGGCAGCAGAGTATGTCCCCAGGGACTGGTGCAGCTTGTTTGGGGCCAGTACAGTCTGTCTGAGGCTAGTACTGCCTGTCTGGGGCCAGCACCATCTGTGCAGGGCCCATAACATCTGTCCCCCTGGGCTGGTACCGTCTGTCCCTCCCTGGGCTGGTAGAGCCTTCCCCTCCACCACCAATACCATCAGAGACAAGCTCCAAAATGAACAGAGTTCGGGCTGCCCTGACATGGGGTGACACCCCATCTAAACCTCCTCCAAATGCCACTGCCACAAAGTCCCATGGCATCCTGTCCCCAAGGCCTGGAGGGCCCCTGGGGACATGGTGGCCCCTTCCTAAGGGGACACGGCTGGGGGGGGGTACACCTCCGCCTCCACAGACCAGCAAGGCTGCCAGGGCCATGCCCCTGGGGTGCAGGACGGGACAGACAGGAGCACTGGGAACAGCCCATGCTGGCAGAGACCAGGCCCCTGGGCACCAGGAAAGCAAATGGCTCGCTGTCTCCAGGCCCCTGGTGGTGGCCAGGCTGGAGAGGGGGACAAGGGACACGGAGGGGAGGTGCCGGGATGTGTAAGGGGCAGCCTGCCGACATGGCGCAGAGAGGGAAGGACAGGGCAAGGCGGAGGATACCTGCGTGGCAGAGCGAGGGGGCAACCGAGGCTGCTCTCCCAGCGCTGTGCCCACAGACTTGGAGGGGGTTTCAGCTGCAAAGGTCAAGTGCCTGGCAAGTGTGTGGAGAGGCCTTCAGAGACCTGTGTCTGCTCTGATCTGCATGTGCTTCACACACGTACGGCTTTGGAAGAAGGAAATGAAACTTCTCCAGCACAGACAGCAGCTGGGAGCTGTGACTGTTAACCAGTGACGCACAACAAGGGAAATTTGGCCTTTTGCCTCTCCGCAAGGCTGTGGTCGAAGGGGTGTGGGTGGCCTTGTGGCCGCCTTGCTGGGAACATCCCTGAGTCCCACGTCATGGTGCAAGAGGCAGCAGAAGGGGATGAGTGTCCCCCTCCAGCCCGGCAGGGGATGAGAGCAGCGGCAGCCTCCTGCCTGCGGTGTTGGGAGGCTGGAGCAGAGCAAGGACGGAGGGACCCTTCCCCTTGCCAGACCCCCTTCTGCTCCTTCCAGCAAGCAAGAACTCAGAGACTTTCCACCCTGTGTGGGATTTACACCCCTTTCTCTGATCCTCCTCCTCCAGACACCTCACATGGCCAACTCTCCTTTTAGGCAGCCGTGATCCCGCATGCGGCTCATGCACAGAGCACTTTGCCTTTTCTCCACCCCTACGGTACCCATCAAACAAGCGGTTGCTGTCCCCAAAGCCCTTGGGACACAGGCAGGCTCGTCGTGGCCCACCCACAGGGGAGGACACCTTTCCCTCTCCTCCCTGCAGCCCCTGGAGCCGTACGCTCAGCGAAGCAGTGCAATAACCCCCCGAAGGGCTGAGCCCAGGAGCGGGGGCTTGTCCAAGCGGTGAGAAAGATCCCGTTGCGAGTCTGCTGGGGGAAGGTGAGACGTCCTTCCGAGGGAGCGGGATGCGGCGACGTGGGGCTGGGAAGCCACCTCGCCAGGAGGGTTTGCAGCTAGGAGCCGGCCAGGCTCATCTGCGGGTCTCCGAAGAGGACGGCAGGAAGGGGGGCGATGGCTGCGCCGCGGAGGGGGACTCAGCCCTTTGTCTCCGTGTCTCCTGGCAGCTGGCGGCAGCGGCAGCGCAAGCACTTCCCGGAGGAAGGGGGGGAGCAGGGCTGAGCTGTCAGCAGGGGGGTTGCGCTGGAAGGAAAACACCGCGCACCACCTCCGTTGGGACAGGCTGGGTGCTGCCGAGGGTTCCTGCCTTTGCAGCCATCCCTGGCACCGGGAATGGGTCCCTCCACCCCAAGCGCCTGAGGTCTCTGTGCGGCCACGGCCGGCCGGCGCGGGCTGGTGCCCAATGCAGTCGCCTCCAGCTGACGGAGAGCCAAGGTCCCAATGTGGTGCCGAAGGGCAGAGCCGAGGGCCAGGCAGGGAGCGATAACGCGGCTAGCAATTTATTTTCCTTTCTCCAACTTTCTTGGACTGGGCTACAACAGCCATGGGAGACAGCAGCGCAAGTCCGGCTGGGGTAGGGGGGGCACCTGGAGGCAGAGCTCGCTCTCACCTCTGCCACCATCTCCTTTTGGGGACCTCAGTCCTCTCCCTTAAACCTGTTTTCTCAAGGCAGCTGATCTAGATTTGGAGGCGCCCCATGCGAGATGCCTTGGGCTCGGCTTTCGGAAGCGCCGAGCTTCGTTTGGGTGCAATCACTACCTGCTGGTGCCAGCAGCGATTATGTGGGGGAGGGATACTTGTGCAGCGCCCTGGGATCTCCCAACGCGTCAGCCTCCCCGTTTTGTCCGGTATCAGTGTTGGCGGAGACAAATCCTATTTGCAGCTCACTCGCTTTTCCTTTCCTGCGAGGGGGGGAGAAGAGCTTTGAAGTCACCCGTAGTCCTGCAGCTTGCGCCTAACTTGGAGCCTCGCCAGCTTTCACAGGGTCTGTGTTTCTCCTGCCCCCGGCTCCCTTCACCACCGGCTCTTCCCGGGTGTAAATGAGGGCTGATCCTGAGCCGAGGATGCTCCTGGGGCTGAGCCCCAAGCTGGGCCGGCCATGTCAAGCCCGTGGCCGGGACATGCGGAGCATTGTGCTCTGCCAGGCACCGCTGTTTGGAAAGCGCGCGGAAGTGGAAAAATAAACAGCTGCGGCAGAGTCCGTTTGGAGGAGAGACATTTGGAGAGAAAGTTTTGTTTGGGACAAAAAAAAAATCTCCCGAGTTCGTTGCATCATTTGATTATTCCCACGTTCCCACTGCGTTGCGAACCAGGCCGGGGAGCGCTGGCTCGGCCCCGCAGAAGCAGAGCAAATGCCGTGAAGCTCTTTGCGCCGGGGGTTTTGAGCAACAGCAGATGTCTCAATTTATGGCCCTGGCTTCGTCTCCTCGGGTTCAACAACGCGAGGCGGAAACGGCCCCTTCCCCCACCCTGCATCCTCGGACTTTGAAACCTGGAAACACCAACTGACTTTCGGCTTTGCTGGAAGCACTGCGGGAAAAACACAGCTGTCCAGAGAGCTGTTAAACGCGTTAATTCGGCAGCTGCCATCACGGCTGCGCGCGGACGTGCGTGGTGCGAGGGTCGGGGCAGAGCTGTGCATGCCGCCGGCTGCCAACTTGCCGCCGCTCTCTGTCTGCTCCTCCCAGGACTTGTTTCGACTTTCTGAGCCCAGAGCAGGGTAGAGTTGGCTATTCTGGGCTCTCCAAAGTGGTCACTTTTTTCCCCAAAGTGGTCCAAGGATTGACAAAACGCTGCTGGGAGCATGAGCTGGGTAACGTCGGACTAACAGCAAAGGGTCAGGCCCGAAAGTGGGAGCTTTAACCCCTTAGAAAACAGATTCGGAGCCTGTTACGGAGCTGTAGAATTACTGCCTCGTTCCCCGGAAAGCCCCAAAACAGCTGATCTTAAAGCCGTGGCGTTTCCACACACCGAAAAGCGCTTCAGATGCTCAAGCAGGCAAGGGAAAGTCAATCTGCAGCTCACGTTCCCCAGGGACCCTTCCCCGGACCACCTACTCCTGCCGAGCCTTGCCGAGCGTGCAGCAAGGCAGCTCCTTGCCCGGAGGTGCCCGCGTTTTGGGGTAGCGTGGAGGTTTTGCTCCCTCCTCGCCCAGCCCCGAGCCTGCCCGCAGGGCACCCGCCGCGCGCCGTGATCCCTCCTGCCAAAAGTGGGGACCAGCCCCCTCCGCCCCGATAAAGAGCCGCGTAGCCGGCGCGTTTCTCTTAAATACAGCGCGCTGGAGTGCCTAATCCTTTGCATCACGCTTCCAGCCTTTGCAAAACTTATCAGCCTAACGTTACTCGCGTGGGACTAGATCGCCCGTTAGTCGTGCTTAGCTCTCGTATAACGAATATGCAGCACTTACAGCAGTGGCTCCCGGCGGCAGCTTTTGCCCAGTGACATCCATCTGCCTAGCCGCCCCTGCAACGCTGCCGGCGCCCAGCCCCAGGCAGCCCCGACCCGGACTGGGACCAGTAAACAGCAGCAGGGTTTCCTTAGGATAACCATGCATTCGCGATGGAAGGCAGAAACCCCGGGGAGTCCTTAATGGGATGAGTGGATTTTAGAGCGAGACGCCAATCAGGGCTTGTGATTGCTTTGCTTGGGAATAACTCTTTTATCCAGGTATTAACTTTAGGTGAGGGAGCAAACTGCCCCGGGGGGGGCCGGCGGTGAAGCAAAGCGGATGGAAAATAGAGCCCGGCAAAGCCGAAAGGCAGGGAAGGAGGTGGGGGAAGGGGTGGAGAAGCCGCCCACGAATTATTGCGCATCCCTGAGCACAGAGAGGTTTTGGCTGCCTTTTTGCCGGCAGTTACGCAGTCTGGCCACGGCTGCACTAAAGCCACCGGGATCCTGTCCCCGGGGGTGCCAACAGGCCCCGCGGCAGCGCGCCCAAAAACCCGGCTCACACAAGGCCAAGGTGCCGATCGCCCCAGCCGGAGCAGTTGCACGGGGTATCGGCCGCCCGCATCCCCAGACGCGCAGTGCTGCAGCTCACCATGGCTTGGGAAATGTGCCCTGCCACTGGCTGCCCCGTTCCAGCACGGAAAGTCTCCCCCTGTGCCGTGGGAAGGTGGGAAGCCTGACCGGCACCAAAGGGGAAATCGGGGAATCCAGGCAAATACTTGGAGGTGTTAACTGCAGCCCTGGCTCCCGACCCAGAGCCTCGCGGCGCTGCTGAGGCCTTTGCGGGATGCTGAGCCCAATTCTCACGGCCGGCCGGGGAGAGGGATGCCGAGGAGCTGGCAGGAGCTCAGGGAAGAGTCACACGAGCCATTCGGGGCCCCGAAACGAGCCCGGGAGAGCCCGTAAGCACGGGGCGAGCCAACGAATGAAACGTGCTCCGGGCACAGCCGTCCGTCAGGAAGCATGGCCTTCGGTCCAACCGGCGCAAGCCTCCCAGCAGCGTCCAAATCCCTCCAGACCCACACGCTGCTCCACCACGTGGCCTCCTGCAACATGACTCCTTTGGCCCAAATTCGGCCCCTGCAGAAATCGCAGCGAGGGCATCACCGCGCCGCGGGAGCCTGGCCCGAAACGGCGAGGCCGGAGGAGCCAGCGGGAGGCACGGATGGCGGCCAGATGTTTGGATCCGGCACTGGGGGATGTCTTGGATCCGAGCAGAGCTGGCCGGGCTTCAAAGCGGCGGGAGCAGGGGCAGGCAGGGCTGGAGCAGCGGCTGCGAATCAGCCAGCGCCGCCGGCTGCCTCGCGGCACAGCCTGCTGCGACCTCGCGCTGCGGCACCGGGGGCCCTCCAGCCCCGTTCCTGCCGCGAATAACCCACGCGTGGGCGATGGGGAGGCTTCGAAGATGGGTGCTTCAGGGTGAAGGCACAGGGCTGGGTGCAGGGTGTCAGAGCCGGGGGGAAATTGGGCACCTTGCAAATACGCTGTGAAAATCGGCCTTTTCCCCACTGCCAAGGCATGCTGGCATGCCGGCACCTTGCCCTCACGTAGGAGGTGCACCAAGAGCATGGGGGCTCTGCTGTCATGGTGAAGGGCTTTGGGTTGGGGTTGCCAAAGCCTCATTGCACCAGCCGGGCTCCTCAGTCCGGCACTCAGGACCTTTTGAGGGCCTGACGTTTCCCAACATGAAGGTTGGCGTTTCCCAATGTGAACCTTGGTGTTTCCCAACGTGGACCTTGGTGTTTCCCAACATTCTTTCTTGTGGGAAGGGGGCCGGGCCTGACGCGCCATCAGCCAGGCAGGGGGACGAGGGCACGCGGACGTGCCAGCAGTGGGAACTTGTCTCTGCTGCTGCCCATCTTCAGACCCAAGAAGCATCTGCCCATGGCTCTGCAGCGAGGCAGCTCCCCAATGCATCGTCAGGGCTGATTTGAATCTGGGACACCCTTGGGTGATGGCTCCTTGGGTGGCACGAGGAGCTCTGGCTGGACACCCCTCCAGGATGGTGAGGCTGTGGATGTCCTAGCGGGCATTTTCCCAGCAGGATGCAGCCCAGGAGCGAGCAGGGGGTGGGCATCTGGGATTTGGGGGGGATGCAACCCCTTGGCTGCCGCGGACCTCGGGGTAAAGCATCCTTCAAACATCTCAGGTGGCCACACATGCTTGCAGACATCCCGTGCTTCTCCCGGTGCTACCCACGCAACAGAAACAGGACGACACGGAGCCACCCCAAAGAGCACCAGAGGATGGGACCACAGTGAGAATCCTGCAGCCGGTTTGAGGTCTGCACTAGGAAAAGGTGTTGGACAACTAGAGAGAGGGTGGGAAATGGCCACTTTCTGTGGCCGTTGGGCTAGAAAATACGCCTGGCAAGCCGAGAGCAAAGGTTGTAAGAAAGGCGATGGAGAGCTGGCTTGATTGCGGTGTAAAGTGCTCTCCCAGGGAGCAAATAACAGGTACAACAGCCTCTCTCATCGAGTGAGGAAAGGCAGGCAGAAGCCAAGCCAGAATTTGCAGCTGGAGACGTTTCAATGAGAAATCAGGCCCCCCGCTGTCAGCAGCGCAGGTGACGGGCCCCAGGGATGAACTCCCAAAGCAAGCGGCAGCTCCTCCATCCGGCAGCCCCAGCTCCCGAGGAGACTTCCCGGGAGGTTTTTAGGCGAGCGCCAGGCTCAGCTCGAGGGCGACGGGCGTCTGATTTACATACCGCAGCCACAGACCCGTTCACCACCGCCTTGGCCTTGGGCCTCGGGAGCCATTGCTAAGGCCGGCTCCAAGCTCATTAGAGGCCGCTTGCTAACGAGCGAGTCTTGGGCCCCTGGCTCGGCCTGCGCCACGAAAGGCAGGTAGGTTTAGGTTATAAGCACTTGCTGGAGCCTTTCCATGCCCCTGAGGAGGCCACAGAGAGGTTCAGCTCCTAGAAACCCCAGAAGAGATCCCAGCCAGAGCGACAGGGGGCTCCTGCCCACTGGCCAGCAGCGTGGTCAGAGGTGATCGACGCGGCGGTGGGGATGGGCGCTGTGGCGGGGTGGCTCTTCCGGTGGTGCAGGAGAAGGTCATGCATGGAGGACACGCCAACGTCCCCATCCCACACTGACGTCCCTGTCCCGCACTCCGATCGCTCACTTTGCTCCAGTGCTGGAGCTTCTCGGACCCCTCTGGGAGCTGATTGAAGCCACTGACCTAGTGTGTGAGAACGGGTCTGGGACAGGGTGACCGAGCCAGATGGCTACCGGGTCTGAGATGACCGAGCCACGTGGCTACTGGGTGAGGACAGGGTGTCCAAGCCAGGTGGCCACCCCTCCTCGCCCTGCTTTGCCCCACAAGGGAGAGCTCATCCCAGCTCTCCGTCACACCATGGCCGTGCTCAAGCCGGGCCACGTGCCGCGAGCTCAGAGGGAGGAAAAGAGGCTCCAGATGGGATGACCCAGATAGCATCCGGGCCCCGTGCTGCTGGTGTGGGAAGCCAACCTGGGCATGCCTCAAGCCTTACTTTCCACCGCTGCACCTCCCCGCAAGCCGTCCTAATCGAGGGCACGGCAAGGAGGCCCTGCTCCAGAAATCCCGCGCCTCCCTGCTTCCCCCCACCGGGATCTCTCGGGACACCTTCCCCGCGGAGATGCACTAAGCAACCTCCCAGCCGCAGGGACAGCCCGGAGCGCCGGGTGCTCAAAGCACGACAGCCCTGCAAACCGGCCTCTCCCCGCTGCTAATTCCCTGGAAAATAGGAGGGTGCTGGTCATCCGGGGCTCAGCCGAGGGTGCCGCTGCCACCCCTGGTGCTCCCGGATATCGAGAGCTCTTGCATCGCACCCCAAGGGAGGTCTAGCCGTGCTCAAGGCCCAGGCTGGACTGCCGGCAGCAAAGGGTGCGGGCAGAGCCGGAAAAGGGCTCAGGAAGCAGCCGAATTTATTTCCCTGCTCTTTAGACAGCAAATCCTCAGGCTGTTCCCAGAACTGCGGCGGGAACAAGGCACAAGGCAGCGCCTGAGCCAGGCTGTTGTCCTCCGCGTTGGCTCCCAGACCCGTTAGGCACCGTCCTGCAGCCCCGGCACCCTCTCCGGGATCCCCCGGACCAGCTTGCGTTTAGGAGGAAAACCACGCCGCAACGGAAAAGCAGCTGGTTGGAGTCCTGCCGGCTCCAGGGGAGCCCGACCAGCTGTTCCTCCTGCTGTGCCCCAAGCGGGGACCCGAGGGAGAGGACGGCACGGCCCCCCGCAGACGCCGCACGTCTGCCCCCCACCCCAGGCCTCGCTTCCCCCTTCCCAGGCCTGGAGCCCGGCTCCAACCCGGGGCCGGAAACACCTTTTTCCTGTTCACGGGGCTGCAACGTGGGGTTTTCATCTGGAAAAAAACCCTCCCCTCTCGGCGGGATATTTATAACCCGCTAGGAGCAAGGCCGGCCCGCTTTCGCCGCAGCGTCCCGGGTTGAACCCGCGGGCCCCGCTCCAGGCCCCCCCACCGTCGCCCGCCGGGAAAGCCGGGAAAGCCGGGCAGCACGAGGCGGAGGCCCGACTCCCGCTTGGGGGACTTCATCCCCCTGCTCCATAACGCGCGGGCTCCAGCTTCAGCCCCGCTCCCGGCCGCCCTGCTGCCCATCCCACCCGGTTCTCCCCCCGCTCCGTGCTCGTGTCTCTGGGCCCAGTTCCCTGCGGCAGGGACGTGTTGGAGGAGCAGAGCTCGGGATCTGCGGCCAGGCTGTGAGCCCCTTCGCCCCATCCAGGTCCTGCACAGACTTGGGGAGAAATGATGAGCTGCCCCAAACGCTTCTCTGGTCCCAGCTCTCCTTCCCAGCAGGGTGACACAGGAGTGGATGAATCGAGTCTCATCCGATTACAGGGATTTGGGGAGCTGCCGTGCTCCAGGCTCGGCGCCGTGTCCCCGCACATCGCCCACCTCGCAGCCGAGCCGGACGATGCCGCGGCCGCAGGGGGATGCTGGGGTGCCGGCTAGGGTGCACGGGCAGAGCAGGCAGCTCCTGCCCAGCCCGAGAGCCCGCAGGCAGCTCTCGGCTCCTCCGCGGCCCAGGCAGTTACTCAGCATCCGCGAAATGACTCAGCCGCCAGGACGAGACAGCCGGAGCGAGGCCAAACGGGCCAGGACAACTCAACGAGCCGGAGCATCCGGGATTTCCTGTCTCAGCTTCCCCGGCTGCAAAATGGGGGTGAAGCTCTGCACGTAAACCGGAACGTGTTCACCGTGCCCGGGCGGTGCAGAGGGCTCCCGGCGTTCCCGGCCCGCGGAGGATGACCAGGGTGCTTCGAGCTCTCCCACGACCGCACCGGGGGTGAAAGCGCAAGGAGCTGAGGGTGCCGCTCTCGGCCGAGCCGAGCGAGCGGAGGGCAAGCAGCACCCGGGGCAGTCGCGGGTCAATCCTGCCCCTGCGGGTGCCCAGCGCTCGCCCCGCTCCGGGCCGGGCACCAGAAGCCGGCAGGAACAACGCGCTGCGGGAACAGGCAGCCGACACACCCAGACGTGCTCTGCCTTTCTGGCTTTCCTCCCAGCTGGTTTTTTCCGAGGTGAAATCCAGGAAAACAAGAGCTCCGGGCGCGCGCACGCTTTGGGGCTTCGTTTCCCTATTCTCCCCCATCCTCGCGCAGCGTGAACACGCGTTCCAGAAGCGGCCGAGTCCAAGCGGAAGAGCCCCCACGCGACCCAAAGCAAAGTCTCCTCCATAAGTTTTCCTCCGCGCCGAGATGTCCTGGTTTTGCTGCAGTGCAGAGCCAAGGCGGGCTGAAACCTCGCGGCGTTTCGGGAGCCGGGCTGCCCTCTCCGACAGCCGCGTGGCGTGGGAGCCCTCCGGCCCCGGGGACGCTCTCCCCGTGACGCAGGCACGCGGGCAGCCTTGGGAAGGTCACCCGCCTCCCTGCGCTTCTCCTTCCCGAGGCAAAACTGTGCCAAGCCCTAACGCATCCGGGAGGGAGAAGCCTTGCAGGCAGAGGAGCGGAGCCCCTGCCCCATCGCCTTTGTTTTCCGCCTACACGGCATTTAGAAGAAGCCAAAGTCCCCGCTGTCCTCCCTGCCGTCCCCACGCCGGCGGGACACGGCCAGGAGCCGGGGTGACCGGATCGTCACCAGCAGATGGTGACGGCTCCAGCCAGGAGCAACCGGAGACGGTACGGCGCAGCCAGCCTCAGGCACCCATCCGCGGGGGCACCGAAGAGCCGCGATGCCCGGGGCGATGCCGGTGCCCATCCGGCCCCAGCTCACCGGAAAGGCGAACGGCTCAAAGCTCTGCAGCACTTTTCCGTGTGCAAAACGCAGGCTGCGAGGGTGACACCCCCCCCTCCGCCCCCCCCCCCCGAGCTTCCCAGCACCACTGCAGACGGCACCAACCCTCTCCGGTTTCCAGAGTGGAGATGTACACGCAGGGCAGCACAAAAGCACGTTTTCCCACCCAAAAGCAGCTCTCTGGAGACGGAACATTGGTTTCAGCAGCCCCAGCCCTCGGAGGGGCAACACGGTCTCAGCACGACCCCCTGCGGCTGCTGTGCCTCAGTTTCCCCAGTCGCCCTTTGCCTGCACCGCGGCCCTCCCCGGGCCGGAGGCCCCCTCTCATCTCATGCCTGCGTATTCCCGACTCGGCTGGGGTCTGATCTCCGCCGGTGGCTTTCAGCGGGATCAAAACCCTTCTCCCCGGGGACATTTTTGGGTGATGAGGCAGGGAGCAGTGCCGGCACCTGCCTCCAGCACGGCCCTGGCTGCCTGGCAGTTCATGGCCCGGTGCCAGGCAGCGCTGTGCGGCAGGGCTCATCCCTCGACCCGGCCCGGGGGCTCCGGACACCCACCTGGAGCCCCGGGAAGCACCTTGGAGCGGGGATGGTTCCCCTCCCAGCACGGGCGAGCATGCCATGGCACCCCATCCCACCCGCCGGGGCGAGGACGGGTGGAACGGGGCAGTGAGACCCCCGAGATGTGGACGCTGTCCTGGGGGGCACCCAGACGCGGGAACTTTCTCCCGGCACGGACCCCGCTGCGGTGCCCCCGGAGGCTGCCCGTGCCACAGCCACAGCTCACATCCCAGCAAACAGGGGACCCCATGGAGAGGTGGGGACCTTCGGGACACAGCCGGGGGACAGGGAGCCCACGCCACCCCGGGACGGGCCGGCAGCCGCCCCGGGTTCCCCGAGTGTCGATCTGCGCTCGCCCCCGTGGCCGCCCCCCCCGTTGCCCCCGACTCCCGGCGGGATGTTCCCGCCGCCTCCCCCTCCGCATCCGGCCCCCAGCATCCCTCTCCCCCCCGCCGGCCAGCCGCTTGCTCCGACGCGCAACAGGGAAGCGGGAGCCAGGCAGCGGCAGGGCACTCACCGCCGACTGCTACGGCCCAGTCATCGCCTCATCCGCATCCAGTGCTGCTCCGGCCCGGAGCCGGTGCCAGGGATGGCCGGGGGCCATGCGGGAGGTGGGTCGGGTGCCGCCGGCAGCTGGCGCCGCCGCCGCTGCCGGAGCCGGTTTCACAATGGGAACAGCAGCATATTGAACAAAGTGCCTGTCTCCCGGGACCGGCGGTGGAGAGGAGGAGTCACGCAGGCCCGTGCCCCCTCCGGCAACCGCCAGCTCGTTACGCTGATGGCTGCCGGGAGGGTGCCAGGAGGCTGCCCCGACACCGCGCGCGCAAGCAGGCAGCCGGCACGCGGACCGCGCCGGAGTGCTCGGCCCCGGGCGGCTTGCCGGCCGGCTCCCGCGCCAGCGGTTGGCACGCTCGCCGAGCAAATCCGCCCCCTGCTCCGCGGCGGAGCCCTCCCGCTACCCTGCCAGTCCCCCGGCGTCCCGGCTGCCGATGCCCCGGGAGCCGCCCGGAGCGGCAGGAAATCTCTCTCCACTGCCGCCTTCCTCGGGCCGGCCCCGGCCCCGCCAATTGTCTCGCAACGGGGTGCATGGCCGCCGCGGCCGAGCTGGAGCCGGAGCATCCGGCAACCTCCGGGCTCGCTTTTCCCTCTGCCGCTTCCCCGCCGGGCGCCAGGAAGGGCAGGCGAGCAGCGAGGCCCGGCACTCGGGGCACGACGCGGCGGGAGGTGCAGGAGTGCTGGCGGAGCAGCTCTCTGCGCCCGCAGGAAAGGCCAGGTTCCCCCGGAGGCAAACGCGGATCCGGCCGCCTCCATAGGGATCAGGGCAGCTCAGCGGGATGCGCGCGTGCCCTCCGGCACGTTGCCGCTGGAGGGTATTTGGGCCAAACGCGTCCCAGGAGAGCTGCTCCAGTGCCTGGATCCAGGGCCCCACGGGAAGAGCCAATGACATCTCCATCCTGGTGGGAAATGGCCGCGGGTCCCCCTTGCCTGGGAAGCGGTTTGCGGCAGGCAGAAGCCCAACGTGCCGTAAGGGCCTCCGTGGGGACGACAGCTATCTGCACCCACGTGGGGCCCCGGCGCTGACTCCCGCCATCCCTGCCGGAGGCACCAGGGCCCTTTTGTGCCCAGCTGCCGGCGTCGGCACAGCCGGGACCCTTCAGGCGACTCGACGTTGCATGTGGAGACCTGCGGCTGATCCTGCCTCCGCAATGAGCCAACACGAAGGGTGTCAGGTCCAGCGCTGCCAGGGCCGTGCCGGGGCCGTGCCGGGGCCATGGGGCCCGCGGCCTTCAGCGCAGCGAAGACATCGCCAGCGGAAAAACAACCCGAAGTCGCAGCCATGGGGCATCCTGGGGGGGCAAACGCGGAAAGAAGAGGGGGATAAACTGCTCCACAGTGGCTGACAGCCCTCAGGGAAGAGAACCGGCGTGCCGAACCCCTGCCCACCCCAGCGCCCACGTGGGGCACAGCCGCGGCCCCACGGCAGGCAGGGCCCGGCCCGCGGGGACCCCCGGGGCGGCTGGGGCAGGCCCAGCCCGGGCTGCCCGGGGAGCCGGAGAGCTGCACCAGGACAAGGTGCCACCCCACACCGTCCGTCC
>NW_020448309.1:901294-953107 GCF_003343035.1 Apteryx rowi
GTGCGGCGCGCGGCGCTGCTGCCGCCCGGCGGCGCCGACCCGCGCCCGCTGCCCTTCGAGAGCCGCCCCTTCGCCAGCTACGGCTCCGCGCTGCACATCGCCCTGCCCGAGCCGCCGCGCGGCGGGCAGCACCTCGTCGTCGAGGTCGACTATGAGGCGGGCGAGGGGCCCGGGGTGAGCGGCGGCAGCGGCGGGAGCCTGGGGAGCTGGGCTGAGGGGCGACGGCTGAGGGGGCGGGGCAACGGCTGAGGGGGCAACGGCTGAAGGGGGCGGGGCAACGGCTGAGGGGGCGGGGCAACGGCTGAGGGGGGCCGACAGCTGAGGGGGCGACGGCTGAGGGGCACCAGGTCATCCCCGTCTCCCTGGCGAGAGCTGTAGCCCGTCGGGGTCTGGAGCCGGTCCCCATCTCTGACCCTGCTGCCACGCTGCTGTGGGACTCGCAGTGCCCGTGGCTGCGTGGCTGTGGCAGCCCCAGACTTGAGTTCAGCCCAGGTCGGAGCACGTCCCGGCAGCTGCCTGGGCTCTGTCCTTGTCCTTCCCCTCTCGTTTCAGCAGTTTGGTCTCGCAGCTTCATAGAGGGAGAGCAGGGACGGATCATCTGTCCGTCTTTGGGAGCTGGCTAGGAGCTGCTCTCTGGCTGCAGGGAGAGAGGCGCTGGACTGCTTCACTCTGTGCTTCTCATGTCTTTCCTCCTGCCATGTTTTCTGATGGGAAGTAAAAATCCTGAGGCAGTGCGAGCCCAGTGGAGCATGACCAAAACCAGGGCAGGCCAATAAACCCGCAGTTTAGAGAAGCCACTGACTGCTTTGACCACTTCCGTTTGGGCCTGTGACTTATCACGAGAGCTGAAGATTGCAGGCTGCTTTGAGGCAGATGCTGATCTTTGCCACCCTGCTCCCAATTTGAGCTTCATGCCAAGACGGGTGACCTCAAGAGTTGACCCCTAAACAGCTTCTTTTTCCAGGCTTAGCGCTTACTCTGGTTTTCAAATATTCGCTGCAGCCACTTGCACGTCGTGGTGAAGGCTTGCCGGTCGTGGCTGTTTGCGTTCACGTTTCGAGTTTTGCTAATTCTCCGGGTGGACTTCCTTTATCTCTGCTGGTGTACAAGCACTGGCCCTGACTCAGCACTGATACAGCTATACCTGCAAAAAAATATTTGCTGACCTATCTTATTGAGCAGCGATAAATTGTATTTAGCCAAGGCCTGTATGTGGATATTGCTAGTCTAGCAATCCTTTTGTTGTAGATAAGGTCTAGGTGTGGGCTGTTCTCCAAAGGGCGGGCTTCATCCGTCCAAAGTTGCCTGTAAGTTAGCAAGGTGAACTTCTCCAGGAAGAATAAGACCCTTCAGAAGGCTGTGGCTGAAATTTGCCAGCAGAGCTAGAGCAGCATAACTCTGGGGTTCAGCACGCTCTGCTGACATGAGGGCATTTTTTCATCTAGAACAGTGACTCTGCTGTCTGGGACCTGGACTGTCCCATCTGCAGAGTCCACCTGGGATGTGTCAAGAAAGGTGCTTTTGTGCCTGGTTGTCTGTCGGAGGGCCGTACGCCCTATTTCGTTCAGGTGATTCATGTTTCTTTTCCAGAGAGAAACCGCTTGGGGATTGAACTGTCCTTCAAATTTCATAGGTGCTTCTGGTAACTGTGACTTAAATCTCACTGTCTCATATAACTTTATTGATTGTTCTTATTCTGCCTGTGCTGCAGATGTCCTGGCTGGACTCTTTCCAAACTGCCCAGAAGGAGAAGCCTTTCCTTTATACTTCTGGCTTTCCTGTGCTCAACAGGTCCTTTTTCCCTGGCTTTCACACTCCAGCAACAAAGAGCACCTATTCTGCAAGGATTCAGGTAAAGTCTCCCACCCTCACACAAAGCTGTCTCTTGTCTCTCGTCAGGTGTGTTGGCTCACTCCCGAGCAGACAGCAGGGAAGCAGAAGCCCTATTTGTACACTCAAGGCCAGGCCGTGCTGAATAGATCCTTTTTCCCTGGCTTTGACACTCCAGCAGTTAAATGTACATATTCAGCCACAGTGAAGGTAAGCAGTACCCCAAGAAAGAGATGTAGGTACAAATTCAGCCACCCCTATGCAGCTTATCAAGAACAAAAACCTCATCAAGTTTGTCCTGGTTTATAAGCTCTCAAAGGGAGACAGCAGGAAGCTGCCGGCTCTGTCACGGTACACACTGGACACACTGAAATGTTTGGGTGTTGCTTTAAAGACACTGCCCAGGCCCTTGTTTTTGTACAGAGTTATGGCAGCATACTTGAAATGATGCTCCACTAAAGGCCCCAAGCGAAGAAGACGCTGGAAAATATTTGGGTTTGGTTCTGTTTTTAAAGATAAATATAAGTGGACCAAAAGCTTCTCTCCCAGTTCCCCCATCCTTCCCCAGCTATGTGTGATGGATGCTGGTTTGTGTAATCACTTGAAAGAGGACGCGCATGCAAGGCGTGCAGGGTGTTGCATTGAAAGTTTTTTTTGCCTCGGAGCAGGAGGTTGCTGAAATGTTTGGTACTTGAACCAAAAATCTCGCTTGGCAATTGGAATTAACTTGGTTGGTTTTTAAACTTCTGTCTGGTCTCCTTGTATTGATGCATGTGTCTTCTAAATAATTATCACAGCAAACCCGGTTTTGCCTCCTAGAAGTCAGAGGGCAGCAGGATGCTTTTTATTTTGGGCATGCGGAGAAGCTTGAGGAGGACTTTGAAGAGCTGGGTTTTGAGGTGAAGCTTGGGTACGGCTTTGGTAGCTGAGGATGGTGACACAGGGAGAGGCCAGGTCCTGATGGTTGTGCAGGGGGGATGCTGGCCTTCCAGACCCCTGGGAGTCACTGACTGATGATGTGGAAACTGAGGACCAGTTATTGGTGCTCAGGTGTTGTTTAACGTAAACCGGGGCTAAATAATTTGAATCCAGATTTCTCTTCCCATTGGGGGTCTGGGATTTCATGTGGTGCCTCTCAAGGGGTAGCAGTTTCATTCATTCAGAGTTGCTGTGGATCTCCCAGAATGAACAACCTGCCCTCTTTTTTGAAGGGGGGGAAAAGTACCTCAAAAATATTCTTCCTGGCTTTTGATCACAACAGAAAGAAGCTGCTGAGTCTTGGCTGTTTGCAGCTTGGTATGTTCTGTGCAGGGTTTACTCTCAGCCTGGCTGCTGGGCTGTTTTCTCTATGCTGGAGGAATTGTGATGAGATAAGGGCAGGTCACCTGCTTTCTTGGAGAGTCCCTCGTGTTGCTGCAGAGCTGCCCCTTGCGGGAAGCCTAATTCCTAGTTTGGGGGGTGGCAGAGGGCAGGCAGGTAGCTGAGCAGCGGGTAGATATGCCTGTGATTAGATAGTGACAAACTGGGAGAGCAAGTTCTTGCATAAGCAATGGCAGGAGAACCAGTTTCTGAAGAGTTTGCAGCCTTTGCTCTTTCAGCATCGCACACCTTGAATTCCAGCCTTTCTCTAGCTCTTTGCTTGTCCTCTGGCAGATGCCAACCTTACAAGACTGCTCAAGCAACTCTGGAGCGTTACATCCTCACTGTGTTATACTAGGCAGATGTTGGAGCCTGACTTTCAAAGTGCTGAGTGCCCCCAACCCCTGCGGCTGTCTTGGGAGTTGGGGACATAGCTGCAATCCAGAGTCAGTGCTCTGTTCTTCACTGCTCTGCCCTAGACCCTTAAAATCAGTGTCAGAGCGTCAGAGCTGCGGGCTGACCGTACGGGGAAGGGCTGGCTGCCCGTAACATGGAAGGCTTTGAGTGTTTGTGGCATCAGGTGGTGGCCGAGCACAGTAAAACTCATGCAGATGGGTTTGTTAGGCCCTGGCCAAGTTTGCTGTGCTGTGACATGGCTATGTTTGGTGTTAGTCTGGAGGGGGACACCCTGTGCCTCTGTGCCGCCACTGGGAGAAGTCTGACCACTTTTGTTTTATCCCAAAGACTGCAGTGTTTAAGGGACATTTGCAGGCAGCATGGCTGGCCTGAGCTTGCCTCCAGAAGCACACACTCTACCATCCCCAGTTGGGTTAGCGAAAATCTCGCTGCACATTACAGACCTGGTAGAGACTCTTATCTACGTTTCTAGGTCCCCGAGGGTTTCACAGCTGTGATGAGTGCCACGACCTGGGAGAAACAGGAGAAGGATAACACCTTCATCTTTAAGATGTCCCAGCCAATCCCCTCCTACCTGATCGCTCTGGCTGTCGGGGACATTGTTTCTGCTGAAGTCGGCCCGAGGTAAGTAGCTCTAGAAGAGACGAATGTTGAGTCCTGACTGTGGGAGCTGCTGCCTTGTGAATGATGGAGAAACTCTCCATGGTCTCCTGTGCTCTGGGCTGTCCCGTGGCAGCTGTGCGCTGCCTGCCTCTCCCCGCGCTTCTGAGCTCTCATGGAATAGGCAGGCCTATCACGATGCTGACAGTAAGTGTAAACCAGTCAGTCTTCCCACCTGCTGCGTGTGTGGTGCTGAGCAGCGTGTTATCAGACCGTGAGCTCTGCCCGGGTGAGCGTGTTCCTGGCTCTGAAGAGTGCGGAGGAGTCTCAGACCAGCGCTGTGGGAAAACCTTTGTGTTCAATTCTGCTCTCCCTTGATTGAGTCCCTGGAAATGCTCATTTCTTTCCTGGGCACATGAATGAAAGCAGCATTCAAGGACGGTCCAATATCTCTTCCCAAGGTCAGTTGGTTTATTCAGGGTTCCTGGACCTTTTGGTGACTGTGTAAAAGACCCTTGACGTTCAGACAAGGAAAGAAATTACAACAGTTGTGCTGTCTCATTAGATTCATTTATTACCAGGCTTTTATTTTGTAGTGGAATAAACATGCAGTTATTGTCTGATGAAGCAAGAGGGTAAAAGTCGACTAATGATTAAAACTTCCTCTTCTCACACTTGACCAAACACATCAGTTGCAGACGGGCTCCGACTTGTGGTCTCTTCCCCTGCATGATGTTTGACAGACTGGGTTCCCTGGGACTGCAGAGTGCTCCCAGCTGCCTTCTCCTGGTGGAGTTGCAATGTGCTGATACAGGCATGGCGGGGAGAACCATTTCCGAGAGCAGATGCACGCTGCTCTGCTCTCCAAGGTTTCCCTGCCACAGTGATGTTGGTCAATGGGGCCAAACATTGCCCTAAGCCGCTACTCCTCCGTGGAGTCTGTGCGGACTCCCTTCCCTTGCCAGATGTGAGCTCTGTTGGTCTCCGCAGGAGCCGTGTCTGGGCTGAGCCTTGCCTGATCGAGGCTGCTAAGAAGGAATATGACGGGGTGATTGAGGAGTTCCTGGCAGTCGGAGAGAAGCTCTTTGGACCCTATGTTTGGGGCAGGTATGGCCTCCTGTTCTTGATAAGTCTTGTTCCTTTGGGGCTGGGGAGGGAGCGTCCCTCAGTCTCTGGGCTGTATCTGCAGGAAGAAGTGGGTCTGTACCAAGCCGTCTGCTCTTCCCTGCCAGGTACGACATCCTGTTCATGCCGCCCTCGTTCCCCTTTGGTGGGATGGAGAACCCCTGCATCACCTTTGTGACACCCTGCCTGCTGGCCGGGGACCGTTCCCTGGTGGATGTCATCATCCACGAGATCTCCCACAGCTGGTTTGGCAACCTGGTCACTAATGCCACGTGGGGCGAGTTCTGGCTGAACGAGGGCTTCACCATGTATGCACAGAGGCGGATTTCCACCGAGGTCTACGGTGCGTGGCCTTGCCCGGCCTCTGTCCTGACGCAGAGCACGGAGTCCCCGTGCACAGCCTTGCTGTTGCGGGCGGAGCCCTGTTGTCCCCCTGGACGGCACAGTTTTGGGATCCGTGTTCTGCCGCTCAGCGCATCCTTCTTAGCGCTACGTGTGGGGCCGTACGTCCTAAAAGACGTGGAGAGCAGCAGTCTGCAAAGCACCGGGGGTTTCTTGTTGTTAACAACAAAACAACCTTGTCTCAGAGAAACGGATGGAGCCCCAATATCCCTGTACCAGCGAGGTGGAGCCCTGCTGGCCAGGGGAGCAGTGATTTTTTTACCCAGTCTTACAAGCTTTCTTTTGCTCTCCCAGCTCACTGGGGGAGCCAGTACCAGGAGCCCAGAGCTCCCTGGACACATGGTCACATCTAAAAGCTCAGACACTACCTGGTGCTACCTGAATTCACCTGAAAGGGTAACTGGTGGCTCTAAAATCTTGCTAACCAAGGGCTCGTTTGCTCGTTTGCTTCCTGCTCTTCAAGCTAGTAGTAAGCTAGCGCTTTTTCACTCCCGTAGCAGCACCCGTCCCACTCTCTTCTGAGCCCAGGGCAGACACCAAGGGAACATAAAGTGCGCTTGGTCTGGTCGGGGTCTCCAAGCGCCTCCTGCTTGTCTCTGCTCAGGTTCTGCGTACACCTGCCTGGAGGCTGCAACGGGAAGGGCCCTGCTGCGCCAGCACATGGACAATACCGGAGAGGACCATCCGCTAAACAAGCTCCGGGTGATAATCGAGCCAGGTTTGTGGGGTGCCCCTGTCCTCCGACACCTGACCTGAGGGCGTAGGGGCAGACAGGCTGTTGTGACGCATGTGAGGGAAAGGTCCTACTGCTGGTGTGTTTCAGAGAGCTAATGTCTTGGAATGAAACCGGATCTGGTTGTGGGACCTGAGCACAGCGATAACTCTGGGAGGGGGACGACAGGGCTGTGCTCTGTGCACTGATAGCCTCCCGTCATCTTGCTGCTCTGGGGCATCCCAGCTCCCCGTTTCCCAGAATCTGGTGGGAGAGGGCTGGAGACATTCCTCTCCTACCCCGAGTGCCCAGCTTGTACGCTGGGATGTCTCCAAAGAACAAAATGAGTTTCCTGGTCTCCTTAAGCGCCCTCCCGTGGGAGCTGCTGGCTGCTGTGGAGTGCTGACCGCCTCTGAAAGGCTGTGCTCCACGGGTGCCTAAATGTGCTTCTGGGGGAGGCCTGTGGGGTGGGGGAAGGCAAGTCCCAGCTCATATCACAGCCTGTACGTAGGGGGGTTGATGGGGTTGGAATCAGCCAGGTCGCTCTTGCAGAAGAGCTTTCACTGCTTCTTTGGTCCCTCTCAGAGGGTCCTTGCATCTGGCGTACAGAAAGTGGAAGTCTCGGCGCAAGGGCTGTTTGTCTTGCGGAACGGCAGATTTTTTTTCCTCAAAGCGTCTGTCTTTTTGGCCTGCTAGGTGTCAACCCAGATGACACGTACAATGAAACTCCCTACGAGAAGGGGTACTGCTTTGTGAGCTACTTGGCACATCTTGTGGGGGACCAGAGCAAGTTCGATGCCTTCCTCCAGGTAGGTACATGGGCAGTGTGCGTTGAGGGAGGTCTGCTGTGCCTGGCACAGAAGCTTCTGCCAGCATGCTGGCGGTGAATCGGGGCTGGTGGAGGTGCCAAGTAATGCAAAACTCTGCAGAGGGACAAGGAGGCAACAGGACCCTCGGGAAGAAAGGGCTGAACAGGGTGGCTGAGGAGAGGAACAGAAGATGGGAAACAGGGATGCTCACTGAGGAATGAGATTAGGGGTAAGCTCGGCCATGCGCTGGCAGCAGATGGTGTGGAGTTTGGAGACTTCCCAGCATGATGCAGGGCCTGGGGAGTTCCTTGGGGGGAAACGGAGACCAGTGTGGGCTGGGCATGGAAACGAGGTAGCTTCACCAAGCTTCCCCTGAGCCCAGGGGTCTCCGAGTGAGCTGGAGCAGAAGGAGGGCTGTTGAGCACAGGCTGGGGTGGTGTAAGGTGGTGAGTTTGTGCAGCGTCACTCCCTGTGCTCTCCGTGCAGGCCTACGTGAACCAGTTCAAGTTCCAGAGCATCACAGCGGATGATGCCCTTGACTTCTTCCTGGAGTACTTCCCGGAGCTGAAGAAGAAAGGCGTGGACTCCCTGCCAGGTCAGCACAGGGTGGCTGGTGGCCTCCTGGCCAGCAGGCTCATGGCACCGCATTGCAAACCAGCACCTGGGGGTCTCAGGGCTTTCTCATGTCTCAGCCGAGTGTGAGGAACTCACTCTGCTGAGCCCAATTCCAGGGATACTGAAGAGCTACCACTCGATCAGTGTTGCTCTGTCTGCCTCCCTCTTCCTGACCTCTTCTCTCCTTCTCTTTAAGTTTAATTTTGGGTCTGGCCTTGCTGGAGACCATGTGCATGCTTAGTTTTACACTGGGTCCAGCTCCGTGAGTCTTATTTAAGATACTGCTGCCTACTGTAGGCCTCAGCTCTGCTGGAAGCAGAGCAGATCTGGCCTGCCCAGGATCCAGTACGCTGACTCGGTCACTCATATGATCAGTCTGATGTTTGCATGTGAATCCAGTGCGTACTCCATGCTCAGGTGCTGTCACTTGGGGTTTCCCCACCTACGGTTGTCCCTGAAGTTTCTCTAGTGCCAGGATGTGAGGCGTTGTCACCTAAGCCACTGTCGAGTGGCGCTGGGGTCGGGCTCAGCTGGTGCATGATCCTCAGCTCTACCCTGTGTGGTGTCACTGAGATCCAGGCCCAGCAGAAGCTCTCCGGGCTGGAGCCTGGCTCATCTCACAGGTGGTGGGGTGGGCTGTTACTGCACAAGTGCAGACAGCACCGAATCCTGGAGAGGTGGAGCCTGACCCCCTTAGTCTGTCTGTTCATTGCCACCTTCAGCAGGTTTGTTAGTACTGGGGGGGGCTCTTGGAGAAAGCTGCGGTTTGTCTGGGTGGTAGCTCCAGGTGTGGGGTTCAGAAATCCTGTCCCAGCTCTTCCTGCCTTCCTCGCTGCAGGCTTTGAGTTTGATCGCTGGCTGAACATGCCGGGCTGGCCCCCTTACCTGCCCGACCTCTCACCGGGGGAGCAGCTGATGAAGCCGGCGGACCAGCTGGCGGAGCTCTGGGCAGCCGACAGCTTGAACATGGAGGCGATCGAAGCAGTGGACATCTCTGCCTGGAAAACGTACCAGCTGGTCTACTTCCTGGATCAGATCCTGCAGAAATCCCCCCTGCCGGAAGGTAAGGGCCAGGTCACCTCCTGGGGGCTCCAGCACCCAGTGGCATCATGGGATAACGCTCCCTGGTCCAACCAGTTGGCTGGGGACAGGAGCACATCATCGGGACACCTTGGTGCTCATCAGTCAGCCTGTCCCTGCTGCAGTCCAGCAGTGAGGTCACTCCATGTCTGGGAAGTCTCAATCTGCGTGGTAGGGAGCGAAGGGCAAGGGCAAGCATGTCCCTGGCTGCCTCAGGACACGTGTGCAGGGGCAGGGAGGAGCCTCGCTGTCCCCAGGCTGGCTCAGCCATAATGTCACCTTCCCGTGTTCCCAAAGGCTGCATTCACCTCTCCCTGCACCCTTTGAGTGATTTCTTGGCCCTGTGTGATGGCAGCCCAAGCCCAGCACGTGGCTCTGCAAGGCTGCAGGTCTGCCCGGGCGTGGAAGGCCCAGCATGACCTCACTGCAGGTGGCTGGGGCACTAAGTTAGCCAGAGCCGGTGAGTGTCTGTGTTGCTCCAGAACTGGAGGTGCCAGGAGGTGCAGGAGAACCTGGGGCTGGCTGGATGCTGGGGGCCACAGGTCCCGGGAGGGTTTGTGTCACAGCCGAGGTGAGCGCGCTGGGATCTCTCTGAGCAGAGATCTGGGAGCTGGCACCGGAGCCCCGTCGGAGCTCACTGGCACTGATGCCATTCCTCTCACAGGCAATGTGGAGAGGCTGAGCGAGATGTACCCCAAGATCTCCAAGGCCCAGAACGCTGAGCTGCGTCTCCGCTGGTGCCAGATTGTCCTCAAGAACAACCATGAGTCCGAGTACAGCAAGGTCAAGGACTTCCTCCACAGCCAGGTTGGTCGTGGGGCAGCGGTGGCTGTGCCTGGCAGTGGTGATCACAGTGACAGCAGGTTGGGGGAGATGAGCAGTGGGCAAAGATGCCTCTGCTGGGAGGAAATGGGTCTGCTCTCTCTCTTCTCCCTGCTCCAGGTGCTCCACCGTGAGGGGCTGCCCCAGGCTGTGTGCTTGCACTGGCCTGTTCCTATGCTCTTGCCTGGCTGAGAGCAGGGTGATGGTGGAGTGAGTTGTTCCCCGGAGGGTAGTGTGGGGTCCCACAGCAAGCTCTACCCCACCTGCCCCACACCAGCCTCTGGTGCTCGCCTCCCATGCCCAGCTGCCATAGTGGGGTAGCTGCGAAGGGCCAGCAGGAGCTGGGCTGTCCGGGGCCGGCAGGGGGGTGCAGTGCTGTGGTCCCAGAGGCATCGCCCAGCTGGAACCCCGGGGAGGAGATTCGGGCCTAATCCTCACTGTGTCTCGCAGGGGAAGCAGAAGTACACCCTGCCCATCTACCGCGCCATGTGGAGTGGGTCAGAGTCAGCCCGGGCACTGGCCATGGAGACCTTCTCGGCTACAGCTCCCCAGCTCCATGTCAATGTCCAGAACTACGTCAAGAAGATCCTGGGCTTGGAGGTGGCAGAGAATTAGAGACTGCTGCAGCCTTGGCTCTACTCTCCCTCTGCAGAGCCTTTCCTGTCAGAGCTGTGCTATGGAGCTCTCCTGTGGCAGAACCTCAGAAATCTCTCTCATTGCACAAATTTCCTTATTAAAGTTTGTAATTTGTATTCTTCCTCTTAGTGCTTTTCCTATTCCTGGGGCCTCATGTGCATCTTCGGGGTGAAGGGCTGCTGCTCCCAGCGAGGAACCAGCCCCCTGCCCCAGAGGGTGCTCAGGGACCAAGGTCACAGCAAACACTGACTCCTGGAGCCTTTCCCTGGTGTTTGCACACTGGAGGCATCAGCTTGATATTAGCTTTTACCCCTGCACCCACCTGCTGTGGCTTTGGGCCTGGAGCAGCTGAATTAGGCAGGTTCTCCTGGGCCGACTCCTGCCAAACCACAGCTGGTCCCAAACTCGTACAGGGCAGCGCAGGGAGGTGTTAGCACCTGCCCCTTCCCGCTAAGGGGAAGGACCAGCAGCAGAACGGGGTTGATGCCTGTTCTTGGCCCAAACCTGCAGCCACAGCTCTACAGCACTGCCCAACGGCACAGCACTAGGAGCACGTGCTGCCGGCGCTTTCCCACTGTTGCACGGCCCCTGCCCAGCTGCTCCGGTTAATTTTTGAGCTGCCCTTCAGTGTGAATTTGAACCGAACCCAGCATCAGCCTCTGGCTGTAATTTAACAGCCAGGCTCACCGTAGCACAGCCCAAGGGGCCACCTGTGTCTGATAGCAGCACAGTTACGGATTAAGACCAGCTCTTAAGCCTGGACCCAATGCACAGGGCTGACTATAACAGCGGGCTAAATAAACAGAGAAATGTATGTGGCGGGGTATCTCTCTAAGCGCAGCCTAATGGGCTTTTGGATAGATACAAGTAGTTAACCAGGAAAATAACTGTGTGCACCAGTGAGCAATCACAGCCATGCTCAAACAGCAAACTACACAACCAGAAGAGACATCAACCCAAACAGACAGTATTATAATATCTACTTATATGGTACCATACACTGTTATCCAGGACCATCTCTTTGCATTTTGCTGGGCTAAATCCCACAGAGTTCAGCTGATGAGATACACCAAACACGATTTGAGGGCTTTAAAGAGTCAATATGTGGCCTACATATGGAGGAGACTGTAGTTAGGCGTGTTCAGGACATGGAAAAAACTAGACAGCTATGCTATTATTTATTCCTTATCAAAATATAACAACTAGAGCACATTCCTAGAACTGAATGTCTTATCAAATGTATCACCAAGAGCACATTCCCTGGAACCAAACCCACTACCAGGCTCAGGTAATTCCCCTACTTCAGTCTGCTCAGACCAAGCGACACAAATCCCAGGCACAGGCTGCAGCCCAGCACCAGCAGGGCTAAACCCACATCAGACAATTATACAGACATGTTGTCTGTATAATTAATACGACCTCTGACAAGAGACTTCATTACCTATGAGGCATTTGGGACCAATCCCACAGGTTGAGGTGAGTCCTTGGCTCTGAGATGCAATTGCCACCTCTGGTCTGACTCACCTGCACAAACCATCAGCTGGGAGTCACATTGAGTGGTCCACGAAGTATCTCCCTCAGATTAAACAAAAATGATGTTCTCCATTGTACGGAGACACCGTAACGCCCCTCTTGGCCAAGCACAACCACATAGGTGCAGTGGTAACGCTACAGGCTGCAGAACAGGAGCACACATCTGGTACTGCACCAGGAACAACCTGTGCTGGCACAGGCCAACTCTGTTATTTCAAGAAGCCAAGCAGACGGTAGTACAATCTCCGGGCTGCCTTCTCCTTCACGTGCACTTCTCAGGCAGCAAGAAAGGGAACAGAAAACCTGTCAGGTGACGTTCCTCTGCACCACTGGATGCCAGCTACTGCTAATGCATATGGCCAGATTTCACCTGCTGTACTGCCTCCTCCCTGTCCTGCTGGATGGATGAGGACAGGGCGGTACATGTTCACCTCACATGGTCTGAGGACCACTGCGAGCTGGCATGACTTAAGGCAGGACAAGATTTTGATTCTCAACGTCTCTGTCGCTCCCTCCCACTTCTGGGCTGTCCTAGGTGCTCTCAGCGGGGCCAGGGAGCAGTTCTGTGCTGGGCACATGTCTAACCAACACCAGCTGACCTCCTGCGCTCCCCCACCAAGCTGCAAAAGTGAGCAGCGAGGGAAAAACTAAAGCTACTCTCTCCCCTCTGCAGTGCGGGAAGCGTCCGACAAGGGGTTGAGGAGCTGCAATAGGAACCTTCCTGCAACAACTAACAGAGACGCTTTAGGGCAAAATGAGTAACAAGATGTGGCACAGATATTTATTTTTAACACAGTGACCTTCATCAAGCTAGGAGTTCTTTTTTGCTCAATTTTCTCGAAAATCAAGGTCAAGTCAATCATGTAATGCAAGGAGATGATGTTAACTGTTTATTAATACATTGATTAAGAAAGGCTTAATGAGACAGGATTCATAGATTTTATGGTCAGAAAGGACCTCAGTCGTCTTCTAGTTTGACCTGCTGCAGAGGTCTGGACTTGCTGCAGCCCAGCAATCGAGGCAGCTGCAAAAGGGCTTAGCTTTTAATCCACGCCATGGAGAGTCAGTCTCTGACAAGCCGCTGTATTCTGGTCCGTCAGTCAGCCTCACTGCTAACACCATGCCCTCTATATCCTGTTTGGTTGTACCTGACGTCCACTTACAGCCCTCGGCTGTTTCAGCTGAAGTTCTTTAAAGAGTATAATTTAAATATTGTTTCAAAACATTAATGACTTTCTGATTTATGACTGTTTTATTTTACAGTATGGAAGTAATTATGGGCTTGATTTTGGACTTAGTTACCCCCAAAACCACGCGGAATAAATTCATTCCCTTAATGGTTTCGATTTTACATTTGTGTAACAGAGACCAAACCCTGCTCTGTAGAGGTACAAACCACGCAAAACCACAGGAGAATAAGAGTCAGCTGTCCACGCTCTTCCTGGCCGTCTGTTATACCGTGTCGGCGCTCTGAGCAGCTCGGCACGCAATGGTAAAAATAGAGAAAGCCATAAAGTGCTAGCTTTTTTTGAGGAACAAATGAAATATCTGGATTACCAAAGCACGTCATATGTCTGAGCCCAGCTCTGCACACTGCTTGTCTGATATGTGATTAGCTAACGACTCTATGATGTCAAGGAGGAGTGGCTGACTTAGGGAGCGGAGATTTGGCAACTTGGAGACCTTCAAGGAAAAGAAAAACAAAACAGAAGAACACAAGGAAATTAAAACCCTCCCCAAATCAGAGTTTACATGTCACCGGTTTTACCCTACCACCCCACGTGAGACGCAGTCAAGTCAAAGGACGTGGGCGTGCTGTGTGGGGCTGCAGGGAATGGCCCACAGGGGTTCTTCACCACAGTCGAGTCGTGATTTCCTGCGCTTATATTCCAATCTCCGACCACTGCACAGGTGGGATGGGAATGGAGACAGAGGAGGAATGCTGATCCCAGCACTGACTCTCTAAGAAAGGAATAATTGCTATTTATAACAACAATTCTATTGTTAATGGATGCAAACTCAGGGCTGTCCTAAAAGCACAAGTTTGGCACCAGAACAGCCCTGAACTGTCAAGTCTGTGGATTTCTACTGACCTTCAGATCATCTGAACGGGACACTTAGGACCTGATCTCTTTGCTCCTGTGAGCTCCTAAGGAGATGTGGTACCTTAAACAGGTTTCGTGTCCATGGTGGCTTTGCCTGTACGCTTCCCACAGTCAATGCAGGTCACTGCAGCATTAGCCAACACAAACTTTTGCCAGATCAGATATATAAGAATCTACAATAAAATTTATGCTCTTAGTTTGATCAGCGTCAACTGTCACTTGGGAAGGTGCTCTGTGCATTCCTTCCTTCTCCACATCTTTATAGCAACAAGCCATTAATAGCATTCTTCCTCTTTCTAGAGTTATGATCTGTGGTTAAAATATATGTGAAGGCTTGAAGGAGGACTCTGCCTAAAAACGTCTCCACTTTTCCAGCCTGTATCAACTGATCTAAAAAAAGATATCACCTCACTCAAAGAAGCTTGACTGTGATAAAGAATAAAGGTATTCTGAGCATCTTTTGAACCCCAGGAAGGAAATTGCTGAGGATGCTTTCAGAAAAAGCTCAGGATTTACGCTTGAATATGCCCAAAATAAGGGGCCGCAAGGACCGGGAGAGAAAGCGATCCCCTTAACGCTGGTGGGAATCCTGCATCTGCGCTCAGAGGCGCACACTACGCAGGAACAGAACAGGACCGTATGCAACGACAGGGGCCGGTGTCAGAATACAAGCAAACGCTTAAGAAGAGCAGTTTTATTAGGGCATTTGCACAACACAAACACACAAGAGCCCAAATACACAGTGTTGCCCAAACTACTGAACCTCTTTGAACAGTTCTTTAGATGTTCTTTCTGCGGGACAATTTTAATTTTCTGAACAGAGAACAGCATTAATCAAGTTGAAAAAACATGAGACCGCAATGGTCATAAATCCGGCCTGCCTAAACCTTGATGACCCACTGGACTGGCACAGCTAGAACGCACCAACTTGCAGAGTCTGCGGCACGCAAGGGAGCGAAGCGGCAAGCATTCCTGCCCAGCGATGCACACGCAGTCACGCGGCGCCAGGCCAAAAATCACACACCAAAACCTCTCAGACCAAACACAAACATTGCGTAATTAGGATGTCTTGCACATCTGCTTGACAGCCTCCCAGCTGCATTTCGACAAAAGCTTTTCTAACAGTCAACGGTTTCGTATGTAAAAAGTTTCCACATAGCCTGGTTAGTAAAAATGAGCGCAACTGAGTAACACTCTCCATTCAAATCTTTTTCTTCTGGAGTGATGCAATGTTCATTCCCCCCCCCCGCACACGTTTTGGTGAGAATTATTCGAAGCTGCTTGTCACCCTGAGGCCTCCAGTGGGAAGTTGAGACCATGACATTTCAGCTCTTGGGGACTATAGTGCACTGATCTCACACTCCAGGAGATGTCCCAGTGACCAGGCTACTCTGTAATTTGCAGTGGGATCATTTTCCAGCCTTATGCTGAAGCTGGGCCACTCCACAAGATTCACAAGGCCAGAAGAAAACAAGTAAGATGAAGCTGGGAGCTGTAAGCTAGTGCTGAGAAGCCTCCACTGGGTGTGGGGTTACTGAACACTGGCTCCACTCTCAAAGCTTTTTCTGCACTTTTAGTCATTTCTGAATGTAAAATGCATTACCCTTGGGCAACTTTAGCATTTAATAAAGAGCCTGAATACCTCCCACTGAATATCTCATCTCTAGGTACAAACTGGACCTAACGGTGTTTTCCTTCCCCATGGGCAGAAGTGGGAGGACTGGGAGATTAAATATATTGATGATGGCAAGCTACTCAAATACTAAGCAGGGAATTATTATCAATAAATGTGTAGCATCCAGAAGTCCCAATTCCCAGTCTCTGTGATTTATCTAGCAGTTTAACAATGCTAATAGTTCTGCAATGAACTGATGACACGCTGGGAAGCTCTCACGGAGGGATCATATCTCGTATGATACAACTAAATGACAATACCATATTCTCTCGAGTGAGGACAGGAGTATCAGCTCTTGACCTTTTCTATGACTAATGCATCATCCTGTGTGTCACAACCATGGAAACCACAGAAAGCCCAGCATGGTAATCTGCTTTATGAGCACACGACAATATAATCTCTATGACAGGGAGAACACTTCAACAGAAATGTGAACAGCGCACTCGTAACTGCTAGTGAAAGGGAGAGATTTGTGTATTGGATACATGGCAAACTGATCTCGTCATACACATGAGATCCCCGCGATGGCACGGCACAAAATTAAGAGCTGAGAAAGAACTGGAAATGGAGGTAATTCTAGGTAACTGTTTTGGAAGGTCTTCACATCTCCAAACTAGGCTGTTCTATTCTTTTATTTATTTTTTAGTGGGAAAAAGTATGCCCAGCAGATTTGTCGCTGCGTGTCAGTGACAGCCAGGCAGCTTCAGCTGTCTCACAGGAGCAAAAGAAATGGATTCCCACATTAAGGTGTCTTTAACCACCGTAGTGACAGAGGACAGCAGGTCTCAAGAGCCCCAGAAAAGATGCAACCAACCTTGGTGAACTGGTGAACGATGATGTGCAGGCAGTGCCTCTTCATGTCCAGGGCTTGGGTCTTGTCAGCTGCCTCTAAAATCTACGGCAAAAGCAAACCAAGATGTGATTTGCCTTCTGCGTTGCTCGGACGAACGGTACACCGTACACTAACGACCCCCACAGAAGATATGGAAACAAGGCTGCTCAAGGCTGCGTTCCTGCATATGTGTGACCCATTCAGGGCCACCACCATTAGGAAGGTTTGCGCAGTCTCCCTGAATGTCACTTTGGTAGCGATTCAGTGAACTGGCACTGGGGGTACCACAACAAGGGATATGATGAAGTGCAAAGTGATTTATTCAAGAAAGTAGCTCATAAGACCTATTGCATCAGATGACCATACCAGAGCACTGTCTTGATAACGTGGTTACGCACTAGGCACCTGCAGAACTGGACAGGCAGCAGGCAGGCATAATTTAGGAAGAGGAGGGGCTTTATAGTTTTATAATGTATTCCAGTATTATTACACTTTTCATGCTCTCCCGTACAAACGTGGCCCTAATTCCAACGCATTCAAAGACCTCCCTAAAAAAAAAACCCCATACTATCTTTACCTTAAAAGGTACACGCATTTACACTCTACAGCTTTAAGTCAAAAATTTGTGTCAAAAAAGAATAAACTCTAGGTTTATTTGACTAGGCCCTCTGGCTTTCTGGTATTTAAGACAAGTGACTAATTAAAGCTACTTGGGGACAATTACCTGGAGTACATTTTCCACTGTGACATTCATTTCTAGATTCTGCTTACAATAGGCTTGCAGTCTGTTGTTGGAGAAACCATAATAGTAAGGTGCAGCAAAGAGATAGCTGTTAATCCCATTAAGGAAAAAAACACAAAGCAAAGGTAACAGTAACTGATCATAAATACAATGCAATGGCAGAAGTTAAAAACGCAATGCATATTAATGCAACACTGACAAATAATCCTCCCAGGTTGTGCCTGGCTATCTAGAGCAAATGGAAGTTGAGGTGCTGTATATGCACTTTAAACAGCTTCTTCAATTACTTTAGATTAAAGGATACAGGGAATCCTCAGGAGGCATGTTTACTTCTCCATAATAGATATATCTAAGCATAGATTCAAACGCTTGCTTGCTGGGAACCATTTCGCCTATAGAAATATTTACTTGCCCATCTTCCGGCATGAAGGAACGGAACATGGCTTCAAAGTAACTGGAAAAGGAAATAAAATTAATGTAATACACAAGCTCTGTGGGTCACATTCTGCAGACAGATGGTTTAACCCAGTATTGTTCGAAGGCAGCTGCTAAGCACTGCAGCTTCCAAATAAGTAATTTCAGCTGACAACCTGGGGTAAAATATTGCTAAATTGCTATGCTTCATATAGGTCTGCCTGTGAGAGAACTCCAAACATAATCCCCATCATTTCCAACAACACTACCTGGAATTTGTCTCTGTTTCTTGAAAATTAGGACACGCAGTGCTCTGATTTTTGTCTAATTTGCGTAAGACCTACTAGACAGCTTAAATCACTGCGAGTTTCCTTGGTATCTACAGGCTGTGACCGCCAGTCACGCAGGCTTGTTTTAAAGTTGTGAGACGCTTCTGGGAAAATGCTCAGGTAACTAATACTGAATATTATTACTGGGATGGGAGAAAATTTTCTGTTGCTATTTGAAGTGGAAATTTTATGTGAATGCTTAATGTCCTGCGGCATGTAAATGCGTGCATATATACAACATTCTCTGTGCAAGTGAGGGACAAACCCACTTCATCCATGTACCGAGGAGGGAGAATAATAAGCATCGTTAGCAGAGCAAACTCCTTGCCCCCGTGACAACGCATGGGAACAATCTTCTCTCTGTCACACACCATTTTTTTCTATGCTTGCTCATACCTAGTCTTAAACTTCAGCCAGTGAGAAAGAGATACATAGGTTCCACATAACCTAAAATGGATGTTCACCATCAGAGGATTCTTTCTGACCGCAGTGGACATCTGTTGCTTTCCACTTCCTTAAAAAAGTCTTATACTTTACACCCTCTTTCCCTCCTTGTGATTTAACTGATTCTTTGTCTTGCAATGTAGCTTCCTAAACATCATCTGGAGCATCTCTACAGTTTTAATTTCCTCCTGTCTTTCCCTGCTGGGTATCGAATTGAAAAATATTTAATCGTTGCTTAAAGGCTTATTGCACTTACCGAGCAAAGCTGCATCTTATGCACATACAAATTTCCTCCCTGCCTCCTATAAAAAGCAAGCTGACCCACACACTGCACAGCGCTGAATTTTGCACATACAATATTTGTTACAGTTCTAATGAACAGTGACTCATTTAAAGGAATTTCCAGTTTCACTTGTAGGGCAAAGGCTCTCACCTGGAACGGGCTGCTAGGATTGCTTTATGGGCTGGCCGTGGGTGGCCATCTAGGAGAAGGATGATATCGCAGAATTCAATCCCAGCTCCTTCTAGGTAAGCCTTCATGTCCTGAATTAAAGATGTTCCTGAAAGCCAACGCAGTGAAATAGTTAAAAAAAAAGATGCGATAGTGCCAAGTAGCCAGGTGATACCCAACTAATACAAGGCCAAATCATAGCTACAGGCTCCCTTTCCTTTGGGACCTGCGGGGTGACTGGCAGGCAGGCCCTTTCTCCGAAATGAGCTTCGTCCTTCCCCACCACAGTCCATTACCTACTGCCTATCCCAGAAGCATACCCAGCAGCTCTGTTTTCAAACTGCTGACAGCAAGCACTGGCAGTGAGCCAGCCTTTATACATAAAGAAAGGTGATTTTTCCCTACCTCTTCATTTCCAAGTACCAGGAATATAAAATTTTGTCTCTTTGCTTAAATGGAAAAGTTTTCCTCAATCTTTAATAAAGGCTGCTTCTATCCAACATTTTAGTTAGCCTTGAAAATAATGATAATTGAAAAATAGAGCAATCATTCAAGTCTGATCCAAACACATCCCTCATTTCAAAGTTCAGCTTTCAATTTTTTTGGTGTTTGAATCTCTAGCACCTTTTCGTTTCTAGGTATAGAGGCTGGCTATGCCATCTTCCAGGACAGCGCATGTCTCTTCTTCCTGGGACAACTGTCAGCCAAAGGCTTTCCACTTGACCTTCCAGGAGGACTAGCATCCCCCATCTACTACTCCAGGACACGATTCTTTTTGCGCGGTATTCCAAAGCAATACTGGCAATGCCTCTGAACTCTGGGGCCTCAGCAAATTTCATTATTGCATTTCTTTTTTTGGCCTCAGGATGATAAAATCTTAAATAAGGCTAGTCCCAAATCGGTCCTCAATGAATTCTATAACAGAATTGTAAATCAATTCTTCTCCTTCCAGCACAATCACAGAATGAAAAATGAAAGGCATGACTGTTAGTACAAGTTATTTATCTTCTCTCAGTCTTCTCCTCCCTACCTTCTCTTCTCTTCTTCCATTAACTTTTTTTTGGGGGTTATTTTTTCCATGCTTTTTTTCCTTTCTCTCTCATAAGGTCTGTCCTGTCAGCACTGGCTTACTCCCAAGATTCTCTTCCTCACTGCTGCTCCTTCTTTGGTGACAATTTATGAGCAGGCCAACTTCCCCCCCTCAGCTTTGTTACCTTCTTGTTCACTTTAACTGAATCCCCACTGCCTTTTTGTTGAATCCTTCTTTATATCCTTCCATTCCTTCTGCCTCTCTGAACAGATTCAGGATACTCGATTCTTATATATTCTTAATTTATATCGCATGGAGAACATGACTAAATACAACATGACCCTTCAGGTATTTTGATGGGGACAATGTTCTGATTGAAGTTCACTGGAGAAAGAACTGGAGTGCTCTTTCTTGGTCTGCGAAGCAGAATAAGCACAGCTTAAACTAAACACATCACTAGCAGCTCAAAAACACCACAACTAGTATTTTTATGGGACATAAAAGTTACCAATATCAAGCGGCTGATCGGAATGTGTTCGAACGGGAGGTTGCTGTTTTCTCCGTACAATCTCCACTATGAGGGATGAGGAAAGATGTTCAAACTCCTTCATCATTATCACCTGATTAAAATGTGATTCTTTCACCACAAAGTTCAGGCAATGTTCCTTAAAGAATAATTAAAAAAACCACGGTTTACTCATATGAAGAAATCTTACAGCATCACATAAATTAGGAAAAAAACCTCCCATTTCAAAATCTAACCGATTTTTTTCTGGTGGCAATATCAATTATCAGCATAACCAGCCAGCTTGATCTTCATTAATTGTTCATAATCACCCACTGCAATCAAATAATACAATAATTGTATTGTTTGCAGTGCTGCAGCTGTCCCCTATGTTGTAGAAACCGTCTCTCTTAAGGATGAGTTGTTCAGTTCTCAGATATCCCATATGAGGGAAATGGATTCTTCTCAGACAGCCATAGCCATCAGCAATACATCTCTTTGCCTTACGTGCTGCAACCCAAAGGCATAAGGAGCAGAGCAGGCCCAATTGTCCCTTAGTCATTTTAGAAGCCCCAAATCCCAGAGGAGCAGCACTGTGCAGAAGTGGAGAATGACAACAGCTCGTGACATCTAGAGGATGACAAGTCCTGAAGAACCGCGTTACACAGGTAAAGAGCTGCCCTTTTCTTGCGACCATCCACATGGATGCCACAGCCGGAACTGTCAAACACTGATTCTTTCCTCACCAGGAGATCATTTAGGCTCCTGCCTGAACAGGAAATTCAGGACAGTTCTAAGTGTCTAGAAAAACCCGACTAAGAAATAACAGTGAGGAGAAGATTAATTGACTTCCATCAAGCTACTCTGAAGTTTTCTAAAAATAGGACTCACAGGCGATGCCAAAAAGCTCACAGAGCTAACGAAGATTGGTTGCTCTCTCATAATAATAATCTGTACGATTAGATACCCAAAGTTAATTAGAAGGTGAAAGAGATCTTAATAGTATCCACTAAGGGTACAAATAGTTTTCAGGATTTCCTAAAGGATCTTGTCCAGATTTTGCCTTAAACTTTTCTTGAAAGGTTGCAAACAGTGTGAAAGAACTCTTGCAGGTTCTTGTATTACAAAGTTGCTAGAGAAATCAATGAGACTGAAAGGTGACAAATGAACCAGACCTAATGTTCAACAGTTAAAGAAATAAAAAAAAAAGGCACTGCTTTTGCCAGTGTGAACCGAGGCTTTCTATCTATCTAACTACAGGACATCCTCATAAGCAAATAAATATAATCTCAGCCAGCTCATTGTAGGGTGAGTACGCAATTCACTTGAAGAATAATTCCTGATTTCTGTTTTCCGCCAAGTTATTTCAGCTGGGATCCACACGGATCCGTCCAGACCTGTCCACAAAATGTTTTAAATAATGATTAGGATGCTAGAAAAGAGAGTAGCCTTCTGCAGATGACACCTAGCCACGAGGAATAACAAGCACTTGAGAGGACAGGATGCCAATTCAAAATGATCCTGAGCAACTGGAGCGACACGGAAAAGCCCCTCACACCCTGTTGGTAGCTAAGGCAGGTGGAGGTAGCTGATTTATCTGAAATTATTGACAGCAGATCCGTGGGGGCTGAGATGTTCAGTTCCTGAGCTTCTGGGCAGCTGATGGCACCATGGTCCTATGCACCAAAGGCTGTGCCAGCATTTACCTAACTGCTGCTGGCTCTGCTGCTGTCTTACCGGATTTCCTTTGCCCAAACCCAGTGCATAAAGAGTCCCTGAGGAAATGCTGGGGTGTATTTGTCTAGCCCCACTCCGGCTGTAACTGTCAACTTTATTTCCACAGGCTGTGGACACGTGCACAGGCTGCTCAAACAGGCATTGCATGAATCTTGCATTGACTCTTGGACTTGGGTGGAGGACATTCTTCTCTGAAGTTTTAAGGAGAATTGGCTCTGGCTGCCCTCAGTAGGAACCAGACCATGACAGCACAAGCACGGTCTGAAGCCTCTGCCATGAGGGTCAGCAAATGTCTCCAAGTCCTTGCCCCACTACATGGAGATGGAGAATCGCCACCACATTTTGTTTTTCAGTAGATTGTTTTTAGACTAAATGCAGGAAAACAGAATTTCATTTTTCATCAGATCAGGTGAAAGAACCTGTTTGCAGTCTCTGCAAAAAACAGTGGGACCAGAAAATGCACTGGTTCCATCTTGCTACAATGAGAGGGAATTGATAAAGAACCAAAGTCACTCTGCCCTTTACATCCTACAGGGTAGATAAGCAAACATAGCTAACGCTTGTTAAAGAAAACCTACGTAATACGAGCATCTGGAGCACAATCCACGCTAATATATACTTCAGCAACTACAGTTATAGGGAAGAATTGCACTTGCAAAAGCTGACAGCTTTATAAAACATTAATTACATCAAGATTTTTTTTTTTCATTTCTTATCAGTTACTTTGTATGCAAAACGTGATCACCTTTAGCTGATCCAGCTGAAGCTTGTTAGCGTTTTCACACACAATGAGCACATTCTGCAGATCTACAGATGCTTCAATATATTGAAGGCAGAGCTGTTCCAGTCGAGAGAGCTTGAAGTTTAAGGCTAGTTTGTATACATCCATAATAAGTAACACATCCTGCACATGACCTGCAATTACAAGAGATAACAATGCCTCTCCATATCTCTAGAGCGTTCAAAGAGAAAAGAAAAACCCTTTCTCAAAATAATTTTTAGTATCAACCTGAACGGGCAGAGATGAGTGAAGTATTTTTAGGAGCAAAAAAATCCATTGCTTCTTCGACTAAATCAAGAACTGGTACTAAAAAAAGGAGCGAGCGGTCTTTCAAAACCGAGGGATGAAAGCAGCTGCCCCAAAACACTTTTCAGACTAAGGTTTTGTGTCAATCTGGAACCCAATTGTACAAAACCCTCAGAAGAAAGCGAAGTCCCTAAACTCACTAACAAGCTGGCACACAAGCAGCCTGATTTTCCAACGTGCCAAACTCCTAACAGCTCTGCTGAAGTCCCTGGTATTAATGCAGTGTTAGCAATCAGCTCCCCAATTTTGACAGGCCCTTATGAAAACAGGCTGGGCTTGTGCAGGTAAACACAGGTCTAGAAGAGAGGGCTGAAGGCCGAGAGGGGCAGCGGGGACCCAGGCTGACTACTGCAACAGGGATACTGGGACACTAAAACAAGAAAGAAGCCGCAGCCTTTGCTTTTCTCATGGGGGATCTCTGCCCATCTGCCGTAACTACTTTTTGATAGAGAAAAGCCTTCTTGCATGTCACGCGGCTTCCCTGTGTCTAATAAGGAAAATCTCATCTGATAGGCATGCTCAATTCTATTAGCGCATCCTCCAAAAGGATCCCCCGAGGTGCTGCCCTCTGAACTAAGAGGAGCAACCAGGAATACGTATAGTCCGAACAGGGCCATTGGAGGATCGCAGCAGATTAATAGCACTGTAGAAAGGTGAGCACTAAGGAGAACGTTTGAGGGGCTGGGGAGAAAGCTGCCTGGGAAGCCTGTAACAAAGGGAGAAGTTCAACGTGCTAATCCCTTCTTTAGTCTGATTCTGCCCCGCAATGGATGCGCTGAGAATTAACCAAGTGGCTAAGAGCGGGATGTGGCAATGCTGGCAGAAACCAGTGAGATTTGCTTGTCCCCATTAATTAGGCTTGCTCTGAGACATGCCACCATGCAGAGAAAGCCTGTAGATAGCTTCCTAGGGACAACCGCATACAAATTAATATTTTCCTGAGAAATACCTTATTCAAGAAAGGAATGATCTTGGATTAAAACTGAAGCAAAGCTTCCGGGGTTAGGATAGACATACCTCAGTTTAAAGGACTGTGTCAGGTGGCTGCAGCTTGCCCAGTCCCCACCAACTAGAGTTCCCCCAGCGTATCCCATTCTCGCTCCCACAGCCCAGCAGAGCTCATCGCTCAATCATAGCCATGAGTTGGTTTTGCTATGTCAGAGCAGAGTGGTCTCCGGCTATTACCTCTCAGCCACCAACTATTTTTAACTCAGGCATCTTCAGTGAATGCATCTAATGGATTTTTCTTTCTTGAGGTGTTCCTTTGGACTGACATTTTGAAGAGAGGATGAATACTGGCTTGCTCTGCCTTTCTGTGCAGCAGCCTCAGTTTGTAAGGGGCCAAGGAAATAAGTTCTTCCAAGCAGGCTGCTGTAATGCAGCGCCTGTTTAATGTAATGGATAATTTTCTTGTGAGCAGATGAGTTTTCCTGCAATTTCCACTGTGAAATGTATCAAAATTTACCAAGCAAAACTTGCACTCCTACACGGTTTAAGATTTACCCCCCACTTCTCTGGTTCAAAATACCATGATTTTTTTTTACATCTTTTTGGAAAGATGAAGAACCTATTTTTCCTTGGTATTTGAAAAGAATCAGGAAACACTGAAGCACTGAACAGTATGCTTTGACAGAAGTTTGCAATACACTTTTTTAATCTCAGGTAAGTAATTAGGTGCTAAGAGCTTAATCCTGCTCCATACCAAAGTAAATGTCTGCTCCCAAGTTGCTAGTATTATGTTTACATCCTGCTGTCCTACCTTTGCGGGGGTATTTTATTTTATCCGTATACAGAAATTGCATGAGCACCTCGAAGGGTTGGGCTTCTGCCTCTCGGATGGGCACTTCCAGGAGAGGCTGCAGGCGGCACAGCTTGACATTTCCACCAATCCCATCCTTCTGACACACCGCATTTCCCTCATCTTCAATATCTTGCTTTGATTTCTAATGAGACAAGAAAAAACACTTAAACATGACAATGAGGTTGTGTCAGCCCATACACACTACCATCAAGCCAGAGGAAAGATCCTTCTTATTCCTGCACAATCTTCAAGCTCCAAAATATAATAAGGAACGCACGTACCTCAGACTTGCTGTTCCCTGTCCTGTTGCAAAACCAGATCAGAATAAATGAGAGCACCTGGATAAACCTCAAAAATAGGACTGCAGAAAAAGGGAGGAATAAACTGCACAGAGCTCAGCATCAGCAGCTCCACTTCACAGCCAAGAGAGAAGAAAGACGTAGCAGCAAGTTCCACAGAGCCCTGCCTTGCAGAGGCAGAGCACAAAGTGCTGTGCAAAAGTATTTTAAGCCTGTTACTTCAAAGTTTCAGTTTGACAGCCCTTTCCCTGCAGCCTTTTCCAGGGAAGATGGAGGGCTGTGGGGTAGCAAAGCAATTAGCAAAGGGGCAATGAAGCATCCGTGTGTCCTGCTGTAGGTGTCTTCTCTTCATGTTCTTCTCGCTGCTACCACTTCCTCAAAAACAACTAAATGTTTGCTGCTGAAAAGCTGTAGGGAGTTAAAGTTAACAGACAATGCTCCACGTGAACCAGACCTTCAACTTCGGAAAACCAGGAAATACTAAGGTACAAGGAACACAGTCAGTCTCAAAATCTTAACTCTGCCTTCTCTCCAATCTGTCTGATCTTGCAGGCCATCCCCAACCGCATGCAGCCCTTGCCCTCCCCAGAGTACGGGGTAAGTCTACCTCTCTAGGGGTATGCTACAAGATTAGAACAGACAGCTAAGAGAGCTCCCACAAACTGTTCTGCCAAATCCAGATAACCGGATTAACTTTGGTTCCTCCGCGTTATGCTCCTCGCCTGGCCTCACACACATGCAATATCCCGTGTTAATACTAACTATCCACTCTATTGCACTGGCCCAACATCACCTGAGCATCAGATGCTGATCTGCTCCTACATCTGTCTCAGCAAACGTTATTTTTTTCCTAACAATTTTATTTCCAAAATTGGACAGAATAAGTATTACCTTGCCGCAAGACTACTGCTCTGAAATACTTGCCTGTTTCAATCTCTCCCTTGCCTGTATGATTTTCTTTTTCAGCCACTTGCAGCGAGCCGTAACAATCGCAGTATGTCCTCGGACTCGTTCTTCCTTCTGTCAAAGGCAAAGCAAGAGCACATAACAAACTTTTATTTACAAATCACATGATGGTGGAAGATGGCAGAAGCAGTAGAAACCTGGGCTGAACTCTTGGTTACCATACGTTTACTTTAAGTTAGAACCGAAGGCAACCTTACATCTGCTCTGCACATCCAGATGAGATTCAACAGCTATTTTCCCTAAAGGTTTAGCAATGGCAAAAATTATTTGGAAAGTCTTTGTTATGTTCCCTGGGTAGAAGCTGTTGCATAGGTTCAGATCTTCAGATCTTGCTTCTTAGCCCTACATCTGATTTACAGTTTAATTGTCTTCTTTCAGAGCAACAGTATGCTTGTTTGCTATTGTTCTTTATAATCTATTTAATCTGTTATTGTGGGGTATCATCTGATCTCTGCAAAGTCTTCTACTACAATGTTTTTGTAAAAAGGAATGCAGTTAAGCTCAAATTTTTCATGTTTATTCTAAGGAAAAAGCTCTTTTTAAAATTTGATAATTGTTTTCATTATTGGAGAACGAACAACATTCCTCTGCACTGCTTTATCTCATTCCATTTTATTTCAATAATTAAAAATGGCTCCTGAAATGGATCTGCAAAACACTGACCTGCTCTTCCCAGGAGACAGCTGGGACCTCTGAGGACAGAGGTCCCTAGTTTCATTTTCATACTGCAATTACAAATAAAGTACGCTGATAAATTCCAGTTATGTCTCAGTGACCCACAGATTTTCTGTTTAAAAGTTTCCAAAGCTTTTTTCTCCTTTGCAGTTTTATAAATTTACCTGGATTAGTGTAATTTACTAAACCAGAAAGATAACATTTTCACCAGTGCCTCTCTCAACCTCATTCCAGGGTTTCTGGCCCAAACATAGTACAACTTGTTTTTTCTCAACAAGCACGCTACGCATGCACACACCTGTGTCACACACTCATTTGGTCAAACTGCAACACCATTTTTAACTAAAATACACTCACCTCTCCCAAAACAAATTCCAAGTCACTGAACTGCCTGTTTTCCCATAGCCTTCCATAATCCTCATGTAGCGTGCACTTTGGGTAACAGGAAAACTAAAAGAAAAACCAAACGCAAGACTTATTTTTATTCATTTCAATGGGCTACCTCCAAAAGCACTGTAGTTGCAGACTATCACTGGATTTCCCCATTAACTTGACCTCAATGTAGTATGTAAACCATAGAAAATAGTAACAAACCAAGCATGCAAAGATTTCCTCTGGGGTGAGAGTAATGAAAGACAACGGAAGGTAACAAGCAAGAAATGTGTCTTATCACACAGGTTAGGATTTGGTGGCTAGGAGTCTCACCTGGTCTCAGAACCTGTTTGCGAGTCCCACACAATACAAAAACACTTGAGTGTGGGAGGAGGATTTGATCCGGCGCAAGGATCTCGCAATTTTACCATTTTTAATTCTTACAGGTCAGCAGGCAGCAGCAGCAGGACTCGCACAGAATTAATGCGGACGCTTGAGTCTGTTTATCCTAAATTACCTGGAACCTGTACATTTCTCCACTTCTAATGTTATTGTCCACGGTCCCACCAAAGATGTACATAGCGTCTGAGATAACAGCTGCAGCATGGAAGAGTCTCCCACTGGGTAACTAGGGAAAGAAAAGGACAAAATAGCTGAGGGAATAAATACAGCTTCTTTTTTCTCCCAGGAAGGAGGGCCTGTAACAGAGGAACAGTGAGAAGGGAAAGCCAAGGCAGTCTGAAGTGACACGACCGTTCGCATCCTAAGACTGCCATTTATTATGTTTTCGGATCGTTTCCTACTGTATGCAGAACATACCTTCCAGGCACATTTAAAATCACCTTTCCATTGCATCTTTTATTGTACATATGCATAGCTCTATGAATGACTCTTTACCAAATATACCATTTCCCAAGCACTATGAGTCAAAGCTAAGTTTTATGTAGAAAAATAAAACAGCCTTCTAGAGCTTCCAGACATTCTGCAAATGAGAGCAGTATATAAACTCAGAGCTTACTCTGAATATGGTCTGGAACTAAAGATGTAAACTGCCATTTATCTCAGCAGGATATTGAGCTCTGGGCCTCTAAAGGCGTATCTTTGCCATAGCTCGGTGAAGCGGAGCCACCCGGTTAACATACTCATCCAGCGACACCAGATTCTGCAAAGGAGCTCGACGGTGGAAGAGCCAGCACCGTGGAGTCAAGTCTCCTTTCTCCAAAACGCCAGGCCACCGCTAACCATTTCCATGGAAAATGAAGCCACCCCAGGGTACATGAAGCCTCAGCTGTTCATAGGACTGAGGGATCGGACAAGCTCATGTAACGCGGGCTTCAACTTGGTATTTTACAATCTGTGCATTTTTGAGGCGGGAAGGAATCACCGCAAATCAAAGGTGCAGAGCGACCCTCTTGCACAGGACAGACCAGATTATTTTCACCTATTTTCCCGAGTTTCACACAAGCTGTCTGATCAAATGAGCACATCTCACTGAGATATCTAAAGCAAAATCTTCAAGCGATAGTGGTAACTTTTTTTTTTTTTGCTAGTTTTGATTAGGCTTGTTTCATCTTCCAGGCAGCAAATCTTGTTAAATCTTTGCCTATTAGATAAAAAGCCCTCTGGTATAAGAAATCTTTTCTTCTTGTACTTATTTATAGACTCTACTCAAGCAAACTCAGACTTGAAAAAATATTATGTTTATCCGGAGAGATATATTTTCCATGAAACCACGCTGACTGGCATTTTTCATTACCACAGAATTATCCCTGTTACCACAGCATCCCACAACGGCCTCATTTAGTTTGTTACTCACCCAGATTTTTATGACTTTTTTTCCCCATCAACCTACAGCTTTTAAGGATACAGCCCCCTTTACGGTGACTAATGCCTGTATTTTTTTGTTGTTGTTGTTCTCAAATGTATAGCCACAGATTTGGTCACCTTAAAAAGCATGTTCGCGCCATTTTAACAAGCAATCTAGATTAAATAAATAAGGTACCTTCTTTCTTTAGCATATTTAATGGATACTTTATCAGCAGCAAGTTTAAGTTTTCTTTGGTAAATACTCTGCTGAGATTATTGAACAATATTGATGTAACAGTAAATTCCTGCTGGGCCCCCAGTTGGTACCTCGCCAAAAGAGGATGATACTATAGTCAAATTTAATCCATTTTATATGGGCTATATTAAGTCTTTGTAGTAATCTCATTTTTCAGTCAGTGTGCCTTATTTGATTAATCAAATATATCATATAAGTTTAAAAATACATCAATTGATCCAGTGATCAATTGGAGCTCTAATCTCATCCCAAATTATGAAGACTGCTTACCAAGACCTAGTCCTGCAAAACTATGTGGGCTGACATTAGTTATATTATGTTTCTTACAACCAATACCCAAATCAAAAAAAACCCAAAAAACCTCTTCTATCTGAGATCAGATGCAGGCCATCCCACTTGCATTTATTCGGGTCATTCTCCCTCCTGTTTTTTTTATAAATAGCACTTCAGCTTTGTTTCTAATTGAAATAATTCTCTAATAGTAAAGGATTTGCTTTTAAAAAGCAGCCATTACAATTAACAATCATTTATGTTTTGCAATTAAAAAACCTATAGCATTTTCATAATTGATGCCAGAAAAGTAACACGAATCATCCGAACATTTCAACAGGTAAGACATTACCTGTTAGTCACTTCATATTTAACTCAAACGATCTATAAGGAACATTATAACAATGTTTTCTTGAATTGCAATGGTTGGTACCAGAGAGGCCAAGTAACCAAAGCCTTGCCACTTACTAATAACTTAGGCAACCCAACAACTCTACCTCTCAAATGTACGTATCCCATTTTTAAACTAAGTAGTAACAGAAATTTTAAGTATTAAAGGATAACCCAGAAGAAGGAAGGCCATATATAGTTCATCAAAACGCGCTGCAGCTGAGGGCTTCAGGATATTCATTTGGCTGAATCAGATTAGCAGAATTTGAGCCAGCACAAAGTTGGATGGCCAGAAACCCTCCTAGCAAGGGATGCTGCAGAGGAAAACAGGAGACAAGGAACTTCACAAGAAACTGAAACAGGACCACATAAACTACTACTTACAGGCCAAATTCAGCGGTCCAACTCTGGGATCCTGGAATTATGTGGGCTTATTTTAATTACCAGAGGTCAACAGCCATCGCTCTGCTCACAGTTCAAGGACTCCAGTGTTTCTCAGATACGTGCTGGTGAAATCATGCAGTTTGCCCTGCCTAAGACTGAGAGGCTGATTCTCATACAGGTTGCTTCAAACCTACCAAACGAACTGATTCTCAGCTTCTTTTACGCAGGTACGTTTACTATTGGTGTTTTCCTGACTACTGAAAACAAATCTCATCCCTGTGCTGGCCCATACAGTCAAATCTGATATGATAAAAAGCCCACGAATGTCAGTTTGTTCAAAGGTGGGGAAAAGCAGCAAGGTCTCGAATACAGCAAGTCTGTCTCAGGCTTTTAGAAAGTATCAGCATCAGCACGCTGCAGCGTTGCAGCCCCTGGACCACAATCCCCTCAGGGCCTGAAAGAGAGAACAGAAACCCCTAATCTCGACACACACTCGCTCTACTGCAAATAACCTTGTAGGCAGAGAAAGATGTACCATGATTTTTCCTAGCAACCAGTTTACCGCCAGGCTGCAAGCATAGTAGATGATGCAGTCTGGCCTCAGGACCAAAGGTGGGAGTTCAAACTCCACGGATAACACTTGTGTCCTGGGTTCCTCAAACTGCAGTTTACTTCTCAACCTTTTACAGCTGGGGGCAGTTAACAGCAAAACAGGTCTTAGAGTGAGCCAACGGTATTTCTGGTTGGGTTACGAAATGCACAACCTACCAAAGAAGTCCCACCTTTAGTGACCCACACAATTTGGCTGCTGGCTTCTCTGGAGTCGCAACGTATGAAAGAGCTGACGGCCGTTACGTGCGGACCGTCTTGGAAGGTCCCGTGCAACGACGACTGAGAAAGTAACGATTTTCTGTTTTCCACCATTAAGTCTACTATGGCCAGTACACTTCTTCAAACATTTCTAGAGTCCAGCTGCCTTTTCTGAAAAACTTCTTTGCCAACGAGACACAGTCGCGCGGTGCGACACTTGCTCTCCACTCCATACATCAGACCAGCAAGGCTCGAACCCATTGCTTGCTTCCGTAAGAGCAGAACTCTGTATTTGCTACCGTTTACCACTGCCTTCCGTGGCAAACATCTTTGCTGAATATTGGGACACAAGTCACACTTGCAGACTCATTAATAAAAAAAGAAGAAAGACTGAAAAGGGTTACCTAAGCCCATCCACTGGCCCAAAGGCAGAACCACTAAACTTGACGTATCAATCATGTTCACGTCTGACAACAAAAATTTTCCAGAGACTCTTCCAGCACTTAACAATCCCTAATGTTAAAGCTATTTCTCATACTCAGGCTGAATCTTCCTTGCCGCAATTTCAGCTCATTACAGAATCACAGAATCGCTGAAGTTGGAAGGGACCTCTGGAGATCATCTAGTCCAACCCCCCTGCTCAAGCACGGTCACCTAGAGCACATTGCACAGGACTGCATCCAGGCAGGTTTTGAATATCTCCAGAGAAGGAGACTCCACAACCTCTCTGGGCAACCTGTTCCAGTGCTCTGTCACCCTCACAGTGAAAAAGTATTTCCTCATGTTCAGATAGAATTGTCTGTGTTTCAGTTTGTGAAATTAATTCTTGTCCTATCCACTAGAAACACGGAAAAAAGATTCTTCTCCTCCTTTCTGCAGTAACTGTGTCTACCGAGCTCCCCCTCTAGTCTTCCCTTCACTAGACCAAGAGATCTCCATTTTTTTCAGCTTTTCATTGGGATCACGTTTGCTGATTGTTCGTTCTGCTTTCCTATGGCTTCTCCAGATGGTCCACACATTGGTATTCCATCCATCTGCCAAACTAAAGGATTTTACTAGTTGCCATTTATTAGAACTGCCTTAGAGAACAAGTCTGTCACTCAAATATATGGTTGGTGTCGCCCTGTTCACAACACTGTAAGCCAAGTTTACAGTTAGTAAGTGCTGCTTTCAGAGGAAGAAAGTCAGTTTAGCGAAAATGAGAAACTAAGCCTCCGTCTTGCAATATAACACAGTCAGCCTAGCTTCCTTCTTTTATATACACAGTCAAATCAACTGTTCCACAATCTGCCTGTGACATAAGAATGTGTCGGTTATCCTAATTTTACAGTTGGGAAAGAGGCTCAAAAAATTGTATTAATTTGCTAAGGTCATAAAGGAAGGCTATGGTAGACTGAGAACATGTGTGGAGTCTCCAAGGTATCTTTCAGTTGCCTGTTTCGGGCAAAGTTTATTAAGATTATTCTAATACTTTCAGGGCTTTCTGGCTTCCCTAAATCCGGCTGCTAGAACTGTGAACCTGATATGGAGAAGTGCAGATTCCTGCTTAAGAGCTGCCATGTATATTTTAATTACTTTATGCTATGAATCTGTCATGGTATTTTTTGGACAGTTTTATTTTGATGTCCTCTCTTCCTCTTTTCTCCAGGTATTTTACCATGTTAAATCACAAAGTCCTGCTGACAGTAAGATCAGTGTCCCTTTGCAGTTCCATGAAACTTCATTCAGACTTGGCCATGTTCTAATCTGCTAAAAGTCACCACCTTCTTTCTGCTGCTTACTGTTTTACTTGAAGCTAAAATCTTTCCAATATCACGCATGCTGGTCTGTCCTCTGATCGTTATCCATTAGTTCCCAGCTCATCATTGGCAAAGCTCCATGCTCTCCAGCTGCTCCTTCACACAGAGCTCAACCCCTTCTCCTAACCTTCCCTACCCGTCTTTCTGGTCACACGAGCTATCTCATCATGTTGCTAATCCCAGCGAGATCTCAGCTCTGCAACTGTGCACAAGCATCTAATTCCCTGTTTCCTACGCCACGCGTGTTTGTGCAGAGGCAGCTGAGATGAGCTTCCAGTTGTGCTGTTTGCACAAGGAGAGCGCAAGAACCTTTCCAATGGTGTTGTCCCCAGATGCTTCTTCACAGTCCCCCATGCCTTCACTTCTCTTCAGATTTTGACAACCCTCCCTCAATGTACCAAAGTGTAAACCTTCCAGATAATAGGGCAAGAACTGCATTCAGTACTGTATTCTTGCAAAAAGCCTAACACCTTAGAGATAGGCCTGTATTAGGTATGCTTACTGATAAAGGTACACTGGTATATCTACCGATAAAGTCCACCTGGTGGGATCACAACAGTTATCTAAAATCAGCACTGTCCAAACATAACTTTAGTCCCACAGGTGCAAAATCTGTGCAATCTGTGCAAAACTCTACTTTTGATTTGCAACAACTGTAATTTCAGTAAGGGTTTCCACTGGCACATCTCCATCAGTCAGACTGTCATGTGTGAATCTGAAGGGTTATCATCCTTCTTCTTATTCAGAGTGCATATGAGACTGCTAGAAATCACAGGCTGTCCAAGATGCATTGCCAACTTGAATACATTTGCCAGCTCCAGACCCTGTATTTATCTCTCTCAATCAACACAATCTCCTTACTTTATTAGCAGTGCCTGACAAAACAAATTTTAGATTCAAGCCTGACAGCTTTCATGTTCCCGGTTGGCATCCCTCTCTGAGATATACTACCCCGTTTCATCTGTTGAAGTGTTTCGTCTATTTAAGGTTAATGAGATTTGCAATCGGAGGCTCCTTTCAAGCTGGAACCTTTGCTTTCAAAAGCAGATCTCATCAGTTACCTTTGCTTCCCGTTCAGAATCGCTCTCCACACTGTTGGCATGACCCCAATCATTATTTTCAAAATTCAAGTACTTCAGAAAGCAGCACACTCATTTTTTGGTGTTTCTTGCACTTAAAACTCTTTCCATTTACTCTCTAGACTGCACAAATTGAGTTTGTCCTGTGGTGCTAATACAGGTTCTGATTTGACTTACAAAGCTGCATTTTGCTTCCCTCTGTGTTAGAGAGCCTAGTAATCACTCATGTAGCTGAGATTACAGCCCTGAGCATGACCTCTGGGGCTAATTCCCCACATTTTAAAATAATTGTGCAAATCCCTACATAAACTCATTTATTGCAATTTTGACCTGGCTAACTATAAATTCAGCTTAACATGAAGTCCTTAACAAATTAAGTTGAATCATCGTAAAACTGGAATTAAAGCAAATGAACAGTTTCCACCCAGGGGTCTACGCTATTTTCTATAAACAATTTAGAACTCATATGTGCAGAGTCAATGCTTCTTAGCTTGCAGTTTAAAGCAAAATGGCTCAAGACAAATTTCAAGGAGAGAAGAAAGGAGTGGAGAGGAGAAAGTATGTACAAGACTGGAATTTACTTTCTCCTCCTGGAATAGAATTTAATTTGCATTTTTAAAGTTTTTTTCACTTCCGTGTGTTACTTTATTTACCTCTGAGTCTGTTGTGGGTGGTTGTTTAACTGTTGTTATGCCGAAATCTAAACCAAATACATCCCGAGATTTTTTTAAACCACGTTCTTCTGAGGGCAAGGAAGGAGCTTCTTCTGGGGCAGATACTCTCTCAGCCACATCTGGATGGGACACCTGGTTACAAGATTTAAAAACAATAACGTATAAAAGTATAGGTGGGATGCAAGAGAGTGGACACTGAGCAAGGAGTCCCTCTATGGCTGAAGCTCCAAAAGGTCATGCCCAAAACATTCAGAACCAGTCCAGAGAAAGCACCATAGTCTTGTTTGGAGCCTGTCACTGTGACTAAACAATTTAACAAATTAGTCATGCAGTTTTATTTTGCTTATTGCAATGGCAGATGTACACAGCAATTAAAATTTTAAGCATTAATTCCTTTTTGTCTGTTCTCGTCCTCCGATGGCTCTTCGTGACAAGCTGAGGGCTTTGTTTATTGCAATAGGAAAAATTCAGATTATCAACAAAGATAGCAAAGAGGCAATATCAACCAAATATTCCCATGGTTTGGGACAGATTTCCCGTTTTGGCTTGATCCAAAAGCAGAGCAGATGAATCATTGTGGAGAGACAACCTGTATCTTGTGTCAAAGCTGACAACCACATCTGGAAGACTGCCAAATGTAACCGTTTTCTACGGACAATACCAGCCCCAGGTTACACGTTACACCACTGCATGATGAGAGGCAACTGGCCTCGAGCTAACACAGCTAGCTGCCCCTCCAGAGACCATTCTGAGGGCCAGCTGAAAGCATGGTTTGGACTACCAATGGTCCAAACACAACTCTTTCATACTTCTGCCAGGAGATCTGGTCCAAGGAGGCAAAAACGTAACTCTCTGATTCTCTTTTCATTTCTCTTCTAAACATTCTTGGAGGGAGAGTTGTTCTCTTGGCTGTGAAGATTTTATTAGCTATACTGTTAGTGCAGGCTGTGGCTATTTGTGTTGTTTCCAGTGTTTTTCTTGCAACTCTGTTCATTTTTCAAAGCATTTCTAACATGCTTTCAGTCTCTTTCAGGATGAAGTCCCAACACCGTGCAATATTAGGAGACAGCTAAAATCAAATCCACTCTAGCTAAGTATTTCAGGGTTTGTCTTTCTCCTTCTCTCAGCTCTCAGAAGACTTCTTACACAATAAATTACTATTGTGTAGTTTTTAACTGCCCTCACCCCCACATATGAATGAGCATGTAATTAAGGAAGCTGATCATTGCACTAAACTCCAAAGCCAGCAAGGATGCATCCAGATCTCTTCCATGGTCTGGGAACACTGATGAGCCTCTCTATCCTCCAATATTGCTAAAGACTCTAGCCACCATGAAATAAAAAGGCCTAAGGCCATCAACAAACAAATCTGATGAACAAACAGAAACTAAAATGATTTAAAAAAAAAAATCCATTTTCCTCTGAAACTGGAAAAAAACTAGAAGCTCCAACAGGTCCAAATGAGATTTCACTACTGGCAGCTGATTTTACTCATGAGATACTTCTACACTATCATACCAGGCAACAGCATAATGTTCTAAGACAGATGGGCAGACAGAGCTTGGGATATTCATTAAGTTCAAGGATTAAAAATATTTTCACATGCTGGGTATAGAAAAATCTGCATGGTTGAGAGACAAAAATGGAACAGAATCATTTTATAGTGACCTTCAACATATTAGAGTTCTGCAAATTTAAAAAGAAGCACAGTGCAAATCCTGAAGCCCTTGATTATGCCTTTCCTTAGATAATTACTCTTTTCAGAATAAGGCAATGGACTCATCTATCATAGATAATGATGACTCCTGGATCTGAGTACCTGAAGCAAACAAAGTGCTCTTGATAATCCAGGAAGCACCTAATATTTTTAAAAATCTGGCATGATGTTAGTCTATGAACACAACTTGGGCCAAGGCTTCTTCCACCTTTAAAGAAGGAGGATCCAGCAAACTATAGGACAGTCAGCTTCACCTCAGTCCCTGAAAGGTTATGGAGCAAATCCTCCCGGAAGCTATTTTCACCACATGAAGGAGAAGGTGATTGAGAATAGCCACCATGGATTTACCAGGACAAATTACAGAATCACAGAATGGTTGAGGTTGGAAGGGACCTTTGGAGATCATCTAGTTCAACCCCCCTGCTCAAGCAGGGTCACCTAGAGCACATTGTACAGGATTGCATCCAGGCAGGTTTTAAATATCTCCAGAGAAGGAGACTCCACAACCTCTCTGGGCAACCTGTGCCAGTGCTCTGTCGCCCTCACAGTGAAGAAGTTTTTCCTCATGTTCAGATGGAACTGCCTGTGTTTCAGTTTGTGCCCATTGCCTCGCGTCCTGTCGCTGGGCACCACTGAAAAGAGTCTGGTCCCATCCTCTTGACACCCTCCCTTAAGATACTTGTACACGTTAATAAGATCCCCTCTCAGCCTTCTCTTCTCTAGGCTAAACAGTCCCAGCTCTCTCAGTCTTTCCTCATAAGAGAGATGCTCCAGTCCCCTAATCATCTTTGTAGCCCTTCGCTGGACTTGCTCCAGTAGTGCCACATCCCTCTTGTACTGGGGAGTCCAGAACTGGACGCAGTACTCCAGACGTGGCCTCACCAGGGCTGAGGAGAGGGGGAGGATCACCTCCCTCGACCTGCTGGCAACACTCTTCGTGATGCACCCCAGGATACCATTGGCCTTCTTGGCCACAAGGGCACATTGCTGCCTCATAGATAACTTGTCCACCAGCACTCCCAGGTCCTTCTCAGCAGAGCTGCTTTCCAGCAGGTCAGCCCCCAGCCTGTATTGGTGCATGGGGTTATTCCTCCCTAGGTGCAGGACCCTGCACTTGCTTTTGTTGAACTTCATGAGGTTCCTCTCCGCCCAACTCACCAGCCTGTCCAGGTCTCCCTAAATGGCAGCACAGCCCTCTGGTGTATTGGCCACTCCTCCCAGTTTTGTATCATCAGCAAACTTGCTGAGGGTGCACTCTGTGCCTTCACCCAGGTCACTGATGAGCAAGTTGAACAATATTGGATCCAGTACTGACTCTTGGGGGACACTGCTAACTACTGGCCTCCAACTAGACTCTGCACCGCTGATCACAACCCTCTGAGCTCTGCCATTCAGCCAGTTGAATTTGAATTGTTCCTGACTAACCTGATTGCCTTCTACAAAATGATGACCAGCTTCATGGATAGAGGAAAACATTGCATTCTCAGCAAGTTTGCGGTCAATATCAAATTGTTTGGAGCAGCTGAAATGCTGGAGGCTGCTACTCAGAGGGACCTACATAGGCTGGAAAAATGGGCTGACAGGCACCTCACGAAATTCAATCAAGGCAAATGCAAAGTCTTGCCCATGGGAGAGAATAACTCCTTGCAATGATACAAGCAGGGGACTAGCTTTCTAGAAAGCAGCTTTGCAGAAGAGCTGGCAGTCCTAGTGAACAACAAGCTGAACAGGAATCAGCAGTGTTCTCCTGCAGTAACAAAGACCAACAGCATCCTGGCCTGTATCAGCACGAGCATAGCCAGCAGGTCAAGAGAAGTAATTTTCCCCCCTCAATTTGGCACCATGTCTGCAGTACTGTGCCCTGTTCTGGGCTCCCCAGTACAAGAAAGGCATTGGGAAATTCCGACTAGATATAAAGGAAAAATGTCTTAGAACAGAACTAACAAAATCTATCACCTATCCAGGTATCTATCATAGATACCTGGAGAGTACCTTATTAGAGGTCATTTCCATTCCTACCACTTCCGCTGGTAGAAACTTCTCAAAACTTCTCATGAAACCTCCAACACTGCACTATTGTTAGAAAGTCAGAAATATTTTGGCTGCAGCATATTTATTGAGCTCATCATAATGACATTGCCAACATGGATTCGTCACTGAACTTCGAAACAGTTTAAAACATAGGACATTCTCAATAAATCTCATTTCATACGAAGACGTTAACAGAAAAGCTATTTTCATGGATTGTGGCAGAAAATAAAAAGTTCAACACCATGATGAAGAAAGCTACAACACAGGATAAATCACCAGATACAAAAGCAAAGTTATAAATATGAGATTTTGCAGTTCTGGTTGTGGTAAGTAACAGGGGATGGGAAGGGGGCATGACTTGATCTTTTCCTCAGTGTAAAGTGGAATATTTTCTTCCTTTTGACATTCACTAGAGAATGCAGCATGGAAACAGAGAGTTATCACTGCAAAGGTCAGGATCCAAGAAAAACTAAATTATTTAAAGACTGCTATAATAGCAGTAAACTCTTTTCCTCTAAAATCATTTTAATATAACCATTGCAAAATTTAAAAGTAGTATTAACATATAAATCATCAGAGAGGATTAGGTACGGTTTAAAGAACAAGTATTTTCAAATCCATTGAACATATTTCAGAGGATCATACACTGCAGTCTAACAACAGATTGTAAAATCAAATGAATGACTATTTGCTTCTTTTTAGCACTGTCATGTGCATTCAAAGATTAAATTACCATAAGAGTATTTTTGGGATCTTAATCTGACTTCCTGACTAAAACAACCTTCAAGACTTCTTTGAATTAGTACTGACATGGAGCTTTTCTTTTAGGAAAACTTTCTGTCTTAGAAAACATCAAATCCTGCTTTAGAAGTAGTGGAGAATCTACCAAGAAACTCTGATAAAATGTTCCAATGCATCATTACCCTCATTCTTTAATATCTGTAGACCTTTATATACTTTTTTTACTTTAGTCTCAATATATCTAGGCTCAACTTTCAGCCACCAGATCTTGCCTTATCTTTTACCAGTTGATTAAAAAGCCTCTGCTCCCCAGGTAGGTTTTTCTAAACAGTGAAGAATTAATTTCCCAAACCTTCCTTTAAGAGACTGAGCTTTACGACTGTTTCACTATGTTTTCCAGTCTTTGACCGTCTTCAGATTTCTTCTCTGAGTAACCTCCTTGATTTGTGGACACAAGACGGTAAGATATTACACTGGAAGATTTAGCTATGAGCACAGGGATAATGTATTTATGTTACTAAACGCTACTATGCTACGTCAACTGGTAGAGCCAAGAATATCATTAGCACTTCCAGTCATTTTACATCCCAGGGAGCTTGTCATCAAATACCCACAATGACTAAAGTTTTTATAAGTCATCGTTTCCAAAGATACTGTAAGGGAAACTATTAAGTATAGCCCACATTTCCTGTTCTTAGATTTATTACTTTACATATATACTGAAATATGTATTGTTTGTCTGTGCCCACCTTAATAAGAAATCCAGATTGCGCCTAGTGGTCTGTTCTTTTAATAAATTATTGGCAAATGCCAGACAAGTAATGAATATTTGGGGAAAGCTGTGATTTTCTGTTTTCTTTCAAGGTCATTGACAGAAGTTTTAAATAGTGCAGCAATAAGAACTGGTCCCTGAAGGACCTAAGCAGAATTGCACGCTGACTAACTATTCCTCACTCAAAACCATATTTCATTTCTTTCAATTATCCAAGTTTATATCTGCTTGATGTTCATACTATACTGTTCTAGCTTCTTATTGGTAAATGCCCTACCCAAACATATTTCTTCCGCTTATCATCCAGGTAAGCCTTGATTTTTCTTTTCTCTGCAAGAATTCTGTAAAAGCATGTAATGAAAATCATTCAGAAAGAATACGGAGGAAGAGCTGAGAAACAGAAGTCAAGGTGTGTGATGATCTTAACTATATTTACTCTGATTAACCAGATTTTTATAAATCTTATCCTTTTCAAAATGTCTGTCTCCAATTTATCGAGCATGAACTAGAAAAAGTCACCTACGCAAAGATCCAAAATATATATACATATATATATATATATATAAAAATTACTTTCTGAAAAGGCTGCAAGTCTGAATACCACATATTCTTTGATTATATAAAAAAAAACAGTTTTCTCTTTGGACTGTGAAATGCTAAATCTTATCTCTACTAGCAGAAGATGATACCCTGGGAATTAAACTCGTGGCATCCAAAGGTAATGAGATCTTGTCAGGGGCCTCACTGCAGGAATTGAGGTTTTTGGTTTTGTTTTGTTTTTTTTTTACATAATACCATGACTCTTTTGCCTGAAGATACTTCAACGGGTGTAACTGATCTCTTCATAAGGAAACTGTAGCCGACCCATCCACAATAGGTTGACTAAATCCTTTTAATCCTTCTTAGCTGCCCTCAAACCATGTCACTATAATCCATCTGAAGAGGAATCCTAGAACTGTGCTTCAAAGTAAGCTCCAAAAGGTTACCACCACCGTATCCACCCTGTTTTTACAGGGGAGGAGCACGAGTGCCGTATCTGTGTCTGCTGGGAGGCAATCGTGCAAGATGGGGCATTTTGCCTCTTATTGCTTACTGATGTGTTGTGCTCTTCCAACCCTCTTCAGAAAGCCCAGGGTATTTTGAGTTCAGTAGGAAATCTCAAGGCCAATAAAGAAATAAGAAAATGTATTTTTTTTTTTTTAATCCTTTGATAACGCTGTACAAAGGGAGTCCGGCACCTCAGGACGCTTGGCAGCATTATACGGACACACACGGAGTCAGACCTGATATGCCTCTAAGTGCCTTAGAAAAGCAGAAACTCCGGCTGTGAGATCATCTAACACAGAAGGGATGGAGAACAGGTCTGGGCACTCTGTCCAATACCTATGCACATACACTACAGTAACAAGAAAAAGGCATCGGTAACTAAGGATTGCAACTGTGCAGTTAGGAAAGCACGTCTTGCCACTTTGGAGACATCCTAAAAGCATAAAGAAAGGCTTCCTGGCGTATTTTTGCAGTACTGATCTGTTTTCATTTTAGTTCCTCCTCTTCCTATTTTTAAGCCAATCCTCTACGCCACAGCAAAGAACTATCAACAATTTTGAGAGACCTGCACAGGGAAATAGAAAAGGTCCGTTGCCATATTTGTTTCCAGTTTTTGCTCTACTCCTTTACCCAAAATGCAGATAACACAACACTGTCTCAATACACCTGCAGCAAATGATGCTTGATTGCTGCCCATCCTCCCATGGTTACACCTGGTCAAGACTTGCTTCAACATCCTTCTTGGAACTAAGGAAACGCATCACATGAACATACAGGAGAGGTGAAATTCACTTTTTTCTGTAAAAGTTAACCTGTTTACGTGTTTGTTCTAACTGCCGCTCTGACAAGCAAAGTTGCAATACAGCATTTCTGCAGCAAGGAACATATAACAGGAAAATCCAAGGAGAACATCTGCCATACAATCCATTCATTAGAAGAAATCATCAACTCAAAATCCAAGACAGAGCATCCTACTGCACACTAAAAGTGATCACCATCACTTCAAGTATAAACATAATACTTCAAGTGTTGAGATAACATTGCACTCATGGTGTTCTACTTTGTCTCCTCTTAACGGGAATCATTTTGTTTATAAGTATGGATAAGAAAGAAAATTTGTGCGAGTTCAAAGAGGGTGCTGGGAATAATATGGTACTAGAGATTCACTGCCACTGTTAAAAGTCTTTACCAAAAGCCCACGGGAACTTCAGGAAAACAATTCTGAGATGTGATCTACTTATCACTCCCGAATTAAAACTTCTTCAGAATGTCAAAAGTCTCTCAGGTCTTGCAGTTAATCTGTCTTTTAAGAAAATTTACAACCACATGTTTCAGCAGTGCTTCAATCTTACATTGCCTTTTTACAAAATTAAGTCTCTAGATGCCATAGCTGTGGGAGAAACTTCAATATATAACACATGCAACTAACAGCCAGATACCTGCCTGGCACTGCAGACAGCTCAAGAAAATATGAAGTGCCATATTCATTTTAGCAGGGGCTAAAACGGATGATAATGCTGTTTTACAACACTGTCAACAGTTTTGCTCCTGGAAGTGATGAGCACTGTATCATGAGGAACAAAAATCTGAGGAAGCCTTAAATGTCAAACAGTAAAACTGGTAGGCACAGAACTGGGTTTATACACCTGAAGATGACCGTACCTTTAAAAAGGGGGGAATGTTGTTTTATTAATTTCACGTGAAAATATATCAACTTTGTCAAATATAAAATAGGCTACCTTGAAATACTTTGGTCAAATAATTTTCTAAAACCTGGCCCACACGCATTGTTATTGTAAGAGCTGTGTGTAATGGTACTTTCCTATTCATCAAATGCTGAATTATGTACCTTTGCGGACGAACTAAAATACAGTGCAACAGTCAAAGACGTGAACACCTCAGTCACGCAACTTCTGGTAAAATTAATAAGTGTGCATTTTCATCCTTATTCATGTAATATCTATCTCTAAAGTATAACCTTAAGCTCTGCAGTTCTCTATACAGCACACCGATATCAAGTATTTCTTCCCCTTACATCAGCGAATGCAAACTCTCTATACCTAGTATTAAACCAATTGAAGTATTTTAACATGGCTTAAGGCAAAACCTATTAAAACGAACAAATATAGTCACTGCAATCATTCTAAATTCAGGAAATACACATTTAAATACAAGCTTTGAGAAACCTACTCTTTTTTTTGCGTTCTGAATGAAATGAAATGATCGGAGGCCATGGAAACCACATCTACAAATACCATGCAAACCCTTAGCACTTCAACTTTGCAAAGCCCGGTTATCCCAGAGATGCTTATTTATCAGTGTGCTAGGCAAAAAAAATTCACATTACCACATAATTGCTGCATTGCAATGAGCAGCCCAAAAGGGACGTATTAACAAGTTCTTAATTATTGTATTTCCTCATTTTGGATGTTTACTTGGTCATCAATAGCCTACTGCCTTTTTCTGCTCCTGTTAAAAGCATAAGGTTTTTGACTGTTATTTTATATGTTTTATTAACTCAAATACTTTCCAAAAAAGCCATTTCTGAGCTTCCCTATTATCCCCAATTTTACAATCATACCTTTATACGTGAACACTTTACACTTGACCTAAAAGGGAAATGCTATTCTGCATAATTACAGAATTGAAGATTTTACAGGAACACAGGAATTATTGCAGTGAGAACAACCAATACCTTGTCCAGTCTGGAATTCTGCTTCAAGAGAATCACACAGACAACCACACAGCAGCTGGTCCACACGGTGAGTTTATTCCTAATCTTTGGCAGATAATGGTTGACTCAAGACTTGAATTACAAGTGTTTTATGAGACTTCTAAACAGCACTAAGGAAAGTTTTTAATGTGTCAGCACTGACTAACTTTTAAAGAATGTTGCCCACACTATTTCAATTGTTTAACCATTAGTGGGAAGAAGCTATTATTGTTTAAATAAAATTCTCTGTCTCTGTCCATAACATGTCCATAGTATGGCAACAAGAGATGGATCAAAAAAGAGAGAGTGTAAACGGAAAAAAACAAATGCTGAACTTTTTACCTCACTGTCCGGACTGGGTTGGATAACTTCCCACGTCTGCGAGTCCACATCATAGCAGTGAAGTTCATTAGGCAGCGTGTTATCTGCTGCGCCACCAAACACGTAGAGGTGCCGATCAAATGCCACCATCGTGTGGCCGTATCTTCGCTGTGGAGGAGGAGGGGAGCCGCGAAGTAAGTGCTCAGTAGGAATTCGTGTCCAGCTGAGACGTAAGACATGAAACAGAGTATAACTTTTACAATTCTGTTCTGCAAAGTGAATTTTCTAACTCTCTCTCAGATTATAAGGAAGAGGAGCCTGTTACAGTAGTTATTGAGTCTATATGACTGCAGACAACCACTAATCCTTCAAATTTCTGAGACCTACATCAACTCCATGCTGTCAAACTTCTAACTGAAAATGCTATAAAGGCAACATGGTTCCACTAACTAGTTATGTTATATCACCATATATTTTAACAGCTAACCGTTCTAATCAAATGGCAACAGTCTGATAAGGTCTCACATTTTGATAAGGTATCACGTAGTTTAAGATTAAGACTCTTACACTATTTCAACCAAGGGTTTGCAGCAGTTAGCTTTTGTTTCAGTTGTGGTTCAGCTTCAACCATGACCAAAACTGTGCCTGGTCAACCATGAGGCTGGTACCCAGAGAAACCAGGTTTCCAGAAGAGACTAGCGCATCTGTATTCCCACTAGTGGGCCTTTCTCTTACCAGAGGTACACATTTTCAGAGCGATGGTTACCACCCTGAGAAACAGTCACACCAAACGTCTTGAACTGAATATCTGAACTGAATGAAGCAGGAAAATCAAACGATCACAAATCAGTGTTGAAAATCTGGACTGCAGCTTGGTATTCCTCAGTTGGGATGTAATTTATGATCATCTCATCTCTGCAACTCCGGCATTTTAAAGTCGCTTTTCATCCAACCACATCCAGATTTTTACTATTATATTTCATCACTACCAAACTATTTTTCTTTTCTTTTTTTTTTTTTAAGACTAGGAGCTAAAAAATTAAAACTTACTATAAAATATTGGAATTTCTCATCTGAAAGTTTATGCATAAGACACAGAATCAGCCACCCACCCATTCAGGATTGGCCATAGAGTAGTTTTGTCCTCAAGAAGTAGTACTATCACCAAGTTACTCCTTTTAACTATTCAGCATGAAGCACCTAACAGTTTCACTAAAGACACTACCAGGAATTAAATGAGAAAATCATGAGCTATAGCAATGCATTAGTTGTGCATGTCAGATATGTAATAGGATTTCTGAATAGATAATGTACCCTTTCCCCAAGTGGGATGCTTCAAAATTATATCTGAAATCACCCAGTTTACATAATTTTAAAAGATACTGTGCATTCTACAGTTCCTAATGATTTCAATATGAACCTCTCGAAAATTGTTTTTAATCAAGTATGTAAACAATGACTTTCAGTAACATAACATTTGGCAGCCAGTTCTGAATAAACTGAGATCAATTGTTATTACTTAAAGTGAATCTGCAGAACTTTCTGTACTTCTGTTAAAAAACAGCGAAAACACCTGGCAAACTACAAAGTCTCATTAAAATAGTTCTTTTTAGCTTATTTCAACTGGAAACAATCTGCCTTTCTTAGTCATGAGATACAGTATTCTTCCTCAATACTTTTAAATACATGCATTTCTCAACTCAAATAGTCAAGGATTATGTGGATATTGTGTGACTTAATTGTCTACACTTACATTTTTTCCTTGAATTCAAACTGAAAGAGATTATTGGTAATCTTTGCTCCGCTCTGGCCAGAGAAAACAAACATCTTGTCTTTGCAAACAGCCACAGGAAAATTACAGCACGAAGGAGGGATCTCACCACTTTGCTCAATCTGAAAGATAACAAAGTTCAAAACGAACAAAGTATTTTCGTAGTGCAAAGCCACGCATGTTGAAATATGCTGTAGACCAGGCAATACATCACCAGATAAAGACAGACCAATAGCAGCAATGTTTCCAGACAACCAAGACACCATAAATCTGGCTAAAGTCAATTAACTAATGCTGTGCCTACGCATCTGCACAAACTAATTTTACCAAGGGAAAAGAAAGGTTAGAAGGCCATACTTTTAAAAGCCCTGCCACTGTAAGGATCAGGACTCTGATCTCGATAGCTGGTGAGCAAAGCTTCCAGTTTACGGCAGTGATTGAAGTGGGAAATGCAGTCCTTTTTTATAAGTGGCATAAAAAAAGTCCACTACTGGCAGACTGGGTCCTGCTCACAGATTCAGAAGTAAAAATCACACTTTCATACACACCTCATTTTCCAAACAAACAAAAATCAAATTTGAACGCTGTTTCTTTTCGCATGTGTGACATATGTAATGAAGAGAGAAAAATATGATTTAACATAGTAAATTTTAAATAAATGTACATGAAAACCAAAAAAGGAAATTGTGTTATTTCACCTTAAAGCTTCTTACCTCTTCCCAACAGGTTAACTCTCTGTCCTGTAGGCCAATTGTCCACATGTCGTTTAACCTATATTATAACAAAAAATACCTGATTTGAAACTGTTTATTGGTGGTTATTTTTAGCTTACGGAGTTGAAAGGACAGAACTCGTATTTCATCAGCATTCCTCCTCCTGCACAGGAAGAATCTCCTATTTCTCCTAGCAGAGAAACCGACTGGAATATTTTTGTCCTATACCTAAAGTTTATACCACCATCTATCATCTCCTGTAAACTTCCTTCCTTCGCGTTAGTTTTGTACTACAGTTAACAACTACACGCAGCAGTTCTGCCAGGAGCTTAAGGATTTAAGATATTTAATCTTGGAGAATTTAACAGAAATTCCCCTTTTAATCCTGCTTTCTTCTGCCCATTCCTGGTAAGCCCTGATATTGAGCACAGTAATTAGTTATGTGGCAGAATTCTGCCTCAAATACATAAAAGGATGAAACGGGTAACCTAACACTTCACTGACTACTACGTATGACGATGCTCTTTCCAGTACAAGTTACTCGCAGACAATTACAAATAATTCTTTTGTTGAAATTTGCCTGGAGGCTCCTCTTCCCCAAAAATATATTTTTAACACAATCATGGTAAAATAGATAGCTCCTCTCACCCAATCCCTCCTTGCAGCTATGCAAGGTCCTTGGGGAATTCCTTAAGCTGGAACTAAGCAACTCCACAGAATCATGCATCTTTCTCAAACCCCTCTTTGAGAAATAAAGAGAAGATCCCCTATGCTTTTTCCATATGCATAGGGAAATGTCCACAAAAAATTCCACAGTTAACTGCGCTCTCCTGGAGACTGTGAGGAGCTGGCATCTTTTTTCCATCAGAAGAAAAGGCAGCCCAGTAAGTTGACACACCTCCTAGTTCGTGCTGATTTCTATATGCTGTGATGATGCAAATACTGTGCACGACCTTAAGAAACTTCTCATCTTCACCAAGACAGGAAAAAAATAAACAAATGTGTGTTCAGACCTGATTCTTCCCCAAGGGACTGATAGCGAATGCGAAGAACTTGCTATCTGAAACTAAGCACCAGAACTCTTCCTAACTTCTCAGCACCACTCATTTTCAGTCTTTTCTCATCCAAAATCTTATCTGCCTTAGAAGCAAACAATCCTGTCACTTCAGTACAATATCCCACATATTTTCAGAGGAAAAGCTGGCATATTGTTTTCAGTTCCATCATATGACTTCACAGAAAATCCCTGCTTTTTTCCTGCAAGTTTTCAGCAACATCAGAAGGCCTGTGGCCTTTTGAGAAAGGCTCACTTGCCACATCCAAAGATCACTTAGCATCCTTGCAACCAAGCAGGTTATCAATTTATACATCCACAGACATTCTGAGCCAACAGCTTTTTACTTTTTAAATGCATACTTATTTGAACACGAACTGGCGAATTGCAAATGTCTATAATGCTCATCAATAGGCTGGGCTTTACAAAACTCTAGTTATGTGTTTAAAACACGTGGCATAGGAAAACATTCTACAGAGACGAAAAGTGAGTGACTGGGATGTTACAAAAAGGAGCGAGGAGAGAGCGATGCCGTTACCTACCGTGCATTGCCATCGTATCCCGCAAAGATCCACAGCTTGTCGCTATACACTGTTGCGCCATGAGCTGACCTCGCAACCGGCAACCTGCAATTGAGGAGGTTTAAAAACAAAAAAAAATCTGAACCAGCCTGCAAAGGTGCTATAAGAAGGATCTGAATGATAGCCAAAATATGCATTTCACAAGAATAAAAGCCCCCTGCATGAAATGCCTTCAAGCTAGGAATTTGCTTCTGTTATACACCCTCAAAACACAAAATGAGCTTCTGAAGCCCTTATCCAGGGCTGTAGAACTCTACACTCTGTTTCCTTCATTAGAAAAAAAAATCTCAATACATACAGAAAAAAATAAAAAAGAAAACCCAATGAATTCCTTGCCAATCTCCAAATATTCTCAAGTATTTTATGGAAGCTGGCTAAACAGTAGAGGACGATAGCACTTTCATTATGGCTAAGTGGCAATTTACATGTGTTAAAAAGTCATTCGTGAGATACGGTGCCCACAATAAAAGATCAGCCCTACTATTTCTTCTCCCTAATTTTTGTTGTTTTTACCAAATCAGTCAAGAGGTGCTGTACAAAACTGTCATGCCACAAGTCCAGGAGATATAATGTTAGCTTGTTTGAGAAGGCAGCGGTCATTTTTGCAGTACGCAGACCTGCAGCTGGGGGGAAAGACAAAGGCCCCTTGAATTCTTAAACACTCTTATTGATTCTTTACACTTCCATCAGTAAAATATGAATAACGATTATTCTCGGAAATGTCTTGAGCTGCTAAAAGAACCAGAAAAACAAATTACTGATATGATCTATGTTCTAAAATGCAACAGATGTATTTGGTGGTGAACAACAGTAACTCAAGAATGGAGTGTGTCTTCTCTCTTCATCCCTTTCTACAAATTTCAGTAATAAACATTCCCTTCCCTCTTCCCACTAAAACTAGCATTTCAGAGGCTTAAAATATGTAATAAACTGCTTTCTGCCTTGCAGTCCTATTCCTGCATTCACCCATCACAAGTGGCAGCTTATCAGAGAAATACAAGTTACCCTTAACGCACCAGGCTGCGCACCTGCATCCTCAAACACAAACCTAACCCAGCCTACCCCGCTCTTATTCGGTTAGTTCGGAGGTGGGCTGAGATTCCCCTCCAGGAAGGCGTCTTCCAATGCCAGCTCCCGGGAGACAGTGCCAGAGAATAATAGCACAGCCAGATCCATATTCGTGCTACCAGGCAAAGAGGATCATTCCCCAAACGACAAGACTCAGTCAATCAGATGAAGGGTAGTGGACAGGGATCCTCTCCATTCCCACTCCTTTCTTTCTTTTATCCATTCCGTCTAGCCCACCTCGCAGCGCCCTACGGCCTCACAACAAGTATTTGCTATGTTGGTTTTGCTTCAGATAAACCTAGAGTGTGTTCAAAACCTGACCCTACATTTAGATCACATATGCAGCATCAGAAGGAAAAACTTCCCTGCCAGAGATGCTGACCGTAAGAGCACACCAGCATTTTACTCATTTTTGCCAACAGCGAAGGCTTGACAGGCTGCTAAACACGGCTCAGCTTTGCTGACCGTTGCTCATCTGCTGGAGCCACGCACATCACAGAATTACTGACTGGACAAACAAGGCATAAACTAGAGGTTTTGAGCTTTAAACACAGATTTATCAGTACAACTTTTTTTGAACACTGTTTTCACTATTGCTTCCTCAAAGGCACAAAATGTGCCACATGCTTGTGGGGTAAATATTGAATAGCCGGATCAAAATCAGTCATGATTAACATCCTTAAACGAGCACAAAGTCAGCGTTAAGAAATACTGCGTTAACGTCTTTGCTTTTTCCTTGGAAGGCTGTGTGTCAGGAACTCAACTGATCCAAATGTTTATCACTAACTCATTCACGTGCCTCCGAATACATGTGAACGCACATCACCTTAAGGCACTTCAACTAAGCACGTGCACTTCTCAGAGCACTCCAAAAAAGTCAGACTTTAATCAGAGAGGAATTTGCAGATTGAAATACAAATAAGCTTTTAATCATTTTACGATAAAACTAAACTATAAGGATCAACAACTTTTCTGCTATCCTCGAAAAAGAAGCAATTTAAAAGAAATCATTTCCTTTGCTCCCCTCCCTTCTGTCGCAGAAACAAAATGCGAAGAACAGATTTTGGTCAGATTTCCAATATAACACGCTCCAGAATGGAGGCCTGGCAAAAAACGCTTCAGAACAGAAGATGAAATTTGCAGAAAGCTTTAATCAAGAAAGCGTAGTATGCACAGTCCTAGAGCTTTAATACTGACATTGTAACTATTTGTAACTACGTGCCACTGTAAGTGTTTGCTGGGTAATACCCAAGTCCCTTTGAAGAGCGGGGCAATGATGCCAGCTCCTTACCTGCCTTCAGTCTTCCACTCTGTCCACTGTCCAGTTGCAAATTTATATTCAAAAAGATCGTTCTTATTCTTCAAATTGGAATTGGAATAAATGTCTCCAGTATAACCACCTGGGCAACAACAATTTTATTAGACTATTTCAACAGAGCATTTGTAGTCAATATATTAGAAGAAATTTAAATTTAGATCATTCAAACAAAAGCCATTTGACTACTGGAATGCCAAATATGGGAGGCTTGTCCTCCAACCTTACTTCTACCCCTAAAGAAACACTAGAGCAATGAGCTTCAAATCTTCTTTACTTTAGACAAAAGAGCAAAAGTCTTTCAACGCTAAAGTCCAAATCACAATCGACCATGAAAAACTGAATAAGTTCAATAAGATCCTTTGATGCTTCATAGAAAACATCTTACTCCGTTTTACAGAAGGACAGACACGTCGATCATTCCAAACACGCACAGCTGTAACCTGCCGCTGTCTTACCAAACACAAACATGCTGCTCCCGTAGACCACTGCCGAATGGTGGTACCGCGGCGCTGGCGGGGTCCCCGTGGTAAAAGCCCTGCGCGACAGTTAGAACAGCAGCGATCAAACACCGCTGTCACGCTCCAGGCATTCAGAGCTGCTGTGCGGGTTCGACGTGGAAATGGCCACTAAGAGTTAATCTATTGATCGTGAGGGAGTGTTTTCACTATTTTTGGTTTCTTGACTGCATCACCTAAGACCTGATGATAGACTAAGTGGCGTAAGGAAAGGCTGCATGCTGGGGGGGGGGAGGGACAGGGGGGGCTGCTCCTGCGGAGGCCCTGGGGAGACCCCCCGGCCTCTGCTCCTAGCAGAAAGGCGCCGAGGAGGGGCGAGGCGTCGCCCAGCCCCGCGGCGCGGCCCACCTGCACCACGAGCAGTCCTTCACGTCGAAGCGCAGCAGGTCGTTCAGCATCGTCTTCCTGCGGGAGGAAGGGGAGAGGCGGCTGAGGGGGCGGCGGGCGGCGCGGCGGCAGCCCCGCTCCCCTCGGCCCCGCCGCGGCCTTACCCGTTGTCCCCGCCGAAGACGTAGATGGCGTCGCGGTAGGCCACCACGGTGTGCTTGCTGCGCCTGCGGGCGGCAGAGAGCAGCGGTC
>NW_020448309.1:953382-995183 GCF_003343035.1 Apteryx rowi
CGCCGCGGGACTACAGCTCCCGGCGTGCCCCGCGACTACGGCTCCCGGCGTGGCTCCGCGGCCCGGCGCGAGACTACAGCTCCCGGCGTGCCCCGCTCCGGGGGGGGGGGGCGGGCGCCTAGGCAGCATGTAGAGGCGCTGCGGCGCCGAAGTTCAGGGGTTCGAGCCCCACGTCCGCAACCCCAAGCACAGGCAGGCCCAGCAAAAACGACATTTTAGCACCTGCGACGCTCCAGCCTGCTCCCGGGTACGGTGGGGAATCAACCGCACCTTGCTGGCTTCGCAAAGGGCCCCAAAAGCCATTCCCCTCGTTCAGTCCAGCGCCAGGCAGGGGCCAAAAGGCCGCCCAGGCCTGCTCTGGTGCCAGGCCCCATAGCAACCCTACGCAGCAGGGGGGACTTGCGCGAGGTGGCCACACGCGGCTGCAGCACAGTCACAGCGCCCAGCTCCGGGCCCTGCTTTGGAGAACAAGGGCCTGAAACGCCTTAGCCAGCTCTGTGCACCACAAGAGACAAACCCCAAAGAGGCAGAACACCCTTCGAAGCACCCTGGTGCAGCCCAGACCAGACCAGCACAGCCGAGGGTGTTCTCCTTCCCCGATACCGATCTCTGTAAAACTCAGAGGCAAGGCATTTATACATTAAAAGATTTTATTAATACAAAAAAAAAATACCAAGAACAATACTCATGAATACGTGTAAAATCTCATTCCAGAGTCATAGCTGATCTAGTCACTATTTAAATTATATTCTGTGGCTATCAGACCTTCATGCTATTCTAGCAAGATAAAACCCAGTGTGCAAAAAACACATTGGCGTCTCCTCAACGAGGAGCTTTGATGAGGATGTAAAAGTGCCAGGCACCGATTTTGGAAGTGGCAAAGGCTTACAGATGTTCTGTAGTAGCCTCGACCCCAGCCTTCATTTTAAGCATAAAAGGGAGCTTGTTTTTTCATAACATGGAGTTAGTAACCTTTAGTGATGATTAGCCGAGTTTCTTTTCAACAGTAGACAACAGCTAAAACAGGCGTTCCACACCTCAAAACCAGACCTTCGACAGATTTCACTGTGTTTCATCCCGAGCAATTACCTCGCGCTACTGGCTCAGATTTATTTCAGCAAAGCTGACAACCCTCCAGCCATCACTTGTTTGCAGATATATAACATCGCATTCCGAGAATTTTTAAAGGGAGGAGGGAGGACACAGGGAAAGCAGAAGAGAAAGGAGTTATATCAGCACAGGCACCCGTGGGGCCACTTAGGTGTCTTTCAAACCGTCTCCGCTGTTCACTGCAGCTCTCACACTCTATTCAGCCTCTTTCCTAGGGGAAGCTCAAGTCAGTACATTTCTTGCCTGAAAACATCCCGCATGCCATGAGTTTGCTTGCAGCAGAGCGCCCGTTGCAGAAGAACAAGGCTGTTCCTGTTCCCCTTGCCCCACAACACACAGATAGGCCCAGGACCATCTCAAGGGCTCCTCCCAAACTGGATTTTATCAGCACTCTTACATAGCGACACTGTGCTTGGTCAGCTCATTCTACTGGAAGGGGTCCTGGTGGGTGCACACAAACACCAATGCAATAGAAGGACAGGGTGGAGCACTAGTTCCCAAAAAGCCACCATCTCCCCCAGTCCTTCTCACTGGCTGCACTCCTGGGAGGAGCAAGCCCTTGATACCTACAAATGGAAGAGCATCTTCTAACCAATGCACTGAGGAGCTTCAAGAGGAACTCTACAAGAAACTGCTCATCGCTTACTTATGGGACCTTGCAATTCCAAAGAAATCCTTAGATACAACTTGGGATGAGGAACGGTATCAGTAGTGCTAAGTTGCACCCATTTTTCATGTTTTTGCTTAAACTTGTCATCCAACTTGATGTGCCTTAAGGATGAATAAAGCAAGCACAATTAAGGCACACAAGTCAACTTCCAACTGAAAGCACATGAACCCCACCAGCCCCTCTCCACAAAGCCCTGACTAGCAGACCAGTTTGTGGTCCATTTCTTGCTGATGCCTAAAATGCATCCAGGTGCTTTCAAGAGTTTGGTATTCACTTACCTCAAAGAATGACTATTTTCAAGCCCTGCTGTCAGTTCATGGGGCAAAATATTTAACAGCCTTTTTTAATTTTGTAACTTGCAATGACAATTTAGATTTGGTCTTCACTCTTCTTTTCCACCAACTCACAAACCGTTTTCATGCAGCCTGGGCCTATTCTGACATTCAGGGGAGGAATGTCAACTAGCAAAAATGGTCCCATCTCTTCCCTTGGCCAGGACTGGTCACTCTGAGGACACTCAGTTGATCCTTTTGTACAGCTATCAGGCACTGCAGCTGTCTATTTCTCAGTTTCCTCATGAGACTGCACTGCTTAGTTTAACATGTTGGCCCATTTCAACGAAAGCTCTGAGACACACTTATTTCGGACAAAATTCCTAGAAGACTTGGAAGAAAAAAAAAAAGACTAGGTAGAAGACAGAGCCACAGCAGAGCGCACAGTGAAGGGAAGGCCATGGCACAAAATTTAATTATAGTTTTATACACCAGAGAATCCACAGGGAAGAAAGATACTGAGGCTCAGCTGCATGGAAACTTTCCATCAGCGCTCATACCTTATTAGACACAGGCTAATCCGGACAAAGCCACAAAAAAATTAAATCAGGCTTCATAAATTCTACTTTCCATGGAGTTATTCATAGAAAACTATTGAGAAATCAAGGATGGGACAGATCAGTCTACAGTTATGTAGCAAGAAGTGTGTGATTCCCTCTATTTCTGCCTATTCTCAGGCACAACATGAGGGATTTAGGTGTGAGAGGGGAAGCAATGTTAGTTTTAGAATTTAGCATTATTTTACCATTATCCCACATATGCTAGACAAATTGTGCCATCTTTGTTAAAAAATTATCACCCCCTGCTGGTAGAAAAAAGTGAAAAGCCATACACGAACTTAAGACCGGTAAGATGCATAAATACTCCAGCTCTTTGGAAGCTTTTAGACACAACTTCAAAGCATTTTATTCCACAAAGGAACAGCAAGTACCTTTCTTAAGAAAGGAAACTCTATAATGGGTCACCCTTTTTCTTTGAAGCAGAAGATGATGTAACCATTACAGGACTCCCTTTCTGTCCAGATGACTCCTGTGAAATACCCTAAGAACCCCGAGGTGGCACATACAGGAGATTTCCTAGGGAGAAATATGTCTTAAAAAGTGATTTCGGGAAACAAGTGTGATTTCCTTTTAAATCTGTTTTATAAGAAGGATACCAGTGTATATTTTAATAGTTTTATTTTAATTTTCCCCAAGGGGGAACCAAAGGCAGAGAGGTGTTGTGAGATACATCACACTGTTCTTATGGGTAAATCAATTTGTAAATGTTATTTTACCACCCTATAAAAATACACACAGGAGCGTGAAGGAAGCAAAGTAGATCAGAGTGGCTGTTATGGAGGAAACACATTAAATATAATCAGGTTTTTCCCCCTAAAAATTGTGGCTCCTTGTGTTCCATAAAACCAAAGTCTTTAGTAGCCACATGCCACAGGAACAGAAATTAAGTGGTAGCTTCCTTTTAGCATGTGCACACAAAAGCATTAGTAAAGAACTGCTCCCATGGGACTAGAGAGTAGATGCGAGCAACAAAGCTCCATCCACAATAGGAAAGAAGATGCGCATTTATTTTTATTGTCTCAGCTTCCCATCCAAACTCCTGTAAGCAGGTTCCATATCATTCAGGCATCTCTGATAAAAGAGTCTATAGTTCTATAAAAAGAAGTCACACTGTAAGATCCAGATATTTACCCTGTATGTGTTATGCGAGCGCAAAGAGGAACAACCTTCCAATTTCTCAAGATACATCCAAGCAATCTGTAAGTGACCCAGTTCCTTTCTCTGTCCATCTGTGCTGTGTGAAACTCAGGTAAGTGCCTCTTCACAGGCAGAGACAGTCTGCTCTTAACAATATTTAAGGACACATTTTTTAAGAACTTCCTGGAACATTACTGTGGAAAATGAAAGTGCTCCCATGGTGAGACCGATGTGCAAAGCTCTACAGACTTCCATCTTTGCTGCTTTCTTAACATTCCTTCCCTTAGTAGATTCATGACAAGATGAGGCTCAATACTTCGCAATGAGGCCCATCATCCACCTGTAACAAGCAGGTGGACACTGGAAAAATGTTTCATGTTTAATCATAAAACGTGGAATAAGCCAGAAAAATATTGTTCAGTTATGATCAGTACGGTCTCTTGATTGGGTTTATATACCAATGGCCTGTAACACTCGCTTTTCATTCTCATTGAGATGGTCTGAAAACATTGCATAGCACGGCTGCTGTGCAAACTGACACAGGAAGTCAGTGAGATAGGCCTAAAAGGAAGACAAAAAGATCAAGTTAGCATCACGTCACTTTGGAAAATCTGTTCTTTTCATGCATCAAAAGATAAAACTAACATACACCAAATAAAAACAAAGGGATGACAGGGAACAAGGAGAAGGGATGCAGAAGGAAGGGAGGCAGCAAAGGGGAAAGGCTGGTAAACAGCTTCCAGGTGTTAAAAAGCAGGAGCAAAACATTGCCCAGGGACTGTGACTGGATAGAAGCATCTCCAAGTGGAATATTAAGTTCTGTAATGTTCAGTCTCCATCAACTTTTGATCTCAAAGAGCTGTGAAGCTCGTGGGTAGAAGAGTCTCAACTTCTCTGCTCACAAAGCGTTGTTCATTCACATTTCCAAATTATAGATATTGCTACAATAAGAGACAATGGCTCAAGGCGTTCTTTGGCTACTCAGCACTTCCCAAAGCCATTTCAATGAACTGAGTACATTCAGGACAACAATTGCTATCTGGTATCAATGGTGTTTTGAAGTTTTGTTCAAGTACAATATAAAAAATAAAGTTTAAAGAAAATGATAGAAATCAGATTAAAAAAAAAAAAAAAATTCTAGAGCATCACCTGGAGATCTATTTGGTAAAGAGGGTCCTTTAATGCATCTGGATCGTCCTCTTCATCATCTTCATAGTAATCCTCATCTGTCAGAGATAAATTGGCAAGTTTTAACACTGAACAGAGCAAAATATTTCAGGGAGCATCCTATCAGACTATTGCTAAGATCTAAGGCTCCATAAATGGTTTCAGCACTGCTGTAAGAAGTCCTGTATCCAGCATATATTTCCTTACGTTTACATGATTAGTAAAAACTCCCCCCCACCCAGAACAAGAAGGGTCACAGTGGGAGTCTCAAGCACAGGTGAGACTTAGCATACAAGAGATACCAGATCAGTTTGTTTTTAGTTATGTGCACTATTATCTTACCCTGTAATCTTATGCCACATTTGCATTTCTGTGCTGCTGCTAAAGTAAATAGTCTCCTTTATTATATTACCCTGTGAGGTTCTCTCCTCTAAGATTATATGCAACCTGGAGAGCTGAGGGAGGTATTATACCCACTCCCTCTTCTTTATACAGAAATTATTTCTCAAGATCATTCCACAAACAAGTTCATCCACTGCTCTGACGCTGTCGTTTCAAAGTCACAGATACATCTTTGAGCATGAATCTTCTCTTTAAAAGAGATACCTGCATGAACCTCAAAGAAACACGAGGTCTATGTAGTTTTTGAATGTGCATGTGGAAAAAGTAGTTATTTAATCATTGTAAGTGTAATTCAAGGACATGTCCCTCTTTTCCAGAAAGAGACCCTTATTCAAAATCCCAGTCTCTGTTGAACTGCTGTCAAGGAAAGAAAATTTTCAGAGCAGAACATCATCTACTTTATTCTATTTTTGAGTAGCACTTTAAAGCTGTAACTTACCATACTTGTTTGTGGAAAGAATATCTGATAAGAACTGTCCTGCTAAGCTTTCATCTTCATCCTCATCCTCTTCCTGATCCTCCCACATATCATTCGAATCATCTGTTTAGAAAACAAAAATTTCTAGAAGATAAACAAAATCCAAATCACCCCATAAGGGACTGTATAGTTTTTAGGCAAACATCCCTGTTTGTTTATGTGGGTCCAGGGAAATGCACACAACCCTTATTATTCCTTCGGAATGAGTGGTGCACAATAGCTGGAACCGGCAAAAGGAAGCGGCAAGAAAGTATGGCCAAAGCAGAGGGGAAGGAAGGAAGGAAGGGGAACCAGATACTCTGAGCAAGGATAATTTTCCTTTAGAGGCATACGGCCAGATCCCATTTTCCAGACAGACTGGCCAAAAATAATTTTCAGTTATAAGGATAGATAACGCTGACTGATCCTATCATTTGGATCACCATTTAAATCTTTATAATTATAGGTATGATATTTCCTATTGTCAGTTCTTTACTGCTCTAAAGACTACTGCAGAGATTAAATATTTTTGCTAACTGGGCAAGTGGATTTAAGCCATGCAAAGAGGTAAAACCAGCCCTAGTGCCTTACCTTGACTCCAGTCTGCAGTTGTCTGTCTAGATGCATTTGCTTCCATTGCATTAGAGAGTTCATTTATTATTAATTTTAAGATTTTTACTAACAAAGGAATGTTTGTCCAGCGTTCAGGATCTATAAGAGAGAGGGAAAATAAATATATATATATTCACATGGCTTTTAATAAAAATCTTAAAGCCAAGCCTTTTTTTCCTGTTTTTTGTTGTTGTTGTTTTTTGTTTTTAAATCTCACTATACACTTACAATGCTCACAGATCAGCAGAACTTCCAGGTTGGAAGGAAAAAAGGACAGACAAAAAAAAACCCAAATTCATTTTGCATACCCTCACAGTTATAACTGCAATATCAAAACTAGCATACCGAATGAAGAGAAGACATGGGTAAAATCTTTCACAACTGAATGAACTTGTGAGCTTACTCAGTCAAATCAGAGTTACTGACCTCATTTTATTAAGCGTTCTTTTTTGAAATTATTGTCGCATACCTAGCAGTGCTTTAAAGCAAACGAGCGGCACAGCCCTCCCAATCATGGCTCTTTTGCTTACCCTTTCCAAGTCATTGCAAGAACTGAATTTTCCTTACCAGGGTTCCTGCAAGGGTTAATTAGGGATAGCTAACCAGTATTTTTGTCCCTAATTGCCAAGGTAAAGACCTTATCAAATAAAGAAATTGGGAGTACTAGTTTCTAACTCTTTGTGTACTCAGATGCTGGCAATTACCACTCTTCTGGCTGACTAGACAACGCCTTGTTGGGATTTTTATTTTTTTTTAAAGCAAGGAATAACAAGGTAGCAGGTGTTTTGTGACCCCCTGCTTACCTCTTACACTCCTAGGGTTTTCCCTACTTATTTCCCTAGTTGTCAATTTAGCCCTAACACAAATCCCTTGAGTTTAAAATAGCTGAAGGCTTGAAGAGTACCGACCCCGTAGACGGGCCTCTGTTCTGTATCAGTACAGCCGCTATGTCCTGTCCCGCAACTGGCTGTGGGCGAGCACCAGCACAGCAAGGTGCAGAAGCAAGGTTTCGACTGACCGCTGTCGAGGAGAGCGGCTCCCCAGCGTCTTCCCCAGAAGAAATGCCAGGTGCTCGCTCATGTCTAACATGTGGATCTCTACACAGGAACCTCCGAACAAAGATTTTGGGTTCAGCCAATTAAAAATGTCACGGGAATTTAAGGCTCAGGAGAGATACAATACTAAAATAGTAAGGCAAGTCTTAGGCAAGAGACTGGCTAAGGTTTCCTTAAAAGTTTCATTTCTAACCTGTTGCAATCATTGCTGATATGTGATAGTTTCAACCTCACTGAAAATATCAGTTCATCATCTCTTGAACACATTTTCCTCTCAGAAAAGTTACTCAGACTCATGACCGTATCAAGTCTATCTCATTAGATGGAACCTAATGATTTGAAAGAGCAGCGAATACCCCCCTATCCCATAATTACCTCATCTACTTAAGTCAGAGACATTTCAGAAGTCTTCCAAATCAGTCTTTGACAAAATTAAGGCAAATAATAGGTATGTTAACCACATGATGTATGCATCAGCTGTAGAAAAACAACATGCACTTCTGTAGGGAATACCTAAAACCTGTGGGAGATCTGGAAGATCTATTCTAAGGCTTTTCACAGCATCAACTAACAGGAAATATTTGTTAAAAAAACCCAGCAAAACGATTGCTTACTTTTGGCCGATTTCGATCGTGTCCGTATTCCCTCATCCATATTAAATATTTCTTCCCCCTTTACCCTAATGTCCTGAAGTCGCTTATCTTCTGTGTTGATGCCGTACTGAAGGAGCTTACACAGTGCTACAGAGCTAGAGAGCAGGGGATAAAAATATTACAGATCAGAACCTCTCTGCACCGCCTGGCTTTCACAGCAGACTTAATAGGGGACATGTCCCTCCAGAGCAGACATTCAGATGCCCCTTTTTCTATGCTTTTGCCAAGAACAATCATTACAGAGTTTTCCCATTTCTCCTGCATGAGTATCTCCAATTGGACTCCTCTCCTGAAGTGCACAACAGGCCAAAAACTCGGCCAAAGCTTTGGATTAAAACACTGCCAAGCACTGCGTGCATGCATCGACAAGTTTTTTCCAGTTCAGAAGGCCACAAGGTTAAGCACATCCCTGAAGCATTCACTGCAGGTGAAGATGGAATTAAGAGGAAAGCAATGACAGAAACAGAATAATTTGGTTGATCTGCAATCATGAACATCTCTTTTACCTTTCTCCAGTCTCAAAGCTCCTTTTCATTTCTGGTCCTTCACAGCTCAGCTACATTCAAACCTTCTAGTTCTGTTCCCTCAGTATCTTCACATATTCCACCTCCACTGCTTCGATGTCTAGTCTGCACCTATAGCTCTCAAACCTTCTCCAATTCCACTCTGTTTCCATGCCACATGGAGGATGACTTTGGTTAAGGCTACCAATTCAGGCTTGGCACCCTTTAAACCTCTCCCAGCTCCACATGTCCCAAACTGAAGTTCCTCTGAGCTATATGCAACTCTCTCTTTTCACGCTTTCACTGCACGTCCTCTCTCTCCTGCAGTGTGACTCTGAGCCTCCAGTTCTCATACAGCTGTTCTGAACCTAGATCTTCACATGCCAACTCTTGAGCTGCCCCAAATTTTCCCATCCTTTTCTTATGTAAGTCAAGGATAAAGAACCACTTCTTCAACCCACCACTCCCAGGGATGGTGACTGCTGGGCACAGAAGGTTTACCTATTGTCAGCAATTTTTATTTTCCTTATACTAAATTCTACTTGTCTGTCTCTAAAGAGGATCCTCTGGGCAGGCACTGTTTTTCTTCAGTATCTAGAAAATGCCTAGCATTTTATAATGCACTATGATCATTACTGCAAATAACCCAAAATAGAGTGCTTAATACAGTGTAGATACACAGCTCTAATCTTGGACATAATACGGAGAAAGCAATGTACAACAGGAAATTTTTTCCCTGCCAGCTTCAGCTTTGGCTATTTCTTGTAGCCGTAAGCAGCATCAGGAGATCCTGCAGATAACACTGCTCTCAGACAACACTGCCCTTAATGAACAAAACGGACCAAGAGTGAGGAAAAACAGATATACGGAAAAGAAAACTGAGATACCTTGCCTTAAGCAGAGTAACCCAATAGCAGAATAGTCTGAGGTATACCTGATCCACTATATAAAACCATCTCCTATAAAACCATGCATCATTCTGCATGATCATTCCTGAACTTCTATTTTAAACACACTTTTTCTTATTATTTGTTTTACAGGCTATTTGGCTGCCTCATAACAATAATACGGCACCACATACTAAGAAGCGAGTTAACAGCTGGTGAGTCCCCTAGCAGGAGTCTGTTAGGCTTGACACTTCCATAAAAACTAAAGACATCAGCTACTGCAAATTTTAAATTAACACAGAGCATTTCATGCTTTGGAATATAGCAGTCAGCCTCCCCGAAACACAAATGTGCTCCTACAGCAAAAGGGAGAGAAAACAAGGTTTCCGTCGATTTCTTTATTGACTTTTAAGAGCTCATTAAATCAACAAGGAATCACCAACCTCTTTTAGGAAGCCCTCCACAACGCTCTGAACCTCTACAAATAGTCCATAAAGGTAACTTCCTTTTTAGAAGCTGTTCTCATCCTCTTCAGAGTTTCAATCTCAAAAGCGCTCTTGTGCTTGCAAGCTTCGCACTTGGGTGCAACTCTGTCCAATGCCGGCACACACTAATCCAAGTCTGAACCAGCTTCCCTTTCCCTCACACCCAGCGCGCTAACCGCAATGGGATGATCAGCCAGCAACCATTAATACACAGTTTCTGCTTATAAGATATCCTACCTGACTTTGCCTTCATATTGCCCGTAGAACAAGTGCTGCCGGCTCATCCATTCAGCCATTACGAACTCCAAGGCAGGCTTGCCGGTTGGTCCAGGGAGACTACACAGAAACTCTAAGAGTGGTTCCAGTTGTGAGTGAACCAAGTGAGCAAACACCATAATCAAGGACTGCAAGAGAAGAAAAGGACACATTAGCTGTATATAATTTAATAGCTGAGAATGTTTTCTCAAATATGAAACTAAGAGTGCCATTTAGGGCTGGAAGCTATGCGTCTAGAAAGCCCAAGAGGAAGAGAAAGTATAACCATCTGCCCAGTACCCAGTGTGCTACAGAAACAGGCAAGTTAAACTGTTACAGTCAACAGCAATATTTAACCCCCAGAAAAACGCATGGCAAGAATAAAGTTTACCCTCGTCATGCCCCAAACCAACAAGCCCCTCTAAAACAAGGATTAAAAAGCTATTTAAAAATATATATATACATCAGAGGTGGCACCGGAATTGATTAGCAAAAAATGTCAATGGCAGTATCCAGATGCTGCAAGTGCTAAAGTTTGCTCACTGGATGAGATGCTTACACAGTCTTATAAGCAAAGAGCTTGAAATCTACACTTATATAGCAGAAATGTATGTCTCATCATCAAGCATAGAAGTTATTTGTCCAGAGCCTGAACTCATATTTGCTTCCCCTTCCATTCCCAGGGCCATCAGATCACCTTAACCACAAGGCCACCTTTCTCTCCCATGTCATCTGAACATTGCTCAGCAGCATTTTTCCAGTGCTTGAGAGAGACTTCGAATACAAATTTTAGGGACAGAGATGAAAGTTTTAGGAAAGTATTTACAAGATTCAATTTTAGGAGTCATCTTCTAAAGACCAAGGGTAAAATTCATAGGCCGCATATGTCTAAATGTCGGTCTCCAAGTTTGAGTTCATCACTGTAGGCCTCCTTAAGGAAAAGCTGCCACTTCCAGGGGCCTCTCTCTCACGTTAGGAATACAGAAGAGATTCACCATTGTGAGCGGCTTGTTTCTCCTCCCTTGGCTGCAGGGGAGCTTCAGGTGAATAGTTCAGATTTAGCCTTCCAGATCTTTCAAATCCAAAAATAGGCAAAATGAGAGCCATTCTGAACAGTTATGAATGAAGAGTGTTTCTGAGGGAAAAATCAAGGTTTTGTGATGAAATCTGTGTTGACATCTGAACAGCCTTCTCGATTCACAGTGTGCTGCCTTGAAAAGTGCATGTATAAAAATCAGAGAAATACCCAAGATAAACGGGCTGGAGTAGAAAGACCTTTAGCCAAGTGCTTCACAGAGAGCAGAAGTGGGATCTTGCCTTCCCATAGTTGTGGCATAGAAACTTCTTCTAGGGCAGGCATCACTAGATGTTTTACATTAAGGGTACAGGCAAGAAAGACAGGTAAAGAATAACGACCACTGGAATAAAATAAGATAATTCCATAAAATTATGCCATGTAAGTAGCTTAAGGCTGGAAGGGATCATGATGCTCTTGTCTGGCCTCTGACCTGATACAGGCGAAACCCACCTCCCATCTGCCAAAAGTTCACCTTTTCTCAATTTCTAGGCATTTATCCTTTGCCTATGGCACAGTTGTATGTCAAACACTCAAGAATGCACGCTATCTTTGCCACAACATCCCTACTTAGGGCGCTCACGTCCCCTCCAAAGGGTCACTGCTTCCAGGCACAAAGTCATGAGGGGCTGCATAAGGTGCATTAAAGCATACCCACCAGAACCTGACTTACTCAGTAATCCAGATAACTTTGTAGGAAGCTGCCTAGCACCCCAGCAGATACTGTGGATACAGGGCAGGCAAATTTCTGGCTACTTCAAGAGGGTATGTAGAACATCTAATTACACTAACCACAGATAATCAGGCACACAGTAAAAATAATAATAAATGTTATGACTATTTCTTTTCCCTGACATTTCTACCTGTTCTCCTGGCTGCCCAGCCTTCTCACCTGCATTACGCTGAGCGTCTCTGCTTGTTGCATTTTGCTCAAGATAGCTCTCAGGATCTGGTCCAGATTCTCTCCCAGCTCACTTCCAGCTTTGGAAATTAACGTGGAGACTAGCCTGCCCACAAAGGCAGCAGTGAATTCTGAGGTCCTTGGATCTAGCAGCTGGCTCACCACCTGCATCACATACCACAACCCGTTGTGGCCTTGCTCATCATGCCATTGTGCGATTTGCTCCAGCGCCACCGAGACGTATGCACGCAGACACTCGCCACCATTCTAAAGGAGAAAATTATTGCATTAGAATTTCCCTTTCTACCACCCCCGAAAGACCCTTAACCAAGATGAAAATGATGGGCAAACTAGTGGCACTCTAAAGAATCCAGGTCCCCTATGTGCAGTAAAATGATTGCCTGAACTAAAAATATTTTCACAAGATTTCAGTTCAATATGAATTCAGACACTCCCCACTGCCCAGGCAACTCTCAGCAGGATCATCTAGTAAATACAAAGACCACCTGGAATAGTTGCATTTTTGTACTGTCCTTCTCATCCAGACAAATTCCCACAGACTCTGACAAATAAGAGAGAAAGAAAGCAAAGTGCAGCATGAACCAAACAACCTAGCAGCCAAGCTGCAATTTTTCTGTCTTCTTAAAACAAAGATAAAGCACAGCAACAAGCAACACTGGTTTCCAACTTATTCTTACAGGTCTTCAACCTATTCTTAGTGGTATGTTGTTTAAGAAAAGCTATTTCTATTGCCTGTATTCACATGGCAAAGGGCAGCTGGAATATAAAACTCTCTAGGTAAGGAAATTAATTCACTTTATTATTTATAACATGGCTAGTAGCTGGAAAGAAAAACAACCCCGACGTTTTATCCTCAGAAGGTCTCCCCTCTCCCTCCTCACCAAATACTCAAAGACATCACCAGGTCACAGGAGAGGCCACCAACAGTTAAAGCTCAGATATGCACTACTACTATTTGAAATGTATCCTTGCTCCCTCCCCATCCCATATCCGAATGAGCCAAAAGGAAGTTTAGTAGAGGAGAAAAACATGGGCGGGAAGGAGTTGGTCATGGAGCAAGCAATGAAGCAGCTAAACTCCCATAGAGTGGGCTAGGGAGCTCGATTCTGAGGGAACCAAAACCGAAGAGCCCGATACCTGCACTCAACACTCCCTTCTGGCTGAGCCATCAGGACAGCTTTTTTCCAGACAACCCCTTCCCTTTGCCATGATGTCAAAACAGGAAAAAAAAATATATATATATATATATATATATATATATATATATATATCTCTTTTCCTCCCCTTCCCATCTTTTCCCACCTGAATGAATGTAAGAGAAAACTGCTAGAAGCAAGATGCAGGACAGGGTCCTTTGCTCAGCCCATGCATGAGAATGCTTCTGCATTCAGCTTCTGCCATTAACAGGTGTCATGAAAAAGTTAATTACGAAGGGAGAAGTGTGATCCAGAAGCCTAAAATAAAGATCAAGGCTGCTGGTCTACCCACTCTGATCCTCCAAATTAAGGAATGATCAGTAAAGTCATTGCAGCCCTGGAACAGCAATGCTTTAATGATAAACTAGAAGTGGTAGAGACTCCTGAGGAGCTGCCAACATAGCTGCTGGCAAGCAAAGCCTGGGCTCTCCTAAAAGCTATGTCAAGTGTCCGACTTGGTCACCTGTCTTGGACTCTAACGGCCCTGCAATCCTCACTGCTGCCAACAATATTACCTGCATAGTAGCATTGTCATCTGTATTCAAGCTGCACTGAGCTACTGCAGGGAACGCTTGGCAGATCAGGAGCTGGGACAGAGGAGGTTTTGTATTCCTCACAACTGTGGTCAATATATCAATAGAAGTCTGAAAGGAAAAAGCAAACAAAAGCACTGTTACAACAGCAGCCTTAGCAGGCTAAGTCAACATTTCCCACCACTGGTGCAAGCATCAAAGGTGGAAGGATGTGACCCAGTACTGAGATCACGTCCTGATTTTACATACAAGAATATTTTTAGCAGAGGACCTTGGAATCATGAACCCAGAGAGTCGCTATATTTGACACGGACACACGATGCAGCGCACTGTAGAATTTCAAGGCCATTTGGATATTAAAAGAAGTATAACTCCTGAATATGGCACACACTTTCACAGTGATGAACAGCATCCAGGTGAATGCTAATCAGTACAGCCAGAGAACTGATTAGCCAGTACAGCCAGTTGCTGAACTGTTCTGTTTAGTTTATATCGATTTATTTTAATTACCTACTAGGCGATTGTTACAGTCATAGCCAGATTATACGTACACTGATAAAGATGCCTTAAATTCCATACACATTTTCTACACAGTCAAGGTTTAATCTTTTATAAATGGACTTTTTATAGAAAGCATAAACCTGTATAATTTATCTGTGGTAATTTATGCAAATGTGATGCTTTAAAGTCTCAGAAAAAAAGTGCAAGGAACTAAGTGAGGTACCCTGCTGGAGAACATTACACCAAAAAGGAGAAATTGTCACTGGTGAAACCTGGTTACGTCAAAAGCAAAATAACTACAGAAACCCTGCAGAGACTGGCAGGAGGCCACAGGAACAGAGTTTAAAGTTAACTTTCGGGAGCATCTCCCCCCACCTGCAGGTTGCCTTCTCTCCACAAAGAAACCGCTCACAAGCGCTGAGGTTATTGTTCCATAGCAGTTTAAAAGCAACCTTTCTATTCCTTGCGTGCCAACCATCCTATATGTTAAAGGACAGGGAATCATCTCCAGCTAAGACCATGTACCGCTAGAGCACTTACTGCACAAAGCCCTGCAGGAATCTTGTCAGCAGGGGCCTGCATGATGCTGACGAGAGTTGGTATTAGCCTCATCTGCATTGGACCCTGGCAGGCTTCTATCTGAGCTAGCTCCTTAAAGATATCTTGGGCAAGAGAAGCAACAACTGGATCTGGAGAGAGAAAGCACCATGTACTAAAACATACTAACAAACGTATCTCAACTTTTGCTACCGCTATTTCAAATAGGCAAAGCAGCAAGTTTCCCTTCTAGCTTTACCATATGAATCAATATTCATTCGGTTATTAAGCTTTCAGCACACTTTTAAATGCAATGATAAACTTGACCAGGATCCGTTAGCAAAAACAACTGTACTTTGAAAACGCAATTTGAATGCATACCATTACTGTATTTCAGAAAGATTGCAATCGTGAAGGGGCAGATTTTGTTCTCCACACTTGCGGTAAATGCTGGGTCTACTGTACAGACAATGCAGAGAGTCTCCATCACAAGGTTTAGGACCTCTGAACTGAACTGAGTTGCCAAGTGGATGAGCCCATCAAGAATGCTAGGAAGGAAAGGCTGCAACACATGGGTGCTCTCAGAGATCTTCAACTGGTCACAGTAGCTAGACAAGAAATTCATGATACAAAAATGCATACAGTATATATTAAAGGGATTCATACATTCACCACCAGAGGATATATAAAGCGTTATTTAACCCTACCCATTTTTTTCCTACATTCACTGTTTTAGGGTTTTTTCCTCCCTTCAATCTACTGCTTCCTAGATCTCTCAACAGCTCAGCTGTCCTTCCTCCTCATTCCATTCCTAGATGGTTCTTAGACGCAGAGCTGAATCAAATGTTACCAGCTTCCACCCCATCTTAGTAAAAATTCTCTCTCGAGACCTACCACCAACGGAGAAAACTAGAAAAACCTTGAGGAAAAAGAAGTGACCCAAGTGAGAGAATCACAAGCTTACAATTACCAGGTTCTGCAGGAGACATAAGGAAGGACAAAACCATTTCAGAATTATCTAAGTTTCTGCCCTTATTTATTCATTATCCTTTCAATGTAAACAGAAGACAAGGTGGATTTGGGGCAGAAATGCTGTTAAAATAGCAGCTTTGCGTGTCATTTATATTACCTATCCTTGGGGCTTTGGGATATTCTAGTGTCTACTTACCCCCAGATAGCTCTGACCGCAGAGATCCGGACAGAAGGAGGCTGGGTCTCGTGTAGACCACTGACAGTAGCTTGCAGGAACTGCTGGATTAGTTCTGGAGACATAGCTACGGTAAAACGACTGGCAGCCCAAAGAGCACGACCCAGGAGAAAAGGGGACACTGAAACAAAAAAAAACAGTGGTTTCAGAATAAGTTTTATGATTTTGAGACTTAGCTGCTTCCCATTAGGAAAATAAGTTACAACACAGAACAGAAGACTGGTATGAGGGAATACAAAGTACTTTTGTTCACAGGCAAAATCCAGATTAGTTATTCCAAAGAATAATTTCTCATTTGTTTAAAAAACTTCATGCCTCAACTAGTTACGCTTGAATCAGTACAGCAGTATATGCTTTGCTGATCATTGGAACAAAAGTAAAAGGAAGAGAATGAACGCTTTTTTCAGTAATCCCTGTTAATCTAGCTCAATATTTTATTTTGTTCACTCCAACAGCGGCAAATAGCAAATGCTTAGGAAAAAGAACAAGAGCAATAGAGCAGGAATAGAGTGAACTTTCCCCAAATGCACTTTTCTAGCTTCCAGCCATCACTTCACAGTTACCTAACATTATGTTTAGCAGCACTAGAGAAAGAGTGAATACTCATTCTCTACTCACCTGTTCTACACTTATTATGATATGAGGTATTTTATCACACCTACCCTCCTGCCTTTTCAGGCTGAACTGTCCTTATCTATTTAGGCTACCCTCAAATAGAGGATGCTTACTATCTCTCAGCATTTTTACTGCCATTATTTATAAAACAGATACAAGCCTATTTGCAGGGTTAAGATGAAGACATCAAAAATTGCATGCAAGATGCATAGCAATAAAAAGTTTTGTTTTCTAAACAAGTATTAAAAAGAGCAAACATTTCATTTGTTTGATTGCCACTGGTAAACACAGAACAGATGTTCCCTAAGAACTACCTATACTGACTCCAGGACCTCTTTCTAAAGCACAATAGCTCATTTACAGCCCAACATCACATACAAAAACAGCTAAAGTTGTTTCTTCTCATGTATTCCACTTTGCACACTATTTCTTCATTCAAAATTAACTCTGGAAAAGGAAAAAAACCCTTCTTTGTAATCAGCCAAACAAATTCTTGCTTTGATGAAAACATCCAGCAATTTGCCTTTTCTGCACTGACACAACTTAATGTGGAATCACCAATACTGCTCACACAGGTTCAAACTTCCTAAAGTTTAATTTGCAAGCGCTTTCAAAGCCCAATTTTCAACAATTCCTTTGGCTTTCCTACACACTGATGTCCGACAATATAGAAAGCAGGACCCTGGCGAGTTCAGAATAGGATCCTGCTCGGCTAGGAAAGTTATTTGAGTTCATCTGCTATAACTAGGGTCAGCCCTCAGGTGAAAGAAAACAAGGCGGTATGGCATTGCAGGAATTCTGAAGCCCTTGAAATACTGTTGGCGTCTTTCCCAGGAACTGATACAAGGCAATGGAGTGGTTGTTTCCCACCAGGTTCCCCACATAATCTCCCTTCCATCTTCAAGCCCTACAGGCTCAAGCATCCAGACAACAGTGAGTATCAATTGAAACCACAGCACCTCACTTTGAAACTACTTATATTAGACCCGACAGCATGTGTGAACTGAGAATTTAAGTTTTATACCTTTTCATATATACAATGTGCACAATTGCATTTCACAATGTCGTACGCCTGCAACGACCTGATACATCAGGCATTATCGTTTGTAAGAAATTTCCAAGAATCTGGTGCTTAGCAGTTACTCCGAGTAACGGCAAGGACCAAAGTACCTGAAAGGTTTAGGTCGGCGAGAACAACATTTGTCAGGAAGCCATGCATATCAAAATGTATTCTACCATTCTTCACACTGTCTGTAATAATAGATTTCACAGAGCCCAGGGCCAGCATACAAGCTTCATGTATCTTCCACCTGCAAAAGAATTCAGAAACCTTTAAGTTTTCTCCCCACCATCACCTCCATAAAGTGAAACAATTAAGATTTTCTGGTCTAAGCTATCACAACTATCTTCTTGATCCCCAGAGTATCTGAACAGGCCTTGAAAGAAATGAACACTCAAAAACCTCCAAGATGGGGACTTGGAGACTTGCCATGAATAGGCAGCACTCCCCATCACTTTCTAAAATAACGGTTCAGTAAACATTACATCTTGTAATGCTTTTTGTTCTCATAATAAAAACAAAATGAAACAACATCAGAATCTAGTATGAAGGCTTAGGTCTCCAGCTGTGCCTTGCTTGATTATTCTATACTCAAGAAGCACTGAGAGAAAGTACATTGATGATTTAAAAATTTCTATTTTTGCATTACATTTTGATAATTACGACGAAATAGCATTTGGGGCAAATAACAATTCTCCTTGGTTTTATTTGTGAAGCAAAAGACCACCAGAAGCCTTTCTTGATTCAAAGTGAATCTACTTTAAATTTACCAAATTCAAAGCAGACAGGGACTTAATGGTGCATTTTTGCGGAAAGGGGGAGCACACATAGGGTCTGATTTCTCAGACTTTCAGTTACTGCTCTATATAAAGAGTAGCCAATCTGACACTGATATTCAAAATAAACATGGACACTGAACTAATTCATTCTGAAAGCCAGAGAGAACAGTTATGGAACAGAGACTAGGTGTCCTTTAAATCGAGCATTCTCTTCTATCCTCAAGTAACATTAGAAATTGCAACTGAAGTTTTAAAACTGAACACACACATCTGCATACAGCACCTAAATCTCTTCCTTACATCAAGTAGAAAAAAAAAAATGCCTGAAATTGAGCTTAAGTAACTGAACAGAAGGTCAATTTCTCTTCAGGTCACATATGGTTTTAACTATAGTTTTCAATGGTATGTTTTCAGGGACTGTCAGAGGTCTGGAGGGAGGGAGGGAGGGAGCCTGGGGACAGCTAGTTTGTGTTAGGAGTTGCTGAAAGCATTCCACACGAAGATTTCTGCGTATGGCTTGAAAACTGCTGCACTTTCTTCTTCTTCTTCTGATCAAGAGTTCTCAAATTTCATTCTTGTCCATCAGCAGCTATACCATGAAAAAAATGCAAATAACTTGTGCCACATCCAACGCCGTAAAAGAACCTGCCATTCACGCCAGTGTCTTGTCTGCTGCCCCTTCTCCTTACCAGTGCTCAGCACCACTGTTTTTAGCCTGCTCAGCTTCTTGCAAGTGTCTTGTAGCTGCTGCAGCCAAAGCAGTTGCACTCTCATTTTGGAAATCAGCAGCCACAGCCTGTGCGGAAGGAAGCGATAACGCTTATTTGTAAAGACTTTTGAAAGCTGCGCTTTTCTCCAGCTGCCCCACCTGAAGCTAAATATGTAAAGACTGTGAGTACAGGTCACAACTATTCTTTTTTACTTGCATTAAGTCCTTACTTGTTGTTATTTTGGTTGCTTATAAATGCGGAACACTTTTCATACCAGCAACAGATCCTGTGCAGCAATCCTCACTGTATAGGAAAAAGTATCATCATCTTCATCCTCCACAAACTGTTGTGGATTTGCAGTCCAAACTTTTATCTGAAACAGAAAGAGAGAAAAGGATAGTAATCTCAGTGTTGCAACACTGCTTTCAGAATTTTCTCTGCCATAAGAAGTCCTCAAAGCCTTCAACTGATTTTTTTTTTTTTTTTTAATATTCTAGTTCATACTCTACAAAATAAAGCACCTGAAAAGAGAGACTGAGCAGAGCATGCAGACTGGATAGTGTTTTCCCCTCACACTCTTCATGGGAATGAAAGAACAGAGTTAGACTGAGGGCTCCCTCCCCTTTACACTGACATCAAGCTCAGACATCAGAAGGAAACATTCCAGCTGAAGCCAACAGGGACTACATGAGTTATCCTCCTATAAATCTCAATCTTGTATTTAGGCAATCAGATAAACCTTTGAAAAAGAAGAGGCCCTCTCTGTTCTAAGTTCATCTTGCTCTTCTGCTTCCTCATTTGAAATCAGAATTTGACAGGACTAATGACTGACCTGGAATCCTCGCTACACAGAGGACTTTAATTACAGATGAGGAATAGGAGAAGCAGATGAATCTTTAACAGAGTGCCTCTCTTCATGCATGCCTACCTAAAGAAGAGAAACTGAAGATGGCTGTCAGGTTTGGGCACCCAGGAGGCGTGCAGAATTTCAGTGAGTTGTATCACACTGCTAGCACAGTCCCCTCACTATCAAACAAACCCAGTTACCCCTTTCAGCATGACAATCCCTGTTTTCACAGCATATTCCTTCATCTGCTATCCACGTTACCATAGAGAAACATTTTGATGCGATTGCCCTAATTCCGGGCACAGCAGAGTGACAGAGCAGCCTATTAGATTACAGCAGCTTCCATCCACTGAAATACTTCCTACGACATTAGCTGTTTCAAATCTCTCATCTCATTTGCTTCCCACACAAGGCAAACATGCTCACCTGTTCCTCTGTGATCTGCATGTAAAGAAGGATGTAATAGATCAGCTCTGGCAACGCTTTCTTCACTGTGCTCTTAAATTTGTTGTTTTCCAACAGGGCATGAACAAATTCAAATATGCTGAACACCAGATTTTCAAAGCCCAATACTTCACCTGAATGAAGAAGTAAGTGAAAACAAAAAACATGACTGAATATGCCATCATGCAGAAAGGAATAAATGGGTGTCAAATATAATTACAAACTGTTAGCATGTTCATCAGGATAATTTTTTCCCCACTTCTGGACTAACCAGGGCAGCAGCTCCAGGAGGATGCCTGACCTCAACCCTTTCTGTTTTCTTCCCACATCATCACACACCCCTCATTTAAACTTAAGCCCAACCTAAACCTGTTTAGCTTTCTTTCGTCCCATTACTCTCACCTGAAGATTGTTGCAGAACTCCCTGAATTGTTAGAAACTCTGAAGTTCCACAGCTTCATTGATCACAGTCACATGAAATTTGCAAAAAAAAGTGAGGAATACTGTTCTAACACCATAAACGTACCATTAAGAATGAATTCCTAAAGTGTTTCTGTCACTGTTTTGATAACAGTAATATTTAGGTAAGCTTCCATTCCTCTTTACAACAGAAGTCAGAAGTGCAGTCTGACAAGTTCTTACCGTCAGAATCCACAGGGTCCTCCACCTCTTCTGTATAATTTACTTCTGTTCTCACATAAGTAGACAGAGTTAAGTAAATATGTGCATTTTTAGAGCTGCATCTATTTAGAAGTTTATCTGTTCAACTCTTCAAATTCCTGCAACTTTCTTAAGAAAGCTTTCAATTTACAGCACGGTCACGGTGTTTCAAATGGAAGACATGCTACAGAAGTTTCTAATTCTGGCCATTACTGAGCTTCACAGAACACCTCCAAATATACTTTAGTATATCCTCTAGAGATCATATGATTCATTTAAACCAAACCCTTCAAGAAGTGCAACCCAAAGCTTCATCTGTATTAAAATTTTGTGAGAATGGAACCACTCAAACTCAATCTTTCCATGAGAAAATGAGCCAATTCAAAAATTCGCTGCTGCCTAAGGGTAAGGACCCACTCCCCCCTCCCATCCTTGACCTGTGACTAATGCTACTTTTATAGTTTCCATACCCATTTTTAAGCTTCAAGAGCATACCACCCAATATATAGCACGATTCTGAAACATAAGACTGTGCAGACAACTTTGGTATGTAAAGGGCTAGATCTAGGATCTCTAGGAAAACAGCCACTCTGATTAAATCATACAGAAAAATTCAGTCAACCTTCACGCTGTTATTGCGACACAGTGGCCATTTCTGGTGTTTATACCAAAAATTCAGAAAAAGCTACAGGAGAGCCTGGTATTCTAAGATTACTGTCTCACAGTAAAAGGCTAACAAAAGCGACCTTTGAATTAATTATACATGTAAAGGTTTGACTTGTCAGTTTGCATGTACTGGGAAAGCTACCAACAGAGCATCTCTTTAACACAGCACATTGTGTTGCAACGTAATAAGTTACAAAATTCAAAAGGCAAATCAAATGCAACCTCAGCAGCAAGTGTAGCCAGCCATTAGTACTGCTGTAGCAAGCAATACTGTAGATTTTCCTTTACCTGAAGTCTTTAAATCATATCTAGACATCTTTTTGAAGAGGACATTTTTCACTGAAAAACTACAAGAAATAATGCAGAGATCGGACACAATTCTAAAGCCAGTATAACATGGGCGCTCACATTATTGATCATAGCTGAATTTAGTAGGTTCAGTAATGTTTCTTTTTGCTTAAAAGTAACAAATATCCATTAAATGCATACAATAGATTCCTGTATTCTGTCACAGTGGACTACTCGGTGTCTAGTGCTCTTTAACCATGTTCAGTTCCTTACTGTGTATGAGAAACAGCACAGTTTGCGCCTTTCTGTTCTAGTTTAAACCATTCACTGCAAAGGATATAAGGCTGCGCTTTCTGTAAGGGTATTCCAAACAATGGGCAGGATCTGCTGCATTGATGAAACCATGTGCTTCGGATAGTTTTTCACTAATGCTGTCACAGCCTGGAAAAAAAGGGGGGAAAAAAAAGAAAAAGAAGAGCATCAGTCTGAAGCAAAACCAGGGAACGCTACCACAAAACGCTCTAGTCACAAGCTGCAGTTTCATGAACAGTTGAGATACTCCAATGTCTTGCTGCTACCAAAAAGGGAGAGGTCTCCTCCTCCTCCTCTCATTCCTGTCCCCCCAACTCATACAAACAGACCTCTCACCACAAACTACTTCTACATACTAATAAAAGAAGAAAAAATTCAACGGTTGGTCACTGAGCAGCAATGCTGCTTTATATCACTGCTGGGTACATTAATGGAAAACTTCAGTTTCTAAAGGTGCTGGCAGAGGATACGAATCTGATCTGCTGGGCTGATGCAAATTCAACCCGCTGACCATGGCCACAAGAGCATCGAAAGATGCTCGTTTCACACGCCGCTACTTATGAACCCCAGGCAAGTTATTCCTAAGCTGTATACCAAGCCAATCCTGCAAACCAGGAGGAAGCATAGTTGGGTGGTAACAGAGCTTTACAGTTCAATAGCTCTGCAGTTCGAGCAAGAGAAGACTCCATTTGCAAGTTCAGCCCTTTCCCGCAGTGCAAGTCATTAAAAAAAGTACTCTCTCCTGTCCAACGTATTTCAACTCTGGCCTCTCATTCTGCCAATTCCCAGTGCTTGTTTGAGCTACAAGAACTGCTTTACAAATATCCTCCTCTGCCAACCCACACAGACCGTTCCACCACCTCTTAAATACTCCACAAAATCCATATCCATCTTTCTCAAGGGCAAAGTCAAGCTGCTTCCCAAGCAGGATGTTTAATGGCCAAGTTAAGCAGTAAATGACTGCATCTGTACTTCTAACCTGAGTCACTGTACAGACTCGCTAAAAACCACCACTGGGGAAGCAGTAAGGCAGCTTCTTAACCCCCTCCAGCTATTTTGCAAGCCAACATCTGACTACGTCTGGACTAATTGCTCAGCACCTCTCGAAACCCCTCCTTCTGCAGCTCTCCGTTAAAGCCTTCTGTTGCTCCACTTTCTACTTGGGTCTTTAGACAGCATCCAGTACGCTGTAAAGAAGGAATCCCTAAATGTGCGGATAAATGGCTTAAAATAGGCATTAGCGAGCAGCTGGAGAGCACGCTCAAGCCAAACATTGAGTAAGAGTGCAGCAGGTGCAGGTAACGTCCTTTGCTCATAAGCTTAAGAAACTTACCCTCAAGACGCTGGTTACAACCTAGCCTTCCATACAAGAACACGAGGGTAAGATTAATTGCTTTTTATAACTAGTTATCCAACAGAAGAAGTATAACTTTTCCTACCCACCCCACATGCACGTGCCAAAAGAGCAGATTTTATACATAAGCAAAGCAGCAAGGTTCTAAAATACTTTAGACTGTTGGTTAATTGCCACTTTTGATGCAATTACTGCATATTAAGTATATATCATGGCTGTATTCCCATGTCATGAAATCTACCTTAACTCTATTAGCTGTCATGTTTAATCACAGTATTTCCTCTCAAAGCAATCAGTAGTGGCTTGTTTAACAACAACAAAATTTGAATTATGACTCAAGAATCAATTTAGTTGCAACTCATTCAGGCTCAGAGAGATCAATTCAATTCATGTTAAACTACCAAACAACAAAACAATGAATTACACTTGTGGTATTCTGTTTCCAGCCTTCATGGTCCAATATATTTTTATGTTAGTATTCAAGAATCTGATCTGTAATGGATTTCACGTATATAATATTTGTAATTTATTTGACATATATACTATACCAAACACTAATATACAGAGAAAAGGATGACACCTAATGCATCAGGAATTGACTTGTTAAAAAGTCACAGTTACCTTAAATTTTCTATAATCTCCATCTAGGACTGAATTAGTTTTGAAATACTAGAAGTCTAATGTGAACCAGAAACAGATGAGACAACATTATCTTAAAGGAGCCGAAAAGTTATGAAGGCTTGAGGGCCTTGCTTCAAAGTGTGGGAAACCTCTTCAGGGGACAACAGCGAAGTCATGATTAAGTCTCCAGACACATGGTATTTGGGCACCTGTATTAAGGAGAAGGCTTAAGGAAGAGTTATCACTGCCTTAAGCATGCCAGAAGGGCTGCTCCTATGAACGCTTGAAACACATTAAAGAGCAGAACCAGCCAGGTCAGATCTTTGCTGTCCCAGCTCACCGTGACTACGGTATGAGTCAGAAGTAATACATAAACTAATCTGATGGCTAGTGTCATCCAAAGCAGAGACCCAGTAATGATACATCCAGCCACCGCAGGAGATGTTCACGTTGGCTCAGATACTGTAGATCAGTCAAGGTGGGCTGACCTCTGGGAACGCATGGGGCCATCAGCCCTCCAAGCCTCCCATCTCTTACAAGGTTTAAAGGCACTGACTTTGCTTGTGATAACTTTTTCTAGACTTGCGACTACACTTGGAAAGATTCTGGAATAAGCTGATAATCAGTGGTGCACCATGACATGATCCAACCTAACTACTTTCTTCAACAGGATAACTGTCCTAGTGGATCACGCAGATGCGTACACTTCAGTATTACTCAGTAAGGCTTTCAACACAGTCCTGTGTAATATTCTTGCACGGAAAGTAAGACAACTGATTTTAGATCAGGGCTGCTTCTGATTTCCACTGAGAAATCTATCTACCTTGGAAGACGATCCTCTGAAGAGACAGAAGGGAAGGGGAAAAAAGAAAAAAAAAAGCTTCTTGTCATTTGCTGCCCCCAGCACTCCATTAAGAAAAAAAGAGAGTAAATTTCCAACCAGATGTGAACCCAAATCTATCAAAGAAATCTTAGTGACACCCTCCCCCATTGCATCAGCATTGCAAGGGGTCCTGCAATGATCTCAGCTGTGGAGCTGGCTTAAATAATCCCCCGAGGCCTCTCACTTCTGTTACAATGACTATGAAATACACCTTCCTGGAAGGGAAAGCAATTTACAGGTCCCTCACCTGAATCTATTTTTTCTTTAGAAAACTGATATCATTAGCTGAGTAATTCTAAGCGATGAAATCATGACTTGCCTCTAGCCAACAGCCAGAATGCTCATCTCCCCCCAAAAGCCTGCTGCAAACCACTTGTCACCAGAAGGTGTCCTAAATTTACTCTTTAAATCCGTATTGATTTTCTGTTGCTTTTAATATCACACAGCATACAAACAGTGCATTCAGACCAACATCTTTTCTTGCATTGTGCCTCTATTTAGCAGTGGCCAAAAGCAGGTGCCCACAATTAAGGAATAGAGCAAGAACAAGATGACTGTTCCTCAAATATTTCCCGAGCCTCTGACATCTTTCGAAAGACTATCGCTATACATCTGTGCAGACCCAAAGCATAAATAACCATCCTTATTGAAATTGGAGCTATCTAAATAACGAAAAGGCTCCAGCTTGCTGTAGAACATGTGGATGTAACATTTACAGAAGAGCTGGTCTACAGTTAGAGAGAAACCAGTGCTTTCACTTTAGGCTGAACATTAATTCTCTACTTCCTAAGTGCCCAAACACAGCTATCTTGAACCAGAGATTCAGTCATTCTTGAGCTGGAGCCTATTCAAATAGAGATTACCCTGCAGAGTATCCCCGAATCCCTTTACGTTAGCTTTCCAGTCTACTACTATCTGTCCCAGGTACCCCAGTGCCAGCAGACAGGACAACACCATAAAATGTGCCGTTCTTCTCATGCAGAGGGGAAACACGGAGAAAACACTGCAAGGCAGTCTCTCTCAACAAAACCTCCCAAGGTCCTGTCCCAAACTCTTCCGTTCCACTCCACGCAGTGGGAAATATGCTCCTACTGCTTCCGGCTGACACCTGCAATCCCCTCTTGAGAAAAGGCAATAGGAGGGGAAGCGATAGGATGCCGTAAGGAGGGTACTGTCCTCTAACAGGGCAAGTTCCACAACACAGTAGCTGCCAGCTTATATAACATGATAGCATCCTTCTGCACCTCCCAGCATGTATGTGCATGGTGATGCCTCCTAGTCACTGTGAAAAGCTTCTGATGCTCGTCTTCAATAATACTTCGTTATGGTTCTCCTCAGCAAACATGGCTGAATGGGCCTCAGCTGTCCATCTTCATAAACCCCTACACTACGACTCAAATCTTCCAGATCTTTCATTTACTTGCACATGTGCTGGGGTAAGGATTTCATTTGGCAACTCATGTTTTTGAGCTCTACTCATTTCCTTTCCTATGCTGCAGACAACCCACACCAGAATTCCAGTATTTTCCCAGCTGTTGAAGAGAGCACCTTACCTACGCTGGCACTCTCAGCCACAGTCATTTGGCTACATGAACTGATGCAGGGGTAACGCTCTGCAATCCAATCTTCTTTCCTTTGTAAGGAAAGTGGGAGAACACAAAGACCTTTGATCTCTAATTTGCAGAGATAATTGAGTAATAACGAGCAAGCAAGTTCTGGAAAAGCACCTAGACAAAAGAAGCTTTTAAAATTTCACTGCAGCAGAATTCTGCATCATCTTTAAAAAAGAGAGATATTTAACTACCGAGTACTGAGTTCAGACAAGCTATATCTAAAATACCTTAGATCAGCAAATGACAAAGACATCCCTATGGATCTCACCATAGATATCTTCAGTACAGAATGATTTATTTCAATGCTGTATGGCACTGGTAGCCAACAAACTTTGCAACTCACAACACAACCAGTACCAGCAGAGGTGACATGCACTCAGGTTTCTCTGTTTTCCAGCACAGCTGTTCCAACTGACAGCATATTGATATTTAATCATTTCTTTATTGAAACAGTCTTGACTTACCTTTAAGACCTCCATCTTAAACCCACTGTCTGATGTAGGCCCGTCAGGCATTTGTAGGGCCTGAACAAAGGCCTCTGTGAACTGCTGCACCACAGGAAAAATCAGGACTTTGGCCGCACCCTGGTTAAAATCAATGCAAGCACAGGTGAATTCTAGTTACGGCAACAGACAAACTCACACATCTGACAAATAAAGCACTAGAAGCAAAGGAAATTGCACTTTTCTGCTACAAAACAAAACACGAGAACTGCAGAATGTTGCAATGTCACACGAAATACTAGTTTTGGATATCACCCTACATAGAGATCCAGACAATCTGGTCAGGAGAGCCTCAGGTGTAACTCACTTCCAACCAAAGAAGGTACTTCCATTTGGTTAGATGACTCTTGCCCGGCACTCTGCTGACCAGACAAACAAGCAATTAAAGCTGAACTCTGAGGATGGTATTCGCCTCCCTCTAAGCCACCCTCCCCAAAACCAAACAAGCTCTTTGCGAGCTGAGTATCACCAGCCAGCCTGAGAATTACTGTGATGATTCTTCCTAAGAATTTTTATTTATTTATTTAAGTATTTTTCCAGATGTTAAAGCACTTCATAAGCAGTGCTGGACACAGCAATTAATATTGGACAAAAATATCTTTACTGAGAATATTCGTCATAACTCCATACATAAGACAGCTAAGTTATATGCTTAATCCACCTATGAAATATCACCTTAATGCTTTATACAAAGATTATTTACTGAAATTTGAATTAGGAAAAGCCAGAAACTGTTTTGTATACAGTATAAAAGACACTTCCATCTGGCCTCCAGAATAAGACAGCGGGGAGCTTACTACATGCTAGCTTTTGGAAACTGGTAAGATTTTCATGATATTATTGCGTGAGTGACTTGGTCAGTGCAGTAGAGATACCATGTAACTAGCAGAACTTCCTAAAAGACTGCACTGAATTAATGTGCAAATGGGAAGAAAACAGCAGATATAGCCACTCAGCACAGACTTAAGAGAGCTGTCCATTCCCACCGCCCACTCCCCAAAGTTAAAAAGAATTATTCAGCGTCTGGGGAGTGTTGAGAAATCTACTTGTCAGAGGCCATATAAAAAACCTTGACCTCTTCAGAGCTAGACAGGACACCCATATGCATTTCAGGCTGCTTAACTGCTTAGTGTTTTTTCTTAATTGCCTATTCTTCTGTATTTTTTTCCCATTGCCTGTTCAAGAACAACATTGCTGACATGTGTGCTAAAGCAATCGATTAAATACCAGGAGGTTGTAACCAATGCCCAGTCCAAGGGCCAGAAAGCTGCCCATCACAACCCAGACTGCCAAGGTCTAGCAACTATTTAGGACATAGCTTCTGGTTGCCAGCTGAAGTGTATGACATGGATTCCCAAACAAAGGGATGATACACTGTCTCTTCCCCACATTGACACCCCCTGATCTGAGATGTTACAAGAACATCTGTTGATTTGTCTTCAGTTTAAACTCAGTTGTTGAGACCAAGTCACAGGATCAAGACATACATGTAAAGGCAGCCCTTTTACATGTATTTAATTATACTATTTATCGCAGAATTACAGTTTATGGAGTACAAAATTCTCCAACATGTTTCATTTTCATAACACTCCACTCAGTTTGAATTCAATGCATGTTGTAGGGTAAGTTAAACTCTTGCCTTTTCCAATTCTTCCATGTTACAGATCATATGGGCACAGGTGGTAAATATCTCCACTGCACGCGACCTTGTGCGTATACCGTACACCTAGAAAAAAGTTTATAAATACATCAGGAACACAAGATACTTTATTTTGATTCCCTTTTGTTTTATTTTTTGGCTTTAACATTTCTGTGGGATCACTAGCTGTCATCAATCATCACATCATCAAAAAAATTCTTTGAGTCTAACTCTTACTACAATACAGCTGAATCTTTAACCCAGTGTTTCTCTCACCAAGAAAGATTCTCCCTAATTCCATCTAGTACTAACCTAATAATGAAGAACATACCTCTGCCATTGTAAAAATTTTGTACATCTCAGGAAGAATAACAGGAGCAACAAGCGGCATCTGTGTGTCTGTCACTTCCCGAGTAAACTCTAGAAAATGGGAAAATATGGGAAGTTATTATAAAGAAAAGAAATCCATGGGCAATAGCAACACAAACAATCTGATCTTTGGATAACCCTAAGCACACTGAAAACATGTTGTTTCATACTTGACTAGACCATTGCAGTATGGCCTACCCATGGCAACCCTTGAAGGCCAGCAGAAAAATATGCAGAATTGCAACTAGCCAGAAAATAAGATGTTACAATGGAAGTTCCTTCTGAACTATGACCTATAGCATATAACTTGACATCAGCGCTTCTTCCTCAGCTTTCATGACATCTACCAAGCAATGGAATTTAGCAGCGACCAAAAGGCAGGAAACCCAACCCGAAGAAGCGACTCCCAATTTCTTCATTTTGCAGTGAAAAATGACAACTCCAGAGTAACAAAAAGCCTAAAGGGTTTCCTACATTAGCCTTGCCAAAGCACTCACATACACATACCTGTAAGCACTCGCATGGCTCCATGCACTGCGTTCACATCCCCACTAACCAGCATCTCCATCAAGAGATTGAAAAGCTCAGGCCAGGCTTCAGGCCAGTCCCAATGGGCTATTGCTGAAACTGCGTAGGCAACGCTCGAGCGCACTTTGCTAATGGATTCTCTCAGCCCATTGGGTAGAAGCTCCCTAATGGCAACTTTTGCCTGTAGAGAATAACATTATTTATCAAAAAAGATCCTCAACAACATGAGAATTTACCATCAAGAATTGGTTTTATACATACAACTGTATCCTGATACGAATTCAACATTAGTTTTACAAAAAGAACATCCGCGAGACCTCAAGAACTTGTACATTTGAACACCCCTTAATTTACTACGGAAAACTGCATGGTTGTTGTAACATATCACTCTTTTCATACAAAACATTCAGCCAAGCATAGAGTAAAATAGCCTCTTCAAGGTCACAGCTGCAATTAGATAGGATGTAAATATCTACATGGAAGACATCCAGACTTAGCTGAGATAAATCCCAATTCTAGTGTCAGGGGCTACGTTTGCTTACTTTGGAAGATTTTAGTAAACGAGAACTAGTCACCCAACCCTGAAGGGATAAGAGGAAAAAAAACCCTCAGCACTTCTGGGGCTTAATTCACAAGATCTATTTTAGGCAATTAAAAGATGGTCTGGTCAACAGTCAAAGTGGTAGAGCTGGAATCTTTGGCCATTATTTCCGTTAAGAAATACTTCTATTGAACAGATCAAATTTTTGGTGGCTATTTTTAATGAAACCCAACAGACCTTTAACTTGAAATTTGTCATGGCAAAATAGCCTTCAAGTCCCAAGCTGAAAAACACAAGGTTTAACAAAAAGGACTGCCAGAATTAGTATTTTTAAAACCTGCAAAGCAGCTTTCCTTGTTCTCATAACAGCAGAAAGATTATGGCTGAACTCTTCTCACAGAAATCAGCCCAAGCTTCAAGTCTAGTGTTGTTTTAAGCAACTGAAAACAGATTATTATAATGGAAAGCGTCAAGAAACCTTAACTGAAGCTATTACTCTCCCATAATACACGAGAGCTATTGATGAAGAAGATACTGACACTTTTTAAACCAACCACAAAATTAATATTCTTTGGATAAAATGTCTCAAAGCGGACAAAACAACACGAAACCAAGTCTTACCCTTTCTGTGGTCTCCGGAGGTCTAAACTTTTCCGACTGAGAACACCAGTGAGTTTCCACATATTGTTTCAAAATGACGGATGCTAGCTGTATTGGAAGAGAGGTCATGAATCAATAACAAATCTTGCAACCGCAGCAAGCGTCACCCCTGACCTGTTTGCTCGGTCTCCTACCCCGTCATGCTGCATTTAGAGGGGTGACAGGGCTTGCCAAAAATGCAAAAGTCTTTGCAAAATGGACAAAAAGCTACTGCAGGAGAAAGATGAACTGACAGCCATTTGTTGAGCAACGATGGCCCACCCAGCACTGACACAAAAAGGCAACTTTATTCTCCTAAATCTCTAAAAGGGCACATGCTAAAGGCCACGATTTGCATGTAACTAAAGAAATATAGAGCTTAAATCTTCCTTTGCAAAAGGAAAAAGACTTCCAGAAAAAAAGCTGTTGCAAAGACAAGCCACATCTCCACTTGCTGATGCCCACCATCCATCTAATAAAGCTCCTATGTGTCCGTTCCCAGTACGGCACTGTCCCAAGTGCCAATCACAGAGCAAAATAAAGGAAAAGGGAGAAGCAATAACGGGAAACAACCTCCAACCTCTCAGCTGCAAGCATGAGAGAATACTGTACAAACCAATGAAATTATCAAGTAACTTCTTTCTACAGCTTCAGCAAAACTCACCTGACGGATGGCCAGAGCTCCCTGGGGATCTACAGTCAGTTCTGCTAAATGAACACCAAATTCTGCAAAGAAAAAAAAAAGAAAAGAAAAAATGCTGGTATCACAACTCTTATTCCCACGCAGCAAAGATAGTCAAGATTTTGGAGAAAGACGTAATACCAACTGAATGAGTCATACGTGGGAAGGAGAAGACAATTCCAAAGCAGAGCTTCTCAAATGAATCATGAGCATTAATTCTCGCCCAGGTTCTTTGCACAAACTCCTTTTTTTTTTTTTTTCCAACACCCTATTTCTTTCTCTCGTGGCAAAAGTTTTGCAGCTCGTTTTAATAACAAGCAAATAATTTAAAAACAGTAATAAAAAAAAAAAAACTTATATACAGCCTACCATCACTAGTCAAGTCCCTACACAAGGGACCCATGGAAAAGATGCAGGATGGAGTAATTGGGTGGGTTCTCAGACAGCAGTCTCTTCTCAGACAACCTCCATTCACCCACAGAGAGTCATTTGGTACCAACGCTTAAGCTGTCCTAAAACATACCCAAAGACAGCTCAGGACACACCAAGGATTCTCCCATGCAAACACTGCACTAGCATCTAACATGCCAGCACCAGAAACAGCCTGCCCGGTCACAGACACCAGGATTCACGGGTGTGAGAAGTTCTGCAATAAGAAATTTCATCCAGAAAAAGCATGAGCTCCTTTTAATTACAGAGCAAGTTCTGTAGCAAAGGTAAAAATAAAACGCTCTTGCCAATTCTGATGGCTGAGCACAGGAAATAAAAAAAAAACAATGAGAAGAGCAGCTGTTCTGGTATGGTAAATCCATATGCCTCAACAAATTTGCTTACTCTTGCAACATTAAGTTCCGGGTAGCTGATGTCCTTCCTAAACGTTTCATTTACCGGGCTAGTCCACTTAAGAAATGCATTTGTGAGGTTTTAATTCTAGGATTGCAGAGCAGAAGGTATGCCCTAAATTCATCTAGCCCAACCTCACTCCCAGAGATAGGATTAAACGCGCCTAAACAATCCCTGGCAAAAATGCATTGAAAACTGTTCTCAAAAAGAGTTTCTGAAACTTTCCCTAGCAACATAGTTGAGTGTTTCGCAGATGTGGTTATCTAAGTTTTTCCTAATGTCCACCTTAAAAAAAGAAAAGCTTTACTGAAAAAAATAAGCTGACTTTTTTTTTTTCCTTTTCCTGTCCCAGTAGACAAGAAATATAATAAAGTACAACCTCATTTGTAACAGACTTCTCTGGGGTGGGAGACAATTGCCTCTTACTTTCCCATGTTTACACTGAACAAACCCAGTTCCTTCAACCTTTCTTCATAGAATCAGGCTTTAAAAGAAAAACAAAAAACAAAAACACAACTTTTATCCAAGCTGCAAAAACAGCAAGCCTCATTCCAAGATGTGCTTAACACAATACTCCTCTTATCTGTAGCAACAGTTCTTCTTCTAGGTGTCTGCAAGTTTCCGGGCTTGAATGCCGCACTGAATTTTAGCTGCATTTTTAAAAGGTATAAAAGAACCACGGAGCCCAAAGAAATGCAACAGCTGCACATCGTTGCACTTCACAACGACTCCAACTCTTTTTTGCAATCTTTAAATCCGTACTTTTCAAGTCTGCATGCCTGCATGCGTTTTTTTTCCTTCTTGTGCAGCACTCTGTACCTGAATCACAGAACTCTGTTTTACCGATTTTAGGCCATCTCTCCGGTTTTCTGAGATCATCTTAATTTTCAATTCTGCTCTCCAGACAGACTGCAGTGCCTCCCCGCTGCCATCACCGGTAACCTACAAGTGTCCTCACTACCACTGACCAAAAGCTCTGTCTTTAAAAGCCCTTCAGGTTTGACAGCAAGCTACTGATAACAGCTCTGAGCGCAGGTTTTCAGCCAGCTGTGCGTCTTACAAAACTGTCTATTCTCGGCTGACAGAAGAGAACATTGGGGGGAATTCATATAAAAAAAATCCTGCTGAAATCATACCCTACCCAGTGCTTATTTCGTTAAGCAACAGGCCACCTCTCCTGTCAAACAAAATTAGATGGATCTATCCAGAACAGATCACATCAAACCCTATTAGCTCTTTAGCATCCTACTATGTTTTAGACGCTGGCAAACTGTTTAATGATCCAAGAATCCTTCTAGGGATTGAAGATAGACTGACCAGCATATAATTTGCTGGCTCCTCTTCTCCTCTTTTTTTCAAGTTATTAGTTTTTTTATTGTTTTTCTTCTTTTTGTTGGCTCAGAGCTTTCTATCTGTATTGTGGATAAATGCAATTCAAATGCGTCTCTTCATAAGCGCTTCTTTCGCCTACATTTTTTGTAGCCGATACATCAGAAACATCAAGCCTTCCTCCCAAAATAAAGTTTGTAAAAACAAAAGATCAGCAACGTTGAATGAAGGGCCTGATACACGGGTCATTGAGCAAATATATTTCATCCTTGCTCCGCTTCTCCTCTCCATTAACAAGACATTAGTGAAATTCTGCTCCCAAACGCTCCTCCTTCACAACCGAGCTTCATCTACCACATAACCAGATGACATAACCTACTAGCTCTCCACCCGCAACTCTTCTGAGAAATGAAGGCAGACCAGACTAAAAAAAATATTATTAAATAAGCCAGGAGGAATAAATGAGCAGGACTTTCTAGTGTAATCAGTGATCTTCACAGCCTGGCTTGTTAAAGTCAGCCACCACCAATTAAGTTCAGCTTAATACGACCATACACAAATGGTTCAGGAGCAGCTCCACGTTCCTCTCAGTTGTCTCTACTGGGGGCAAAGATAAGCACTGGCTGAAAAACAGGCCATGGTAGTTGTCACAGCCAACCCAGGTCAATCCACCGCTGCATGACGGCCAGCGCTCCAAATTAAAACAACGTTAAGTTTGTCGAGACCAGATCCGAGAACTTTGGAAGCGTCAGAAATTAGGCTCCCTTTACCCAATGTCTGCCCATCCCTTGCGCCTCACAGTCTTTAATAACACAGTCACATACGGTATTTTCTGCAGGACCATGGTTTATTGGCATCATCGCAGGGTAATTCAGGTTGAAAGGAGGTCATCTTGTCCAACCTCCTGCTCGAAACAAGGTCAGCTACCAGGTCAGAGCAAGGCAGATGACGGAGGGCATTTGCAGACAGGAAAGGAAAACAGTTTGGAGTTATAAGGAAGAAATATTGAGTAAGTACCTAATGTTTAGCCATAATTTTTACTCGCTACATGAATTCAACCTTAACAGTTTCTTTGAAGAACTCCATTAGCATCCAGCATGACCCTGGACTGCTCCAAAAGCATTCACTTATTTTCAGAACACCTTTGAAAACTACAGCTACATCTTCCTTGTTTCTCAGGGAAGACGGAAAGGTTAAGGTCAAGCTTTTCAAACACCTGTGCTGGTTTTAGGTATCTCACTTGAAAACACATCACAACTTTTCCACGATGCTCAACATGGTTATAGCATTTCACAGGAAAAGCAATGACATTTGCTGCTGTGAACAACCAGTCTTTCTGAAAAATCATGCACCATGTGTCCCAAGGAGAGCGTTTCTTGTTCCGATTTCCCACTAGGACTCCTGGTTAAAAGTTCAGCTGAAGTTATCCATTCACAGGATTTCCATCCACCTCTGCCCATCATCCACTCCACTGTAATTCAAGTTACAACCAAGAGACCATCCATAAGACTACATAGCATGGGCACATTTGTAAGTTGTCCAGAATTCCTGCTTCTACACAATACTAGGTTATATCAAACACAGCTAAGCTGAAGATAGCCATATAAATACATTTTCTGCCTTCAAAAAGGGGAAACAGAAATACATAACCCAGGCAGGCAAAAGAAAGGCAAGTATCCAGTCTGCAGCCATTCGCATATCACCAGCACACTTTCCCAGCACAAGAGCCAACAGCTCAGAGACTCAACACTGTCACTGTAAAACTCAAATTTGTTACGTAAAAAGAAAAAAACCAGCATGCCCTTCCCAATTATAGTGCTATAGCATCAGCCTCAGCTGCAAGTATTTTTCAAATGTATAAGAAGTTGGCATTAAAATTCCATATCGGCATAGTTCAGAGGAGCGTGTTATAGACACTGTTCCTCTTCACAGGTTAAAAGTACGATCCCTCCTTTTGGACACGCACAGTTTAGCAGAGTGGACACTACACATGAAGAACGCTTAGAGACAAAACCATCTCCAATATAGTAAGAGCTGGAGAAAGAGACCTTTATTTTCAGATGTTACAGAATTGTCTTCAAGTCCCATTACGTCAGCCGTTGTATATACACGTATGCCATAAGAGGTGGTGCTTGAAGAGCTTAAGTTAAACAGACAAAACGGATAAAGAGAGAATGGAAACACTATCCCCACTTAACCAGTAGGAAGCCGAGTCAAGCCAAATTAGAGGCACATACAGTTGTACCACTCAACAACCTGGAGCTGTCATTTCCCCTGCCTTCACCCTGAATAAGCTGAGACATTGCTTTTATTTATCCTCCGAAGGGCATCAGCTGAACTTTAATCTTTCCAGGGACCAGCATTAACTTGTCTTCTACCCCCAAGCTGGTTTTGTCAGGTAGGGCTTCTTCCCCTACTTTCTGCCTTATGGCTTGTATCAAGGCTCACCAGATGCAAGATGCAGAAGGAATGAAGAGATTCAGTCACTGGAGACATGTTTTGAAGGAGCTAAAGAGTGACGTATCAGGAAGAAATTGCCACCATGTCCTACTTCTGACTTAGTGTCCTTCCTTCCTTCCTCAAAAACAGCTGTACTGAATCAAATAAAAGATTCCTCCAGGACAGTTCATCCTTCTTCAGAGGCTCACGCCTGCCTGTGCCTTTCTACTCACCTCCTTGTACAAGCACTGGCACTTGTCAGACCGTGTAGCAAGCCGCTTCAGAGAGCTGGATTTTATCCCTACAAAAAAATTGAGTAGTCCTGACCAAGTTAAACCCTGCATCAGGGGACACCCGGTGCATGCAATCCATAGGAAGATTCCCCCCCTGCATGAGAGCCAATTGCTATATTGGCTTAACTGTATCACACAACCGAACTCGCAGGTGGCTTAAGAAAAGAGGCTAGGGCAGAACAATATTCCCCCCAATACATTCCCCTAGCAGTCTTTGAATTAGGAACCTCCCAAAACAAATGCTGTATCCACACCAGTATGTTTAATGGTTCTTGATGACTTTTTCCTCCAAGAACGTCAAACCACGTTTAAACCATTTCTACCTCTAATGTTCAAAGCATCCAATGAGTTCCACAGTTTGTACAGTTAAAAAAAGTGCTTCCTTTTACTTGTTTTACATTCATTTTTATCTGATGCTGCCTTAGCTCTTGCTTTATGAGAAGTCACAAATAACCGCTCCTCACTCAACCTTCTCTATGTCACGATTTTAGAAACTCCATTTCTGCTAGCTCTTTCCCAGGCCGCAAAGTGAATTTATTTGGTCCATCTTGGCACAGCAGCTGTTCCACCCTTCCGCACATCTCTGTGCTGCATTTTTACTACTCTGCTTTATCCCTTCTGAAAGCAGCAAGGCAGTAATGCATGCTGCGCTCAGACCACAGAAGCATGAGGAATTTATGTTGTGCTTTGTTCTCTGTTCCCTTCTTACCAGTCCATTTGCTTTGCAGAGCAGCAAATGAACATTTTCAGGAAATTCCCCACACTAACTATGCCATCTCTTCTCCAAGTGGTAATAGATATTGTAGCCCATTACTTTTCAGGTATCATTTGGGCTGTCTTCTCCTCCTCCCCAAGCATTAATTTGCATTTATCGACATTGACTTGCATTTACCATTTGCACGTGCCATCGCTCACTCCCGCGAAATCAATCGGCAGTTCTTTGCCACCAGTTTTCACTTCCACCACACTGAACAGCAAAGTACCATCAGCAACTCTGTCACACTACTATTCACTCTTTTCCACATCGCTGATGGACGTGTGGAACAGCACAGGCCCTAGTACAGCTTCATGTGGGACCTTAACTATCTCCCTCCAGTGTGAATATCACCAGTCACTTTTGCAAAGTCTTGTATGCAAGCTTTTAATTGGTTATTAATTCAAGATCTGTCCACAGCTGCTTAGTTTCTTCCAAAAGTTTTGCAAAGGGAATTTTCTAAAAGCCTTCTGACAATCCCAGTACTCCTTCAAACAGCTCTTCTATCAAACATACATTGACTCTGCCACAATAATCACACGTATCCAGGTCTACTCACTCCATTTCTTGGCATAGTTTTAAGCATTGCCAGCAGTGCAAAAGCCATACCCGCTGACCTATGACAACCCCAACATCCATCCCTCTATTCCTTACTTCAGAGCCTTCAGAGCTGACCTCACATTTACCCACACACATTTATCTGGTGCCTAAATCACATCAGTGGCAAGTTTTATAGCACAATTCATAGCACAGTAATTTAATATTTGAGTCCCTTTAAAACTCTTGGGGATGCATCATGTGGTGCTTGCTGTTCAGAGTAAGAATCTGACCAAGTGAAACCTCTTCTACTGATGCTTCAACTTGATACGGATTCTCTGATGTGTCTCCTTTAAAGAGGTCTTCCAACATGGTAACCTAAGTAAATAGCAACACCAGGAATTTAGCTTTTCTGTGGTCCTTGAACATACCTTTTACACTTCAAACACCTAGTGGCTATGTAAAGTCTCCAAAATACTTTCTGCTTCTGCTATATTTGAAAGCATTGTCAGGTTTTATGCCTTTAACAAGTCTTTCCTCAATTTTTTTGGCCTACCTTCATTTATTTTTCATCAAAAGTGCCAATACTTATGCTCTATGGCCCTCGTGTTTACCTTCAACAGCTTCTTTCTATTTAATCATATTAGATTTTTGGCTTCTCTAAAGTATTTTTGACAGATGCAATCTACATTTCTTCACCCCAATAGTAAGGTGTTGTCAAACATTTTATTCCTTAGCTTCTAAGCTTCCTTTTTGGCAACTTTCTCCATATCTAAGTACAAAAAGGAGAATATAGCATATTCTTTCCATGCTCCTTGACTAAGGCAAGGGAGAAGGAATAACAGAAGCACAGAATAACTCAGGTTGGAAGGGACCTTAGGAGATCTCTTGTCCAACCTCCTCCTCAAAGCAGGGTCAGAAGGATCAGACCAAGTTGCTCAGAGCTTTTTCCAGTCAGGACTTGAATATCTCCAAGGATGGAAACTGCAGAACTCTGGACAATCTGCTCCAAAGCATGACTGTCCTCACAGTGCAAAAAATTGCTCCTTCTATCCAGTCTGAATCCCTCTTGTTTCGATTTGTGCCCATTTTACCTCATCCTTCCTCCCTGCCCTTGATGTCCTGACAACCTCCTCATAGTTTTTAGGAGTTACTGTCAGGTCCCCTCCTGCCCCAAAGCTTTCTCTTCTCTATCTGATCATCTTGGTGGCCCTTCGCTGAACTCAGTCCACTTTACGGATGTCTTTCTTGTAAAGGGGGGTGCAAAGCTGGACACAGTATTCCAGATGTGGTTAACGAGTGCTGATAGGGAGGGCTAATCACTACTTTTGATCCCATTCACAGACCAGGATGCAGGTGGCCTTCTTTGCTGGCTAACGTTCAGCTGACCACTAGAGTCCCCAGGGCCTTTTTGGCAGAGCTGCTCCCCAGCCAGTCAGTCCCCAGCCTGCATCCTTGCAATGGGTTTGTCCTTCCCGGGTGCAGGACTTTGCATTTGTCCTTGCCGAATTTCATGAGGTTCCTGTCAGTCCATTCCTCCAGCCTTTCTAGGACCCTCTGGATGGCAGTCCTGCCCTTAAGCACATCAACTGGTCCCTTCCCAATTTGGTGTCATCTGCAAACTTCAGGAGAGTGTATTTCATTGCCTTCTCCAAGTCACTGGTAAAGACATTAACAGGACAGGTCCCAGGAGAGACCCCTGTGGTACCAGGATTATGACTGCAGAGAACTGTTGTGTAATTTTAGGATATTTGTAAAAGAGAAGGCACAGATAACTCCATTCCTCTTCCCCTGAATATTTCATCAAAGAAGGACGTATCAAATGTTATCCACAAACTGTAATTTTGTTGCATTTCTAGGCTCTCAAAGGGACCTTAGTGACATCTATCATCGAGAGACTGCAAAAACATATTCTCTTCTGGAAGTTCAACTGCTATTCAAACCATTAGAGAAACTGGGTTTGATTTCTTGTGCTAATATTCAGACTATTTAAAAAAAAAGTTGCCACTGAAGAGCATGCAGTAGCTATGCAAGGCAAGAGCCCTGTGGGGCAATGAACCTCACAGCACTTCCAGACTCACACTATTGCAATGCCATCTAATCACCGATTAAAACCTTCAGTAGCTACGACGGCAACACACAGATTTCCTAGTCATGCTACACGGAAGGCTTAATCTGAGAGAGTTACGGACATAATATGTTAAGGGTTTGCATAACAGGAAACATTTGACCAGTTCACCATCCTGTCATCACCCCCAGTTTCATTCTCAGGGTAACGTGATCATGGCGCTACTCTTGACCCATTTGCACCCTAACATCTTCCTTTCTCTCTACCGTAAATTCCCTTTGATAGCATTTCTGAACTAAAGCTGTGGAGCAGAAGAACTTGAAAATACTTCATAAAACACTTTTCCTACTTTCAGGCAAAATTTCCAGAAGGGCCCACACAGAGAGGAGACATCAACACACAACTCAGGACCAGGGGCTGTGACGTCTCACTCTCCAGTGCCTAGTTCCTGTAACCAAAGGCTACCTGCAAATTTCCCAGTGGCTTCTACAAATTCCACTCTTCTGGGATGGGTCCTAAAATTGGAGCCTATCTGAAATAAAATGTAGCCATCAATAACATTTTAAGTGTAGGTTCCCCCAAGAGAAATAGTTAGTGCATGCACTAGCTTAGCGCAACCATTAAAAGGTCAAATGAGCGCGGGAAAAATTAAAGACACTCTTTGAACCGGAGGCACTTGCTCTGTTAAGCGCTGGCTTTTGAAAGCCACAAGCCAGTCGCCATCCAGTTCCAGTGTCACCTATGTCCTTACCGCTCCATAATTAAAAAACACCCAGAAGCTCTGACGTAGGCGCTTCAGATAAGACAAGGGAATGGCTAAATCTGACCATACCCAACCTAAAACAAGCCACTTACAGGTGAAGACCTGCAGGATGCGACCACGCACGTGGGCACACAAACTTCTAGAAGCAGAGAGGATCGCTGCGAGAGTGGGACAGAGCTGCTAGACAAAAGGTGCGGTGGGAAGACTTTCCATGACTGCTGCGCGAACAGCCCTGGAGATTTTGGCTCAGGTGGAAAGAGGTGCCCAACGCAACAGGTCTGCTGCATCGCCACCCAATCTCCCCCTAGTAATAGCGACTTTAGACTGCTCCTTGCTTGCTCACCTCCCTTCCCACCTAGCTTGTGAGCAACACATCACCCGAATGCTGTCTCCAAACCGAACTAGAGCAGTACCTAAACACCCTGGAGGAACTGGGCTGCGTTTCTCTATGCTGCGCCCAGCAGTTGCCCCATCAGGATGAAGCCCGTAGGCAAAAAATCACACACACGCTAAGCTGCAGGTGAATTTTGGAGCTGATGCATAACTTGTTTAAAGGAAACCGGGCGCAAAATGCAGAATCCGTACGCAAACGGCTCGCGGGGCGTTTCTGCTTTCCCCGCCGGCACGAAAGTTGACGCTGGAAGTTTTGAGCGCGGCGCAGGCGCCCGCTCGGCACCGCGGCGCCCGGCTCCAGCGAAGCGACGCCCGGGGCGCTCGGCCGCTGCGGGGAGAGGAGGGGACGGCGGCGCCGCTGCGGGGAGGCGAC
>NW_020448309.1:995708-1066127 GCF_003343035.1 Apteryx rowi
GGCGGCCGCGCGGCGCCCAAATGGCGGCGGACCCGCCCCGCCCCGCCCGGCCGCCGGCAGCGCCGTTTCTCGTCGGCTCCGCGGCGGCCGCTGGCCCAGTTGGGGCCTCTGGAGCTGGGCGGGAGAAACGGGGCCAAAAAGTCCCTCGTCGGAGTCGCGGCCGAAGCTCCCGCGGTGGCTGGTGACGGAGCCGCGGAGAGGCCGCTCGTCCCCGCGCGATGCCGCCTGCCCGGCGCGCGGCCCGCAGGCCTCGCCGGCGCTGGGCCGAACGAGGGCCCTGAGAGGTGGTTTAGCTCAAGCGCAACGAGGGGAAAGTTTGCGACGAGAAGCCGGGGCCATCCGCTACCGGGCCGTGACTCTAATTTGCCTTTTAAACGCTGTAAAATTCACGCTCGCAGCCGCTTTCGCGAAGGCGCCGCCAGCGCTGCCAGAGCGCCCGGCTGGCAGCGGGGATTTTTCTAAACTGAATGACTATTTGGTTTTTCTTCCTCTTCCGAAAAACCACGGTGAGACTATGACAGTGATCCATATATAAAAATAGCCCAATACCCTGGGTGAGTCCAGTAAGTGCTACAGAGTCATGCTAACCCTGCATTTGGTCTGGCTGTAACATGCACTTGTAACTCCTTCCCCATAGGTCTCATGACTTAGACTCCCTCCAGCATGAGGGAATTTCTCTTTTGAGAGAAAATCTTATTCTGGTCACTCTGTGAGGGTTTTCTTGGCCTGTGACGCTTTCTGCTGTAAAGCTACATGAGGGTTATCGAATGGTCACCTGGTAATAAATGTGCAACCATTAAGAGTATTTGGTTATTAGTCTTTTCCTGGTGCTATTTAATAAATAAGCATGCCTTGCCATTTGTGCCCAAGTCCTTGCTCCCCTAGAGACATACTTTTGCCATCCACCTGTCACTCTTTTTGTGTATTTTGTTATATTCCAAGTCAGCTTTGCCAGCCTCTTCTGAAGTCCATTCCTCTGGGATGATGTGTCCAGTCAAATTCTTTCCCAGCAATACGTTTTGAAACGTTCTTGTCAAGAAAGCTGCAAGCAAATGCTGATGTAAATCATGCATATAAATTCTGGACTTCTAGAAGAAGTTGTTCTCTACAAGTAGAAACAACAGCTAAAAATACTAGAGAAACACGAGCCTGGGTGTCCTGTCCCTGTGTGCGAGCAGTGGTGGTTGGGACCTGCTCTTGCTTACACTGGCTGGGACTTTAACTGCAACCGTGTCGGTCCCAGGTAGTCGCTCAGTCTCCCTTTCCAGGCAGTGGAGTGCAGTAGCTCTTCCAGAAGGTGACTCTTCACATCCGAAACAGGCACTCAATGGAGATTGCTTGAATCGCTCTCCAGAAGCTCCTCTCTGCTTAGACTAGACGCTTTCCAGACAGCTGCAGTGAGGTAAAATGAATCCACGATGCCCCAGTGAAAAATGTCCCAGCGCCATGAAATTAGCTTTTACTCTCTAAAAGAGTTAGGAAAGCTGGGCTGACAGACCCCATCTTTCAAACAAATGCATTCGTGAGCAGAGAAGAGGCCCCATCTCTTTTTAATTATAGGCATTGCCATGGTGTACCTGTATACCCATTGCTTCCCTGATCGTCCCAGTTCCTTGCTAGGGCTAGAGAGAAAGTTATCTGCAAGGAGGCGAGGGATTACTTTTCTTTCTCGTGCTTCTACTGGAGGACCAAATATATTTTTATGCAGGGTGTAATTTTCACAAGCCCAGGGTAATGTAGTCATCTTGGCCCCGTCCTAATATTTTGGTTTGGTGGAATCCGTAAGTAAATTCCTACTGCACCAAAATCAGTGATACAGTTCTAGGACTATTTGATCAGACTTTTCCTCTGGTACCCTTGTGCTTGCTGGCTAACACCGTAACAAGTAACCATCCATGTGTCTCTATAAAGTATCTGTGATCATTTTTGTCCCTTTTTACCCATCAGAACTGTGTTTCCTCTATATTTCTATGATTTTGCAGAAAGTGAGGATGCAGTTTAGGGATAGGAGGGGTATCCCCAGAGCAGAGTTTATCTAGCCTGTGATCCTTCTTTTTGTCCAAGGCACTGTACAACTGCTCTGAATGCTCCAACTTGTCCTTCCGTTTGTACAAATTACATTTGTTTGAATCTTCCAGGCTTTTTCAGGTTTGAATTCCCACCTGTTTTGTACGTTGCATGGTCTCTTCACACACACTATCTGCACAGACACTTTCCTCCAAAGCTAGCAAATTTAGAGCTCGCATTTTAAGTGCCATAAATTTTGCTGCAAAGCCGAAAGTGTTCTTACACTTTTCTTTAGACATGCTTTAGGGAAGTTAACTTCATTCTCTGCAAAAAATTACGGTCTTAGCGTTGAAAAGATATTTTACAATGAACTCCCTGTCTCTCCCTGTGTTTCAGCCCGTGGTTAGCACAGGGCAAGCCTCTGAGCTCCCCTGTGGACCTGCACTAAAGAAGACCCCTATGGAAAGATGCACAGCTGATATGGGACTGGTGTAACAAGCAAAAAAATCCTCTAAAAGAAATAAGGGCCAACACAAGGGACAGGAATATATCAGCCTGCATGAGGAGGACAGGAGAGGGTGCTCCAGCCTCTCCAGGACGCCAAGGAAATATATGCTTGGCCAGTCCCCAGCGCTTCAAGCAGCAGCAAGAACATGAAACCCCAAATGCCCAGCAGATACTGAAGCAGCCCAAACGCGCTACAAATATTCTCTGACGCTGGTTTATCCTTTAGAAACCCTGTGTGATGGCGATCTCATCAAGCTAAGTGCATATTCTGTAGACAGGGAGCTACCATTTTTACTACGCTTTATAAAATAGATATTCGGAAGTTCTTAGATGTCCCGTTCTCACAGATTTCAGGAGCTGAGCCCACACACTTTTAAAAATCTGGCCTCGTATTGCAATTCAAAGCTCAGGTACCTTTAAAAACATTACTGCAAGTAGGAGGTTTGACAAACATTTCAGAACTTGGAAAATTTGAGGTACATCAGGTACTTTCATAAGCAGATGAAGCTGCACTTTTGTTTTTTTGTTATTTAGGGTATGTCAATGTTTCTTTCCAACTATATTTAAGCAAACATTCCTCGCCCCACTCTGAATTTTGGAACCAGCAGCCTATCTCCTACTCCTTTGTTTTCTTCATAAAACATCTGCTTGTTCTACACAAGTTCTTTTTACTGGAACCCACTGATGCCATGTTCAATTTTTGTCTGTCTCACATAGAAGCTCTATGTTGAGCTCAGGTATTATTAACCTAGTGTGACTGCTTTATCTCCTGTTCCACATCTACTTTTTCTTTTTTAATTCTCTTATTGTGGGACTGTCGCCTCCAAAGACTGACATATTTACATCCTAGAGGAGAACTCTCTAAACCTGGCTTTTTCACTTCTCCTGAACATAGGATAAAGCTATTTTTCAGGGCTGTACCTCAACCCTTCTGTTGGAAAATGGTATTTATTTCTAGATCATAGGAATGAAGAGACATCTCGAGCTTCTTCATTTTGCTTCCAGGTAGCTGCTGCCTCCCTGTGTATTCTGGAGACGTTCCCTACCTGAAACGTGTGACAAGTGTGTTCGTGTCCTACATACACACCTCTCCTGCCGGCAGAAACAGCAACTGCAACATTCGTTATTGCTCTTGTTCTTCGCTGATCTTTTCTCTGCCTTGCCAGGAAACTGGCCTACAGCTGAAGTCCCTCACTGTAAGTCCCTTTTCCCCGAAGTACGCTAATAGTTAAACAATGCTCCACGCATCATGCAGTCAGCTGTAATACAACACAGCTTTTGTGCCATTCTGTAAAATTAACTGCATTTATTCCATTGTTAATACGAACATATATGCATCTAGTCAGTATTAGACCTGCTCATCCCCGTCCTTGGGATGGAGTTACAAATCACTGCTGAAATCCCACGATGCACAAAGAAAGTATTTTTCCTTAGTGACGTTTCATATGCAAACCCATGACTCCACAGCTGTAAAGGGAACATTCCCCTCCCTGAAACAATTCCATTCCTATCCCCTAATTTCAACTGGAATATGAAATATTGGGGACTAATGTATTGTTTATAAGAAAATATGTCCTTTTCTGCATCTGGAACTCATTTTAACCGCTAAATATTTGTACCTTTCCTGTCTTCCCCACCTCAAAGAAGCAGTTGCAGCATAGACTATCACCCAGGAGATGCTGGGAAAGGGAAGGACTGGATTATTTTGTTGTTTATTTTTAAGACAGGATTTTACACCAAGGAATTTACACCAAATCCTTGGCATGCTTTTTTTCCCCAACATGCTTTGTTGCACAGATTTTCATCTTTGCTGGTGACCGATAGGGCTAACCACCGATCACACCAGTAGCTAAATTCCAGCAACAATTTCTGCCCGTGGAAGATAAATAATGTGTACGCATTATCTGCGTGGAGAAACCAGATGGTGCATTAGATGGTAGAGGGAAGGGTTTGAAGGAAACCAGCACTACTTCTGACACCTTCATTTAGGAAGCACTGACATACGAGAGCTGCCCTAAAATCTCTTTTGTCACCTTCAGAAGCAGCATTCTGCAGATCCATGCGTATACCCAGCCACCGCCATGAATCTGAGTATGCAGTGACCAGTTTGGTTACCATTGATTCCAAGCTTCCTTCAAAACCATCTGTCTTCTGAAGATAGCAAAGCCAGCTCTAATACTTTAGCCTTTGGTTTCATAGCTGTTAGTTACTGTGAATTCAAGGCCTCTCTGAAGTGTGTTGTAGTCATGAAGCCTTTTAATTCCATATTTGCTTCAGAAATAGAGCGCTAGGGCCAAAGATTTGCCCCACAGATGGTTCTTCTCTCAAGAGGCTGACAGGGGAGTCAGTGCTAGAAAGTCCAATTCAAACAATTTAGGAACCTTGCAACCAGGTCCTGGAACTGGGCACCGATGCCTTCAGCGCTACGGCTTTCATTTTAAACGCGTGGAGCCAGATGCTCGCCTCTCCTTGAGATCGAGTATCTTACTGGTGTTATATTTGAAAGGCCTTGTGACCAAAACTGTGTGGTACGACAGGGCATGTGTTAGTCTGTTCTGGTGCTCTTCCTGTGGCATGAAAAAAGGCACATGGAGCAGATTAAAGATGGCACGACAGATACGACCCCACCTTCTGAAGAATAGAACAGGAGGCCTTTAAATAAAATCAGATTTTTCTGCCTCAGAGTCACAAACAGGTCAGCTGATTGGATTTTTGTCCCATCTGTTTTATGATTAAACTACTCTACAAGCCATAACTTAGGCTATGGTGAACCACTATTCTTATTAAAGTATTAGGACCTGAGGGAGCCAAGGAGATTTGAAATAGAGCAGCGTGGGGAGGACATCCTTTTTTCCCCCCTCCTTTTTTTTTTTTTTTTGGTTTATCCGCAGGAATTTTAGAACAGGCAAGAAGAGGGTTGACAGGGACAGGCCCTGCTGCTGCGAGTGCTCTGCCCTGACTGGCATCTCCCCTGATGAGGGATGTGCAAAGGACACTCAAAAGAAGAGCCCACCTTGAAGCAAATAACAAATCTCTTGCTCATTTAGTTCAGAGTCATAAATTGACTTAATCAAGTGCTAAGTATCCACGCGGGGAAGTGGCCCTGTGGCACAGGAGTGCTACTACTTCCACAGGAACTTCCAGCCACCAGGTCTTAAAGTCTGAATTCTAACAGGAAATAAGATGCCAATCTTTAAGAATATATCCTATATATTGGCACAGGTTACCCAGGGACTAAGTCTTCCATTTCCTGAAAATTTTAAAGAAAAGATGTAGTAACTTTAAAAATGTTACATTGCAATTCTACCACACTTATTAATCTTGATGAAGAATTATGGAATCGGGATCACAAAGGTTTCCTCTGCCTCAAAAGCCCAAGAAACTCACAACTTTCACTTGGTCCTGTGGCGAATCATAATCCTAAAATTAATTGCATTGTATTTGCTCTAGCACTTTTTGGTAAACAGCCATTTCTTCAATGGAAATAAAAATAAAAGGAATACTGTGAGAGAACACTTTAAATCTTCAGCTACATCAGAACACCATGCAAGCTCTTTTTCAAGTTTGCTCATTTGCCCCCTCTGAAAAGAAGATATTACCAATTCTTTTCCATGTCTTGGACTGTTACCTTACTGTTGCACAAAGACTTCATCCAACCAAGATCACATAGCATCCTTTTGGTAATCACAGTAAATAATACAGAAAAGTCATATTATGAAAGCATATGCACATTTAAGTAATTTAATGCTGTAACTGTGGTCGTGTTGCCTTTCCCCACCACCATCCATTGTAGACAAATCATCTATGCTAGGCTGAAGATGCTCTCTATGGTTAGTTAATAATCAACAAGAGACTAAAAAGCCTATTAAGTGCTCAAAAACCCTGTAAAATCTAATTCTTAGACAGTTCTTATTCCACACGGAGTTCCACCACTTGTCACTATCAGCCATATATTGTATGAAGGCTTTGCAGTATGCCCAGAAAGTCAATTGATCTGCATGCTTCTGGCCCATGGAAAAGATCCAGAACTGGCAGAGAAAAAATTTACTAGCAACTTTCTCTTGATCAGGAGCTGAGGCAACACCAGTACTGCCACATTTCTGGTGATGACAGGATATCATAAGGAGAAAGCTCTCTCAGTTACAAAGATCTCCCATCCTCTAGGGCTTTAGACATTGTGTCTTTGGCAGACAATGGAGGCCACATCACCGGCACCAGTCCACTTTCAAAGAAGTGATTATATTCCATGTATTTACGGCGTAGCCCATGTTGAAAGAAAGAAATAACCTCTCCTCCTCAAAGGTCTAGTCCCTCTCTGACAAAGGACCGCTGCTGCTCATTTCCTATGCTCCCGACTCCCCTGCTGACACGCTGCATTTGTCCATTTCTTATGCCTGTTCTCCTCCTCTGGGCATCTGGACATGGACCACTTGGGTATTTTATTCCCTTCCCCTCAGGGCATTCTCACCTTACTGCCATCAGCTGCACCTCCCCTTCTTCCCCCCTTGGTTATGGTCCCTAAACGCAGTCTTTGATAGACTCACAACCTGTCTAGAGGTTTCCTCATTCCTCAGGCTCTTAGCTGAACGCAAGCAAAAGCAGCTGGAAGGAAGCTGCATGTGGCCAGGCAGTGCTCCACGGACCTCCAGCAAGTGCTCTGCTGAACAAGCTGGCAATGTGCGCTGGAGGGAAAGTCCTTCCTTTAGAAGTCAGCTGGACAAGGCTGGCAAAAGAAGCTGCCCCCCACTTTCTCCTTCCTAGGTGAATTCTCCAAATCACAGATCTTAGTTTTGACCCGTTATTCACCCAACCTGTAAATAATTTCAATTTTGGAAAAGCTTTGAAAAAGACTTTAAAAAGTACTTTTGGTGTGAGTAAGATTTTGCTCGGCTTTCTCCTCCCAAATCTGAATTTATGAGTAAGGTAAGAAAATATCATGGCTTTGGAATTTAGGGATTTTTTTTTTTTTTTAAAGAGGGATTTCTCTTGAGTAAGAGAATCCATCAATGGTATTAAGATCAATCAAGAGGGAAATGAAACTGCATTTCAAGCTCTCTAAAAACACCAACATTTAATTTTATAACATAACCAGGGGTTTATTCCACAATATAAACTGCAACATTTGATACAAGCTACCCAAAAAAGGAGAAAGCCAAAATACAGCTGTGGCAATTACTTTACAGAGCTTTTTCTGTCTTCTACATCACCGGGCCATCAGTGACACTAGGATCTAACATTTGCTTTCTGTACATCAACCAATGCTAAAAGCAACACGCTGTTCAGAATTGTCATTCCAGTCACTGAAACCAGACATAGAAGTTATTGCTCAGATAAATAAATCTAGTCTACGAAAAAACAAAGTGGAAAAAAACTAAAGTCTCCAAAGAGTTAACAGAGTAAACAGGGATTTCCTCAAAAGAGGATTTATTGGAAAATTCATGGTGCAGGTTTTTTTGCACCTAAACCAAGCTGAATTAAATATGCCGGTAAATCCCAGAGAGGTAATTTAATGCTGTACAATAAAAGGTGCATGTTTCAAATGCCTTCCAAATTGGTGGAAACCCCTGCTAAACAGTCAGCATTTCAAACCTCAACAACCACAAACAGATCAAGGGAAAATACAAAAGTGTCAAAAATTATTTTGAGTTCTGGAAAACGATCCCATGAGGATAGAAGTAGCACCATTTGCAGTCTGGCTCTTAAACCAGCCCCTGTGGTTTTGCGGAGAAACTGATAACCTTCTTTACTCAAGTCCTGAACGTTTTACGGGGAGTTTTATTTCCGATATTGAGAGTCCTTCCCAGTGCAGCTGATGCAGATGTAGTCTTCCTTCTCCGCCATTTCCGGAGAGATGCCCACACACACCTGATGGAACCACTGGTTGCAGCTGCCATCACACTGGACCCAATCCACCTAATTAAGAACAGACACACTGGTGTTCAGAGAGGGGCCAAACAAATAAATGCAGCTTTTATTAGTTATTTTGGTGCTTTTAATCTATTTAAATGAGTAAGTCACGTCCCATTCTACAACTGACTAATGCTGGATATTCACCTTATGCTCACCATCCTCTGGACTCCTGCTACCCAGCTCCTCTAAAGTTGAGAGGAGGGCACACTTCCCTCATTCCTCCTGTTGCTTCCCCACCTATAGCAAGGCTATGGATGGCAACTTCTCTATGATCGTCCCAGTTGTCTGGGGATGTCCTTCTTTTTCATTGTTCAGTACGGAAGGACCTGTGCAAAGCTCCAAGATACTGTGCCTGTCCATACAAAGGTTAGGATCCATAAAGTCTAACTACACCCATGTTTCAAGAGCACAGATGAATATGCTGTCTGCTCACCCCCACCTCCTCCAATTCCATGCAGATGTTTTGATGTCCACCTGCCTTCCCCATTCCCCGCTGAACAGCTGCTCTGGGAGAAGGTGGGAAGGTTAGTTCCTAAACGTGGGCTAACAGTGGCAGACGCTGTCTCTGTGCCTGCCAGAGGGGGCTGAGGCAGGTCATTTTGCTGCACGACCACCTTGGATTTCTGAAGTGCCTCGTGCTCTCTTTGTAAACAGTACTTATATAGTGAAACAATTTTGGTGCAGTTGAGCGTCCTAGATCCCAGCATTCAGTACACCACAGTGGCTTTGCCTCTACTAACCTCATCTCCCTCAGGCTGGAGACAGTTCACAGCAGGGCAGATGGCATCTTCATCCTCAGAGTCCTCCTGCTCAGAGAATGACATATCTGAGGGAAACAAGTGGCTTTCACTGGAACGCTGCATCTCAAAAAGACGCTCCCGCTCTCTCTCCAGTCTGTTATTGCAGAGATCCTTTGAGTGATTCAGTTTCAGTTTCTTCTTTTTTGGTGTTCTCATTTGTTTTACCCTTGCTCTCTTCTCATCACAGAAGCTCTCTCTTTCAAAACGCCTTTTTAATTTTCTCTCCATATAACTAATTCCATCCTTTTTCCCTCGGCAGCACTCGTTCTATTGGAAAGACATTATGGCAAAATCGTAATTATAAGTACAAAACTGTAAGTACACAAGTAACACTCATTATATTCTGTTATTCTTTGGCTTGCCTTCCCCTTCCACATCTCACTCACAATGAAAAGGCAGCAGCATCCTCTGTCAAATATTTTGCACTAATACCTAACTCTAAAAGCCAAGCGTAGGGTCACACTCAAATGACAGAAATTTATAGAATAAAGATTCTCATTTCCTGTCTCTAAGTCTGCTGCGTCTGAGGCAGCTTTCTAGGAAAGCCTCTTATTCACAGGACATGCTTCATCATTCGAATAGGAATGGATGTATTTAAATACAGAGGATGATGACAAAAAGCAGATTCAAGTTGCAGAAACGTATCAGATAAAAAAAAAAAAGATACTCACTAGTTTTGTAACAAATTCTTTAAATTATCAACTTCTTAACCTCTTTTGAACAAGGAAAATTGATTTTCAAGGAAGTACAAACACATGCACAAGCCTATTGTAAAGCTTATGAGTTCAGGCAGAGCATCTACCCCAAAGTGACCTCAATCTCATCGCCATTGCCAGACACTTGCCTTTTCATTTGCTGGGCCAGCTGATGACCTCTCCTCTTTTTGTGGAGCAGGGCTTTGCTTTGTGAATAGGATCTGGTACAGCTCCTGTATTTCAGGCAGAGAAACCTGTAGCAGCTGGGCTTCCATCATCAGCTCATCCAGCTCTGTGCTAATGACTATCATGAGAAAGAGGGAGAGAGAGGAAAAGGAATTCTTCAATGTCAGCATTGATGAGAACTGCACAGATAATGAAAATTCTTCTGTGGTAGCACATAAGAAAAAGCTGTGAAAGACTTTGTTTGATCTGCAAGTGTACAAATTAACTCGTCTGTTCACTCTTCACCGCTCATTTTTAACAGCAAGGTTAAAAGGAAAGATAAAGGCTTGCACAGAAGCAGGTAAACAGCAAAGAAAAGTGATGACCCCCTCACTACTAACAAATGGATGAGTGAACACGCTGTGTGGAATCTGTAAGTGAAGCCAAGAAATGAGAACAGAAGAAGGAGAGCTGAGAGGATGAGTGTTAAAACTGATTTCTGCTGTACAGTCACCACCCACTACTAATATCAAGCTAACAAAGCTTCTGCAATAGGATTTTGAAACAGACAGTCATAGCTACACTAGGTCAAAATCATTGTGTAAATCACAGCTTTTTAACATAGTATTCAGTACAACTCAAACATGGCCTGTAAGCTAAATTTGGTACGAGAAAGCACTGCCTTGTTTAAATCACGACTTTAAACTGAAGTAAATGACTTGTGTAATATTGATATGGACTAAGCAGTCCTGACTCAAAAAACAGGACGGTAAGACTAGACCTAGGTCCTTTGGGCAGCAGCAGTCTGTACCGAGAGGAAAGAAATGATAAATAGGTTCTTACAGTCCTAACATGATACCATTTGTAGCATGTCTCTATTAGTTTGATATACACAAATTCTGAGCTAGGAAGCATGGAAAACCTGCTGCTGAGTAATCTGGACTCCGCCAGCAGCCACAGCAGCTAAGAAAACACTCAAGTCTCTGTGACCCAGACAGTTGTTCCGTAAGCAAAACTTATGTGGACTGGTGTCCGGTGGGTTAGTATCCTGTTGTCTCCAACACTACTTCCCTGTGTTATTCTTCTCCAGCTCCTACAAATTCAATATTTTCTCCCTCCCCTCTCCCATCCATTTTCCTTTCCCATATCTCCTGTTTGGCTCACCACGGTCCAGGGTGTGCTGCGCACGTGGAAAGGGGCCAGCCAATTGCTCTATCTTGGAATGAATAAGTGCTGAATAATTACTGTTTTTCTCTCAGTTGTAGCACTGCTTTGGTATCTCTTATCCTACCTTGCCACATCTTTTCATTACAGATGTAGGAACTTTGAGAAATTTACCCCCTCTGTCAAAACTGGACATTAAGTTCCAAAGCTGCTGAGGGGGTGGAGAAGCAGTCGGACCCACTGCACAGTCACACATCTCCTTTCCTTAGCAGACCCAGCTGAGATTGGAGGACACGTCAGCATCTCCTGCTAACCAGGACAACCCCCCATATCAAAGACAGAAAAATGAAGTGGAAGATTACAAACCATGAAGGGGGATGCAGTGTTGTCCTGTAGAAAAAGAAGAATGTAAATATATGGTTCTGTTATCCCAGTCACGAGGCATGGAGAACGACATAGCTCCAATTGTCTGAGAAACCTAGAAAAAAAAATGCGTTTTTTTTACTCCATATTTCATTTTAAAACATCAAAAGATTGCAACAGAATCAGAACTTGTTTATCATAGAACTGCTTAAACTTTTATTCCTGTAATGCATTCAATCTAATTCACATAAATCCTTCATCCTAAACCTGGAAATAAGCAAAAGGAACTTTATGGCCAAAATTCTTAACTGTGAATTGTGGTTTCCACAGACATCACAAACTAGCCCTTGTGCATGCAGCAGCATTTTCTACCAAAGAAGAACCACCTTGCAGAGTAGACTAGAGACAACACACAGTCACTTAAGGGATAAATTATTGATTTGTGGAAGATCTTCAGCTCTGGAACTGACCCAACGTAGATTCTACAGTTTCCTTCTTTTGTTCTGTACAATGAAGAAGTGATTTCTCACACCAAATGATCTGTCTTGATCTGATGAGACACCAAACTGTTTTGAAGCACATTTCTGTTAGATCAGCATGCACAGAAGACATGCCAATGGCGAAACGTGCATTCACTTGTGCAAAGGCTACTAGTGCAAGATAGCAAATGCCAGTTTTGGACTCAAAAAATATCAGAAAGGCATTTTTGAAACATAAGACAGTCAGATGAATTACTCCAGCTGCAGCATATCTGAATAATGACTGTCATCAGCTACTTGTTTCCACATGCTATCCTTACCTTCTTCCCCCCTGCTAGAAATTATCAGCACCTTCATTCCAATCCACTTCTGTCAAGTGGTTCAGCTAATCTCTTCATCAGGTTAGTCTCTAAATCAGCAGAGCTGAGATGGTGATAATTTCCCTTAGAAGGGAGGGAATGAGTAACTGGAGGTAGACTGCACAGCAGGTAACTGTTTAACCCCAATCTGCTGTACTGAGAAGAGCTCAATCTAAATAAGCTTAGATATAGTAGGTGCCTGTTCTAAGGATGGTCAATGGCAGCTGGTCCTTAACTTGCTGAACTACTTGTAAAAATCTCACTGGATGCCTTTCAAAATATTGTTTATCTCAATACTGCAGAGTCTGGGCCCCTTTCAAGATCTGTCTCTCATCAATTGCTCACAGCTGTTTTTCAACTGATTTTTTCAAACTCAGCTAAATGCTCCACGTCTTCACTTTGCCTAGTGCCAAAGAAGCCCAACTCCAGCGGTTACTGTTACAAGTTTCTCTGGGGGAACGAGAGTATTGGATTACCCTGGATAACAGGAAAAACATGACTGCTACAGGACAGGAGAGCGGTGCTGAGACACCCGATTGACAGGACAAAAAAGAACCCGAGTCCACCCAGACTTAAGTTTTGGCTCAGAGCCTTTATTGAGCTGGCTCCAGCAGGGTATCTCTGAACTGCCCTCGGTATTATTGGCTCCAGGAAGGCTTATTAAATTCAGGCTCAGTAAAGGACCCAGGCTGACTCATGTGGTCATCACTGAGCTTCCCAAGAACTTCTCAACTGGGAAATGTGGTCACAAGGATACTTGAACTAGCTCTGCTACAGTTACCTTGATTTAGCAGGTTTTACTAATTTGAGCTCCAGACCACACAAAATGGTTATACAGCTTTTAGCTCTCAGGAGGTATAGTTGCATTTGTGTGATACCATGCTGAGCTAGTAAAACTGTGCTATCCCTGCATAAAGTAAGGTTTTTTTGTCTCTAGATGAACAGCACAGTTAATTGGCAAAGCGAATAAGCTGCCCAGTTAAGCAGTCAGTTCTCTGTTGTAAGTTATCTATACTCTATTTAGCTTTGAAGCTTATCATTTCTATTTTTGACCCAAACATCAGCTTAAATGTGTAAAATCTTACCCATTTTTTTTTTTTCCAACTACACTAGCTGGTCTAGTAAAAGATACTTTCAAACTTAAATTATCTGAGACATTCTCTTAGGTGCCTAAATATAGTCTTGAATTTATAAAATTAGGCTTGCCTATTTGAAAAATTTGGCCTACACAAGCAGCTTTGTATAGCCAAGTTATCTGAGTACCAAACAGCTACAACACCTTTTCAAGCATCCATGGCACATTTTTTGTTTTAACATAACTGAGCATGAAAACAGAAACACACAGACTATATTTAACAAGGTTGGACTAGCAGAAGTTAGATGTTTCAGTCAAAAAGTGAAAGCCAGGGAGAGCATTTCATTTTGGGGCATTTTATATTCCTTATGCTGCACAGACCTTCTATTTCATATTTCTCCTCCATTTATTATCTCAGGAAATATGTAACCCATTTCCCAACTCCTCTTCCATTTTTGCTGAAAGATCTCTTTTCTTGAAGAAGTTTGAAACTCCCTCAAGATCACACCTAGAACCCCTCCTGTAGCTTAATTCAGAGTAGTATTAGCACAAGATTCAGCTTGAGATTTTTACTATAAGTGAGAAGGAGGAGAAGGAGCAGTAACGGATGAAGGCACCCTGCTAAAAACAATCTTACCTGTGAGCTACGCTTGTAATGCATGAAAATTTTTTTCTGTTACTAGTTCTCAACATTTAAGATTACACTGAAATACTTGTAAGTAAAGAATATAAAGACTAACCGAATATTGAGTGCTCTTAGAAACAATAGCTTCAGCCACTCTGTCATTAGTAGTGTCATGTTAGAACATAGGAACTGGGAAGAGAAGAAGGGAAAATAGGCCCTGTAGGAGTAATTGTTCTCAGAACTCCAGCAGAAAGAGAACACTACGTTATTGTTGGAGGACACACACATCCTGGCTAACTGACAAGGCAGAACCCTAATTCTTTGTTTATGCATCGCTTTACAGATATCATCTGCCTTGCCAGTATTTGTATGCAGATGCTGTATGAATAATTAATTGGCCTAACCAAGACCCCAAAACCAGAGAGGTGTTACAGACTGTTCTTGCTGACCACATACCACCTACAACCAGGAGACACAGAAGTAGCCCAATCTTACCTTATTTGTCTCTGGCAATTGGCCTGCTGTGGCTTGCCATCTGTTGTACAATAATCCTGAGCCAACTTTGTCTTGCATGAGTTTTAGATTCCCTGAATATAACATTTGTTGTGCTCTGTGCTGCCAGTTCACAGTTCTCTCTATCATATACCGTAAAGCATCCCCCTCAGGAAGCCTTACACGAATACGCTGCAAGGAGGCCAGCAACGGTAGGATTTTTTCTAAAGGTGGCTTTTCTGATCGATGACAGTGCGGACAGAGCCACACACGAGGTCCCTGCAAAGTGCTGGGCACTGAAACACAGCTGGTATGAAAGAACCCTCTGCAGAGTTCACACTGTATCATTGGAGCAGCTGGCTCTTTCTGGCATAGACAGACTTTCATTTCTGCGTCCTCTTCATTAGACAGCACCTTTACTTCGTTTGCTGCTCGAAGAGAACGCAACGCTTCCATCTCCTTTAATCGGGCTTCCCCAAGCGTAGCCATCTACAGGGGAGTTCAAAGAAAGGGATGTAATTTCTGGATGATTATTTCTAAAGTAACATTACTCATTAGAAACAGAGTGACCTCCACACAATCACACTCTTAAGATGTGCTAGCAAGTATTGCAGATGTTCAAAAAGTTCATCACCTTTGCATGCCTCCCTTCAAAGCTTTGAATGCTTGGAGTGAAGCAGTTATGAGGATGTACAGTGATCTGACTTCACGATTTCCTTCCATTGTCTCATCAGGCCCAGAGACTCCCTGGCAAAAATAACCTCCTAACTCCCTTCCTCTTTGCTTCACATCCTTCTCATTTTGTACTACAAAAATATTACCTTCATTAAAACACCAAATTTCTGAATTGAGAGCAGATAAGGCTTACAGATACTTCTCCATGAACAAGCCTCTCAAAATATCTAGTGTGATTCTTTTTAATCTTAAAACATATCTTGGCCGTTTTCAGGAATACAAATGCATCTCTCATACCTGTATTACATACAGAGTCCAATGCACATGGTCATACACTGACCTATGTATTTACTCTGGGGTCTGTAAGCACTGAGTAAAATTTAGGTGCGCTCCTGAATGTGTGGTTTCCCCTTTTTACATCTACTCATGTTTGTTTTTCAGGAATCTTTAGTACTGTCCACTATTAAAGATAGCAATATACCTCAGTTTTTAATAAAGGCTATTAACTGCAGCTGCAACTATTAAATTCTCCATGGTTTTATTTTATATATAAAAACAAAAGTATACAGGAGAGTATGCAGGGCAACAGCCATATAAATATACACAAAATGTTTACATCGCACATCATGGCTTTGAAATGCAATGACTAGAGAAAACTATGCTATGCAAAGATTAGACAAATGCATTCGGTGTGGGCAGATATGGGACTTGTACACAGCATACTAGAATATTTTATGAGCAAGGCTATTAAGCATTGCCGCTATAATGTTTGGTTGTAAAAAGTATACAAACCATCCAGAAAAACTCCACTATAAATAAGATTCTTGTCTCCCTCATGTCAGAAGCAAAATCTGACACAGTAAAATATATTTTCCTGGTTGAAGTCCACATGAATATTTTTCTCTTTCAACACCCCAACTATCAATAAGAGTTTATCTAGTCAAAGTGAAGGAGGATGTATGATTCCAAGGACCCATTCTCCTCTTCTAGCTTTCCTAGGTTCTCTGTCTATTAATCTGGATTTACAAAGAAAAGAGGCCAAAAATTAAGAACTTAACATATGGGTTTCAAGTAGCTGCCCTAAGTCAGAATTGAAATGTCCCACATATAAACGAATAATTATACTCAAACCCTACAAAGCTACTCTACTGCTGTCCCACAGACCTTCTCATGGGACATTGTTTAATCTGACCATGGTGGAAGCTGTGAACTCAGTCTTTTGGGCTGAAGCACATTACTATCAAACAGTGACCAAGTTAGCTCCATGCAGAACTAGTGTTTTGCTGACTTCATAATGTATGAGATTTTCTTATTTATGGTGTTTGTTTTAATTACAAATGGCACTGGGTTATCATGCTCTGTGAAAGGATCAGACTTGGGAAAATGCTGTCTTTACTAAGGTTTTAGCATGGAGAGGGAAAATACTGTCTCTCAATTTTTGACTTTCCTGTGCTTTGTTAGGTTATGGGTATGGCCTTGCAAACTGTAAGGCTACTGTATGCACAAAGACAACGCAGAATTTTTCCACTAAGTGCAGTTTGGAGAAGTCATAAAAAAGGACAGAAAAGCACAGCTGTAGAAGTCCTTCTGAAGAAAAGCAGAGCAAGAAGAGCAGAAGGTAACACTCCCACACAAGAGAGGCAAACACAACCAATGATCTGAAAGGAGAACAACTTAAAAGAAACTCCAGTTCAAAAAACAAACAAACTTAAATCACATACCGCTGATGCAGTATCTTTGCTCTCAGAAAGAGCTCTTTCCAAGTCACTCAGACTCTCTAGCTTAGTGCTTTTCTTCTTTCCACTTGGCACTGGCTCCTTTAACTTCTTCTGCTTTCTTTTAAGATTCAACATGCCAATATCACACCGGGGACACAACACCTAACGGACAGAAAAAGCAGTACTGTCTGCAACATTTTTAATTGCATTCATCCTGCCCTAACGCAGCCACACATGACTGTTTAGAACAGGGATTCCTGCAGTTTTTCCCATCAAAGATTTTGGGGGTGGGGTGGGTGGAGGAGGTTATCTGGAAAAGAAGGAGAGCTGGAAGATCAAAAATCCAACTTCACGAAGTGGAAAAGGCTGCAACCACCTGCACGTTTCGTGTAGACTGCTGGTATATACAGAGACTGCTGATGCATTGAATAGCCTCCACTCTATTTAAGCTGCAAGCCTTGGGAAACAGTATAGGATTCCACAGGCTGCATTACATTCCCCAGTCTCTCCTGAGGGAGAAAACTAGGCTTGAGGGGAGGGGAGGAAAAAAAAAAAAAAAGGGAAAAAAAGTTCAGCACAGGCTAGAAAGCGTCAATTGCTGAAAAACTGCAGGTGTTGACATACATGCAGCAACAGATTTAGAGGGCCAGCTACAGCAGCTACAGTCTCACCCTTATCACAGCCCAGCCATAAGACCTTGCTGTCACCACAGCTGATGTGGATGAATCGGATACGAACCCACACTTGAGCTGCTGCAGTCTAAAGCCCGATGCACTACAGTAAATTCAGTGACACAAACATGTCAATATTCCTGCGTTCATATCGAAAATGTCAGACTGTGGCACACAATTCTCTCTTATTAGCCAGTGATTATGGAAAAAATAGAAAGTGTAGTTAAATCTTAACCATTTAAAAAGTTCAAAATAAACATTAAAAGCATAGATCAATCTAATAAAAATGAAATTACTTTAAGACAAGTAATATGATCATAAAATATTTTGCAAATATATTTAATATTTTATGTCAAATTACAGCTCTTTCATGTATTAATACCCACAGCTCTGATGTGTTTTTGCCATGATATGAAAGGTGATCTACAGAGCCAAGATCTCTTACCTCCAGAAGAGAGTAAGGGGAGTTCTCATACAGAAACGTATTAGCTGCACATTCCTTCCACGCTTTAACTTCCGACACCAAGGACTCAAGCCTTGGTAAGTAGTCCAGATGCACTGGAATAGATCGGCCTCTTGTGACAAGTTCCACTAGCGTGTCTAGTACAGGTACACGTCCTCCAACCTGCCAGATTACAAATTAAGAGATGCTTCATGTATACAAGACACACTATCTCTGTGAATCACATTAACTCATTTAAATTAACAGAAGGTAGAGCTTGTAAAAATGAAGTTTACTTGAACACTTCAGTCACTTTGATACCCATTCTTTCGACACTCGAGCTTTTCATGCTCCAATCATTAAGTACACAGACAAAACTAATAAAAGAATTAAAAAGAAAACACTTACCAAATGACAGTTAAAAAAAAAAATTGCCAACAATATACCAAATCCGAATCTAACAATCGCCACAGTGCAAAACCAAATTAATTTTGAAATACACGCAGAAGGCAAAGCTAACCCAGTCCCTGGCAAACCAAGAGTGAAAAGTATCCAAGGTGCCCCTTAGAAGGAACCTCTGTTCATTTAAAATGACATGGTTATGAGAAGTCCAGCAGTAATGTAGGACTGAGAGGTAATTTCTAAAACAGGTAGTGATTTGGGACTGAAGTTAAGAATTATTCATCCAGAACAACCTCAAAATCACTAGCAGCAAAACTCAAAAGCACACATACTAAGAACTTCCAAGAAGTCACGATGACTTCAGGCATTTACTAAAATCTTCACAGAACTGAAGCAAAGATACTTGGTACATACAGACACATTTTTCCGTATTCAGTAGGCAGGACATCAGAAACCAAAATAAGGAATCAGTGAAGGCCAAGAACAATTCACTTAAGCCCTCTCAAGAAAACCCTCAAACAAAAGTTAGTATTACATGGATTTTGTTCCTTCAAAATTTTAAAAGCTAGGACATCTAAAATTTCTTTCAGTCAAGAAGTTCGCATTTAAAAGGGTTTTTTTTTTTTTGTTTGTTTGTTTTTTTTGTTTTTTTTACTAAAAGTCCAATGCAAGAACCCCAGGAGAGGTCAGATTGACCTGAAAATGTCAGTAAATCAGGTCAGAGTTGACTTTATGGAGAAAATATGAGAACAACTAATATGAAAATAATAGTCAACTTACGCCAGAATTTTCAGGCAGGGCCGTCACAGTCCCACCCTTTCCTGATTTGTGCAGTCCCACTGGTCCCTTGCACCAGTTCTTGCGAGCCTGAGCAGTGAAGCACTTCAAAGAGGCTATCTAGCCTACAATTACTCACTTGGGCTGGACCTAGCACGGTGTCTGACCACATGGACAGTACTGCTAACATATCAGAGGAAATAGGCAGCAAGAAGAGAGGAGAGTTAAGCTACCCCTGAGCTGCAGAATAAGCAAAGAACCTAAAAATGCAAGAAAGGAAATTGGATTCACAAAGAAAACTCTCCAGAAAAAAGGGAGAATTGCCAGAAGCCAAGGTGAAAAGAATCTTTTTAAAAAAAAAACAAAGCTGTTTAAAAGTTGTGTTCTCTCTCTGCCATCAGCGTTCAGCTCGTTTGAAGACATATTTCAGAATGCAAACATGGAAATCATATGAGATTGGAAGAAACCTCAAAAAATGGAAGGGGAGAAGAGGGAAGAAGAGGAGGAATGCAAGTAATTTCCACCTCACATTTCTGACCTAACTACTACAAAATTACAGATTTTGTAGCAAGTATTTTAATCTATCAAATCAAAGGCCAACCATACAGCAAGAGAACAAGGGACAGCCTTGATAGTGATCATCCTTAATATTTCATTAGTGATCTTGGCAACAAAGAAAAAAGAACTGATTCTAATGTAGTACAGCAATGAAACAAACTTGGCAGATGCTGTTAATACAGAGGACAATCGGGTATTATACAAGAACAACCAAATCCATTAGGACTGGAGCAACAGAAACAGTATTTTCTCTATAAATCAGGAACTCATCAAAAATAAAAAAATAAAAAAAAAGAGGGGGAGGGAGGTGGGAGATGGGGGGAAGGGGACAAATGAAACACAGCCTCTTAAAAACAGGATATCTGAAATATCACTATGATGCAGCTGTGGAAACAGCAAATCAATTCTAAGGCACCTCAGAAGAGGTGTTTTAACTATGTTTATGTCAGGTCGTGGTGAGACCTCACTTGCAGTACAGCAGAGCATGGCTTTGGCCAGGCTCCAGAAAGGTGCATTCAAAACTGGAGAAAATGCAAGGACACTGCACTTGTCTGCTCAGGAAAAAGAAGGTCTATTTTTTGAGAAGATCCTGGAAGAAAACAGTTTGTTTAGCCAAGCAAATGCTGACTGAGAGAAGATACTGTCTGTGATTTTTAAATACCTTAGGGGATTTGTTTATTCCTGAGTCAACAAGGAGAACTTTTGATTGTGTCATCTGCTCTATGCTGTATGTAATAGGAGTGCAGTAAGATGATGATCATCTTTTACAATATAGTTGTTCTTTAGCTTGCTAATATCATTAAAAAAAAACCACTGTCTGAAAATAAGAAACATTCCTTTAAGTTAGGACAGTTGTTGAATAGTCTTAACAAAATGACTTTTACCAGCATGAAAAACATTTAACCTTATTTAACAAGAAATTGATCTTTAGAAGAATTCTACAAAGATAGTACTTTTTTTACATAAAAGTATGATCAACAAGTAATATGATCATTGTTACTAGTGACTCTGCAAAACTTACCTTAAGGTAAAGTTCTGTAATATTGTATGTTTTAAACTTAAGATTTGTTAATAGCTCCTTTATAGATTTGTTGCAATCACTTAACTGCAGAGGTGAAGCAATATAAATCAGGCCCAGAAACAGAAGTAAAAATAATAGCATTCTTCGGAGTGTAACTGCCCCATGCCTAAGGCAACAGTTGTTACAGATTAAGCATCCTCAATTCAGTAGGATACTGAAGCACTAAGTGCAACACGACAGAGTGTTAATTTGACAGTCGTTAGTATCACTCACTGAAAACTAAGCAGTGTATTTTACCTACCTGCAATGCTTCTACTTCTTGCAACCAATCTTTGGCCTTCTGTACCGCGTCTTTCAGTGCAACACCATTTGGGAGATAGGCTGGAATCTCCTCCATCTCTCTCACTGCTGCCACGAGACTGCTCAGCGACTGCCGTGGTCTATGTAAATAAAATATTTCAGAATTTAAAACGCTGCTATCCACTTGGGAGTTCTTTCACTAATTTGGCTTCTTAAAATCAAAAGGCAACACCAAATGCAGATGTTCTATCCAGTACTAGAGATGCTTACTGTAGAACTACTGCATGAATAATGCAGCTATGGTTTTTAGAAATGTGTATTTGCTTGCAAAGACTCTTAATAAAAATGCTAAAAACATTAAGAAAACCGTTATACTTTTCTACACAACACTTTTTTTGTTTGTTTTTGATAAAATAAAATGCAAATTCAACAGAATGAGTGAGACTAAACATGGCCTGGCAGGATGTATTATTTCTAAATATTTACAAATTTGGGCTTAAGGGAGATTTAACATTCACTGACTTTTGAATGGAGTTCTCTGATAGTCCCTTGAATTCTCAAAAGCACACTGAACCCCCAAATGGTATCAGCTAAGAGACTCTACACTAGAAAGTTAAAAAGGAGGAGGTGGCTTTTCTGCATTTTACAATTTCATTCTGATGTTTTAAAAAGATACAAAGTCAACTGCATCTGTATTTTGGAGTGGGAGGGTAAACCCAAGCTTATTTCAGTTTTATGCTTTATGAAGTTATTATTTTAAAATAGCATGGCTGTTATTAATGGGTAAGAAATGCTCAGATGCTTTCATAATTATGAGGCTGAAAAAAAAGTTAGGAAGATTGAGGGAAGACACTTCATATACAAGTTTGCGCCACCTTTCTAAATTTTAAGTAGACTGTATTCCCCCCCTTTCTTAGTTTTTAAATCAGAAGGTCAAACCAACAAACTTTTTCTGAGTAAGGATGTATTTGGCTTGTTTCCTTTCTCCCTGCACAAACTGACCTGGACAAATCTCCTCAATGTTAGAAAAAGTCCATAAAATAATGGTATATAGCTGTGTGGCCTCCACCTGGACATGCATACCGCTGTCTGACACTGGGGGAATGAAGAAGGTGGAAAGGAAGGAAGAGGTATCTTTCCCTTGTAGCAAAAGGAGGACTTGCACAATGATACTGGAGCACCACAAGCACTGCAAGCCAACACTGATGTTTAAAGAAGCAGTCTTGCTTTCCCTCAGTCTCTCATTCCCCAACCATCCCGCTCCCTTCAAGATGGCACAAATATTTGCCTTCACATGGTGGACTGGATCAACAAAAGGGAACCCCTTCAGCAGTATTTCCATCTTAAAACAGTTCAGGGAACTACTGTGAAAGGGCATGTTCCTGGGGGAATGTTATTGATATCAAATAGTTTAAACTGATATCTCAGCTTTCTTACACTCTTAAGCATCGTTTGACATACTGGGACTATATACATCATTTGCTGCTTTTATCTTTTTTTTTTTAACCTATTATTAAAAAAGAATTACTTTTATTATTTTTTAACCTCTCCCTCTCTTCCTTTTTCCCCCCTCTTGAACAAAATACAAACAGCATGGTCGTCTAACACTAAGAATTTTCATGCAATACTACCTGTAATTGGATCAGTGATATTTTGTGTACCATACACCACCAAATGAAGAAAAAGTAGGAGGTCACAGGTGAATATAATGTATCAATGGCTTGTTTTAGGTTGCCAAATGTAAGATGTAGCACTAAGATTTAGCTTTTACCTGGCCTTTATCAGATTTCTGGCTTTGTCATCCCAGTGTTCAGATACAGTAAGGAGTTCTTGTAGCTTTGCCATTGCTTTCTCAACTGCTGGGTAGGGAGCCAATCCAACACCTGAATCTATAAGGCGTCTCATATCATCTAGAGTAAGGGAGTTTTGGTCTGAAGAAGCCAGCTGCACATCCTCTAGCCAGCGTGCCTGTTCCAGACGTATCCGCAGTTCAGCAAGTTGGGGAAGATCAACATCAAAGTCAAAGCTGACATCTAACAGCTCCTGAAGTTCTGCAGCGCTAGGCATTTCTTCAGAGAGGAGTTTTTGGCTATGTTGTTGGAAAGCTTCCACACGATCAAGAAGATCCTGAAATAAACAAATGCAACAATAAAACAGAAGAAGAAAACCAACTGCCAAATCTCTTAAACTTCTAAACATTACTAGTAAGCTTCCTGGCAAACACCATGTTGCAATGCATACAATGTGAAAGTCAAATTATTATGAAATTTAAAACATTTAAATAGTGTATCGTCAACATAAAGCAAATATTCAAACAAGAATTCAGAGAAGTTCAGTTCTAGTCAGTGTAAGAAAAAAATGCTGCTGTAATGGTTTTTAGTTTACTCTGTACAAGTTGAGATGAAAAGATAATTAGATCACTTGTCTGGCTCCCAGCCATTCAATTTTCCCCCCAGTTCTCCCCCTCAGCTCAAACATTTTCTCAACCCCCTTGTCCACCTGGCTTCTCAAGTCCAACCTGTTGCAGCACTGCAGGATGCCAGAAACACTACTATTTTCCTGTAGTATCCCATGCTCTCACTTGACTCTCCCACAGGGGTAGAGAACAGACAAAAAAGGACACCCTGCTAGGGTGAGGCATTCAAATTCACTAAACTCAATACACTGAATGGTAGTGAAGAATACGTGAAATTACAGAATAATTCTGGTTGGAAGAATCATGTGGATGAGCTAAGAGCAGGGCCAATTTCAGACTTGTATCAGGTTCCTCAGGACTCAGTTCATTGAGTCTGGAAAACCTCCAAGGATAGCGATTCCTCAGCCTCTCTGGGTCTCTGCTTCAGTGTTTGAACATCCATGTTGCAAATAATTTTTTTTTTTTTATATCCAGCTGGAATTTCCCTCACTACAACTTCGATCACTGCCTCTTGTTCTTTCATTGTGCGCCTCCAGGAGGAGTCTAACTCCACCTTTCTTAAAACATCCCTTTCGGTGGGTGAAATCAGCAAACAGAATCACCCTCATGCCCTCAGCCCTCTCTCTCCTCTCCATGCTGAAAAAACCCAGCTTCCTCAGCATCTCCTCATACATAATGTCATCCACTGGCTCGAGAATCCACAGTACAAGATAACCCCACTCAAAACTCCTTTGAAACCAAAGAGAGATGTCAAACTCAGAAGAATTAAAAAAAGATCTACAGGAAAATTAAATGTTCCATCAGTATTGTTTTCTGGCCTTATTTTGAAATGGTTAAGGGAGAAAGCTGAACAAGATCACTGAAAAAATGACACTGAAGAATGCTGGGAAGGGCCTGAAGCTGCTGTGGCTCATTTCTGAAGAGGGACTGCTGCATTGTTGAGGTTTTTGAGCTGGAACACACAGTTCCAGTAAGCCAAGGACCAAGTTTTACTCTTTCAGACAGTGCAACACCTTATCTCTCTCCATATGTTCAACAGCTAATTACTCCCAAAAGGTAAATCTGTGGCTGTTTGCACTTCACCAAGGATGCTGGACAATTAGCCTGAGTAATCTCACTGGCAAGGTTGGAATTATTATTAATCTAACTCTCATGCCCAATGCTTCTTGTACCGCCCAAAATGCCACTTTAACAGCAAGCTCTTCTTTCACAGCTCTTGGTATTTTGCCAGTGAGGGTGTTTGCTGGTAGGCAATCTCACCCATAATGGAAATAAAGCCTTTTCAGAGAGATATTAAATGATGAACCAATCTCCAGTAACTGTTGGTCATTTATGTTAGCAGCTTAATTTATACGACTATGTATAATTTAGGATTGTTGAGAATGATATAAAAGAATAGCCTGACCATATGTCTTTGATATTTCCCTGTTCAAGAATGCCAGACAGATAAGAAGAACTGTTTGCCTGTCTGGCATTTCTGAACTTCCACCTTTTAAACAGTTAGATAACTTCACAGACTTACAATGCTATAAACAAATAATTATAAATAGCATTATAGAGAATCTGAATCATGTGTTCTAAACTTGCTAGAGCTTCAAGAACCATAAAGCTGGGGTGAACTGGTTCTCCAGACTTTTATTACTATTCAAACTAGTATCTACATGATACCATCTGGTCCCTCAGCTTTGTGTCTATGGACACTGAGGAGATGGTTGCAGGAGTGCCACTGCACTTCTTGGGTTTTAAGAGTCTCAAATACGTAAAGACATTCTTCTTTAAGACAGGAGTTGCAGCTACCCAGAAGTTACGTTCCTCTTCTTCAACTATCCCTCAGTGGGATATACAACACTTTGGCAAGCTCTGAAATCAAATCCTGAAATACTTTCAACTTGTTTGAGAATTGATCCAACTGGCAAGTAGATGGTGAATAAACATCACTAGTTGATGGTCATGGGAAGACATCTCCAGTGAGCTTGCACAACTTCAGCAGCAGATGCACTGCTAGAACAGGCATTTAAGTTGCTTGGGTTAGTAGCTTTGGCAAGGGTTCCCTGTATTGTTTCCTGGACTGTGGGTTGATACCACAAGGAGTAAATCTACTTAAAAGACTACGAGAAAGCTGACAATAGATTAAATCAACAGAGAAGGAAAGTGATATAAATGACAGAACTGTCACTCAGAGCATTATTGAATTTCAAATAGTCTCAGACAGAACTGACTTCGCTCTTAAAAGGAGACTAGTTAACTAACCCCAAACTTTTGATCTATAGTTACCCAGGTCATTCTGCTATTTCTTTTGCATTACTTTGTACAATCCTAACATTTTAACTCCCCCATGTAGTGCAAAATCTACTGACAACAAACACCAGTGGGTCAGAGACCTCAGTTCTTTAGTAACTCATGAGTACAAGTTACCCAGGCCTGTTAATTTAAAAGTATTTATTCTTGGAGCAAATAGTATGATAGCAGATTAATGAAGTCTAAATACATCACTATGACACATGCTCAAATTTGTTCCCCTAGAATTTTCCCAGTTACCTTCAGTAATGGTGTCTGACTGAGGACACAGGGTAGAGCATACAGCTGTCTTACAAACAACCGCAGCTCATTCACAGTCAGCTGATTTTGAGATTTTCCTCCTCCAGAGCGGTACCTGCAATTACACACAATTCAGCTTCGCTGGGTGTCACTAAAACAAAATCTAAACTTCTCAAAAATCTGCTTATGATTTCTTGTAACTCAAACTTTACTCAGAGATAATACAATATTTGAAAGTATCCAAGCGGCCTAGGGCTTACGCAGACAGCAAAACTGAGTTAGCTATAGCAGAATAAATTATTGTTGAAAAAACTTTCATATTAAATAATACTCTTGCAACTACTCAGCTTTGGAAGCACACTAGTTATTACGGAATAAAATCAGGCTTTTTTTTCCAGAACACACAGCAACTGTAGACAAATTATTCAGTTATGTTGCAATAGCTATTGTAGTCAGTCTCTCCCCATGCCCATAGCAAAAGAGAACAAATCCCAATTTTGAATGGGATTTATACTCACAGGTCATGTAGGCACTTCTGAAAAATCCTCCCTATGCTGCAGTCATCATTTTCATTTTTATCTAAAAGCTTCATATAAAACGAGTGGCTTATAAGTGTTACCAAACTGGCTAATACTAAAAACCTCTCTAAACTCAAGCCAATATTAACTGGTCTGAGTACCCTGAACAGAAAAGGAAAGAAACCTCTTACAGTGCTGGCTTCAATTTAATCCACAACATGTCATTTAAATAAAAGAGGAAAACAACATCCCAGCAGGATATGCCAGCATGACTGGAATGCAAACACTATAAAGCAAGTATTAATTTTATCATTCTGTGTTAAAAATAGGTATATTTAAGGGACATGCATATAAAAATCACATTGGGAGTTTCAAAATCCATAGTAAGCTGAATAACAGGCATTAAAATGAATTCAAAGTCCCAGGTACAATATAGGCTGTTTTAAGGTCTAAGCGTTCTACTACTATTTGTGGAAGTTCTGCAGTAGCTTCCACAAAACGACAAAAGCTTATAAAAAATTTATATATGCATGTGTGTAAATATATGTATAAGTATAAATAAAACGCAAAACTAAACTGCAAAGCTGACTGTCACAGGATGTTTTTGATAACAAGGGAATACATGATTTTAAAAAGGCATTCAAGGAGAGCCCAAGTCTATCCAGGTTATTAAGCACAAAGATGTACTAGCTCTCTAAACTCTTGAGACTCTAAGAAGCAGCAAAGGTACCGTGCAGCCTGGAGGAGGCGAGAGAGGGATAGTGAGAGCATCACTTTTTACTTGCTCCCACCGTCATACTTTCCCCTCCCAATATCAACTATGTGCTAACCTCAGACAGGAAGGAGGGCGATGCTGTCCCCTTGGCCCAATTCAGAGGACTGTTCACAGAACAACCTTCAAAACAGTATCTACTGCTTAATCACCCATCATCGTAAGAATTAAAGCAAATAGGGAAGTACAGCCCATCTGCATTTCTTCAGGTATTTCAGATAAAGAAGAAGGTGAGCAAGAGTCATAGGATTTGCTCTCAGAGAATATTTGTCATATCATGGTCTGTCTCTCTCCAAGAACTGTTGTGATTACTATATAGGAGATGCCTGAAAAGCACTGGCTACATGATTAATAGGGATAAGATTTCCAGTTAAGTTTACTATATGATTCTCCCAAACCAAGGACCAGAAGAGTACACTCAGTCCATACAAAAGAACGTCAAAAATATGAACCAAACTTTAGGTAGGATCAACAATCCTCCATAATCAATACACAACAGTCAGTGTGATGGAGGCTGCCTGAAGTCCTGCAGGTATGTGACTTCATGCATATGAAACTGCATTTGATATTACATCTGTTTAGATTTTAAGCAAATTAGTCTCTCTTTTGTATCTTCCCACATAGGCTACCAACACCACCTTCCCCAGTCTTTTAGGAAAAAAAAAAAAAATCCATCAAACAACATTGGATTTTAAAACTTGCAATTTCGAAGACATGCAGCTGGACTTGTCCCAGGAATAGGGCACAAAAAGATCAAGGGAAAAATGGACTGGCTATGATGAAACACTTCTAGAGCAAATCAGAAATGTAATCCAAGCACTGTCTTGATTCTGTGTAGCATCACACTGGGAGGATTATTCATCACAGTCTGCAATGTTGAAGGAGCTGACCAATATACCTATGAGAAAGGCTGGTATAGTATCACAGTGACAAAAAAAACAGACCTGGTCAAGGAGATGAAGATAAAATCACTACCTCTCTCTCCAGGCCAAACAAACTCAGATCTTAAGAGCAGAGAAAACCCTTGAAATAGCTCTTACGGAGTAGAGCAAGCTGCAAAGGGCCTGGCTGGGGCTCGAAGTCCATCATCAGGAGGACTGAGCAAATACCAAGATCTGGTTGGGAGAACACACGGACTAGGAATGCCAGAATGAGAACTGGCTCAAGGCTAAATGAAGGAAGAGATTAGGAGTAGACAAGTACTTTGATAACAAAGCCATGAACCTCAGGGTTAGGAATTATCTATCTGGCAAAAATCAAGTCTGTTGAAACGCTGAATTTTTCATTTCTTGTTAAGATATTTTACCATTTATGTGACAGGGACTTTATCCTCTTGTGTTTGCAAGAGGGTGAGGATGAATGTTTAGCAAGTATCAAGCCTTTGATGCGAAGACTGATCCAAAGATAATTAGCTAAAAGGAAAGGTGTAGCTACAAGAAGGAAGTCCAAGTAGCAGTTGAAATTTTGCTGCCAAAGTCCTTCAAAGTCAGCCTTTAAACAACTGGAAGAACACAGAGAGTGCCAAGCTACAATATACCTGCTGAGGTAGGCAACACGCAGAAACTGTACGTGTGCCGTTATACCAGGGCAAACGGCAACCACACTGACATATACTGTATTGTTTTTCCACAAGGCACAGGCTGTAATGAATATGATGACACATGGATCACTGGCAGATTTTTGGCACCATGGCACAGAGACAAGGGGACTCTGTCTTGTTGGCAGTTGCTTTGTCTGGAAATACCACACTGATTTTTCCTTTCAGGGAATGTTAGAACAAATTTACTGCCCAGCTGTCAAACAAAAAGAAAGAGGTGAATGAAAAGTAAGGACATTTTGACTTATTACATGGAAGAAAGGTGAATCTCCCCATAAAAGGTGGCTCTCATGAGAAGACAAAAAGATTGCCTTCATTTTTAAGTCCTACAGAACACTGGCATTTACCCTTTGGTGATTCAAAATTGTTGCAAACCCGTACAGTAACATTTACCTGGTTTGTCTTTTGCCATTAAGAAGCTGCTGTGCAACTGAAGCACATTTGTCTGCATCCTGTGTAACTAGTCTGAGATGTCGCAGTAGATCATTGTCTGGAAACTTTTTCATTTCTGATTCTTCTATCAAAGCCTTAAAACTGATGAGACCTTTTGGGAAAGATACTATGTTAACAGATGTCCCCCTTTGTGATGGATTTTAAGTAAAAAGGCAGAATAATACACGTTAATTGTGTTTCTATTTCAATGTCAGTTATATTTTGTTTTGAAGAAAAGTGAATTACAATCTTCTCACACAGACAGCTTATCAGAATTTTGAAAACTATTACAACTAAAACATTTACCTTAAAACAGGAAATTATATGTAATTTCTTTTGACTGTCACATAAGTGTGTGAGACAAAAATTGGTATGGTTCAAAAATTGCAAGCTGAAAAATTAGCCACTTTAAATCGCATATTGTAGACAAAGTGTAAGATACTTACTTCTTTTATTGTTAATTTTTGCCTCCAAAGCTTCATTAACATTGGAAGCCCATTCATTGTATGATTCTGCACGCAACTTCAGTGCATTCATCATTGGATAGAGTTCCTCCAGAGTATATCGGTACCTAGAAGTAGCATAGAATTCAACCTTCAGGGTGAAAGGGCAGGTGTCAAGATATACTGGTCCATATAATACAGAAATGATGTACTATTCACTTGGTTCATGTTAATTAGGACAATTCCCAAGACAATTTCAAAGTTACCATTGCTTCAAAAAGCACACAAGGTACATTAATATAGGATAAACATGTAACAAACCATGGGGAAAGAAATATGACAGCAGGAAGGAAAGCTAATAAAAGCAAAAAAAAATTATTCAGCAAAGCAAGAGTAATGTAGGGGAAGATGACTTTATTGCTATAAATAAAGCAAACTAATTTATATAGTAACTTTTACCATTATACCACCAAGAAGAGCTGAATGCTGAAAAGAAAGGGTCTTTGTATATGAGCACAGAAAATGCACTTTGTCTTGGGGGCACTGCATTTGCAGAAGACTGTGGAGAAACAGAATACTGAGACTAGCATCACTGGCAAAACAGCCTACGTCACTAGATTATCCAACCACAATAGCTACATATAGATCAAATATCTCCAGAACGTAGTATTATTTGCTATCTGAAACTTACCCCAACTTATATTTGTAGGTGGGACAGGAACAGAGATCTTCTACATGATACAGGCATACAAGTAACCCAGGTTTACATGAACAATAAACAGCAGACATGAAACAAGTGGTTTTACACTTTAAACATTGTCGCTCATCATCAGGAAACAACTCAAAAGCCACTCGCTCTGAGTCAGTCACTCCCTGCAAAAGAGAATGCTACATCACTCCAAAGTCTAACAAACAGGTGATTTGTCCAAGGTAAAACATCAGAGGCTAAATTTATCAAAGGAATAATACAGTTTAGAAATACGATACTAAAACCTGTAGACAGAAACCCTGGATAATGAAAAATCAGTTATTCTGAATCAAACTACTGAAACAACATAGAACATACTACTTTAAAAGAGACATTTTAACAATATTAAAGACAGATGCTAAAACAAGAGTCATGATGAATGATTCTTTACCCAACAGGCTTTTGAAATCCAACAACACAACTCAGGAAGGTACTACGTAGCTCTAAACCGTTGACAACACAGTACAAGTCCTAGAGTGTATTTCATATCATTGCTTCAATGTTCCTTCATTCATTATAATTTTATTTCCTAGAACTCACCAGTTTATGAACCCTCTCACGCAACATCTTCTCATCTTCGATCATAATCGCCATGTCTTTCTGAACAGTAGATGCTACCACAACATCAAGAACATCTGCTTTGGAAGCCATTTTACATATCATCTCATCGTGAGAAAACACACAGTAACGGTTTAGCAGACGATAATGTTCCACACATTGGCGACCCAAAGGTAACTGCATTGAAAACCACAAGAAAATTTGACTTCAGTACGAAAATTATGTTAACATACTGACTTGTTACACTGTTAACCAAAAAATGAAATCTAAATGAATCTAAATGAAAGCCAAGATAAATCCTTCTAAGAACAACATTCATAATTCAGAATACAAAACTAAAGAAAAATCAAGACCCTCATTGATTTCTTTTAAGCCTGGACTACTCATAACTCCTTCACAACAGGCATTATGGATGCAAAAAGTTTAGGTAGACTCAAGGGGAAAATGCGCAAGTATCTGGAAGATACAGTCCTTAGGGGTAACTAAATGATAAGCCACAGTAGACTCAGAAAGACCCAAGCTGAAAATAGGCAGAGGCTGAGGCAGCATCAATGGGGAGAGTATATACACTTGTCCTATTCTTACCACTCTCGAAATACCCTGTCAAAGAGAGGATGCTGGGCAAGCTGGACCTCTAGTCTCAAACCATATGACTTTCTTTTTAGGTAGGACATGAACTGTGCTGCAGCATGGGAAATTGCCGAGTCCACGAACAATTCAAGTCTCCAACTAACCCCAGGCAGTCCTTGAGTTAAGGAGAAGAGCTGGGCAGGGTGCTCACAACTTTATTTCAAAGCTGTCTGCTGACCCAAGAGGACATTGTTGCTGTGCTAACAATGAAGTTACATGTTATGGTCCTGTATAAAACTCACAGAAGTACAAGAGGAAAAATCAAACCAAACCAAACCCCCAGATTAATTGATGTGCTAATACTGTCACAATGCAGAAAGCTTTCTTCCAGTTTTGGTCATCTCTTACTTCCAAGTGATGTTTATTTAAAATCTAGCAGTGTTTTTAGATAAGCTACATTTACAAATAGCTAAGTCCATTCTGGGAAAAAATGGAAGAGGAGTCATCTGAAATATCAGCAACTTCAAAGGATCGTTAGGAGATCAGGCAACACTGTGTGTCTGAGAAATCTGCTGGGAAGGAGAAATGATTACTTTTAAGTTCTTGGAGGAACTATTCCCCTTGTATTTTAATCAAAAAAAAAAAACAGACAAAAAAGTTAATAAATTACTATTGCCTAATATTGTAATGTGTGCCTTTATCTGCTGTTTCAGTGAGTTGAGGGAAACTTGCTAGGAATAAAGTGCTGACACACAAACCTTGCCTTTGAATACTAAAACTTTCCATTCCCTTCTCACAGAGTTATTCTTCTCTAAAAATATACAGTACCTCTCCTATCCAAGAGGACATATTCACAGTCAGAGGTGATTTTTCTACTTATCTTTCAAGAGGATCATCAAAGCCTTTAACTGTTCTTAAGGTATGCTGTTATCCAATTTAGATTGTCATCCAATCAAAGAAGCTAAAATAGAAGAATCTGGAAAGGAGTCCAAGGTTGGCTTTGCTTTTCAGCTGTAGAAAGCATCCATTAGAGAATTCCCAGTGTAATCAGTAGGCAAACTTCATTCCAGCTTACAAAGATCTTAGGATAAGAATGAAATTTGGGGATACAAGAAGAGCAGTTTCAAGCAGTGTTGGTGCTCCTCACATTCCAGGCATGCCCAAAATCTTGCCTACCTCCTGCTGTAAAATTTACATCAACCTTAACTTATAATTTGCTTTTCAAACTGAACCTTAGCAACCAGAGAAAGCCCACAGTTCAGTGCATTAGAGAAATATCTTCAGCAAGACACTATGCTAATACCAGGCTCCCTCTGATCTGTGCACTACACTTGTGCATCGGCAGTAAAACACTGGAGTTGTACATCAGCCAGGAACAATTTTGAAACTGCATACATTATGCATTATGAAAAAATGTTCTCAGAACATACCCAGTCAACTGTGCAGAAGTTCACAGCTTCAGCAAAATTGAAACCCTGATTGAAGCCACTGTGATAAGCTCTTGGAAAAGTGATGACAAATTCTCCAGCACACTGATTGGTTCGATAAACCTAAGAGAAAAAAGACGGCAGGCATTAGGTCAAATCTAAACAAAACTGAAGGCTGAAATCTTCAAAGCTGTGAAGAGAATATAGATTTCCAAATCCCAGTAACTTCCATGGTAACTCTGGATAGCTTTAAAACATAAGCCCAAGAATTACAATTGGCATTCAGTACTTTATCACATAAAATCCTAGAAAGCAAAGGGATTTCATTCAGCCATTCCTACACTCTTAAGAGGCTGCAAGTCAGCTGTCTATGCCTTTTGCACTTTGCTAGCTCTGTTGACAGTTACACAGGTAAAGCACAGGCAAGACTCACTTCCACATGTAGCTGAAGGGGGAGAGAATTTTGGAATCTACTCAAAAGTTCTTACTGCTGGAAATCAAATACTTTTGGTACTAGACAACCAGCATGAGAGCAGGCAGGTCTTCCTGCACCTTTAAATTTTGGAGTCTCTCAAAGCACAGCAGGCACCATAAATCGTGCCACTTTCTCCAGATTTTCCTTTAAGTCCCAAGGTCAGTTAATCAAAAGCTAATTAAGTTGTAAAGGGACATAATTCCCATGAAAAGTTTAATATGAAATATGATGGAAACTGATGAAAAATGTTTTTAAATAGCTAAGAACTTATCCAGGTCAGAGGAAAAATAAGAGGATGTGGATGACATATAAAGGAAGAATGGGTTTTGGTCTCTTGCCAGAAACTCTATGCAAAAAAAATCGTGTCTGATTAAACAGACACGTGAAGAGCTCCTGCCATTGTTTCAAAGTTCGTGACTAAACTTTTTATCCGAGATACAGAAATAGAAATACACTAAGGTGGGTCTCCAGAGAAGAGTTTTCCAAGTAATTCCAAAAGCAATGATTCCACTGCCCATCTGTTCAAACTGGCACATAATACTAGACCAGAAAGATACAACACACACGGAAACTACCACAACATCTCTGTAATAAAAGTGGTTGTAATTATCAAATCTGAAGTAGAATTCAGTGCAAATGAAAGAGGGTTGGGTTTGGGGGAGTAGCACAGGAGTCCAACAACATACAGGTACTCCGTGGGCCATCAAAGTATTCGGGTTCATTATGGTGACAAGTTGGTGCAAGAGATCTGGCTGAGATTCAAATAGCTCTGGAGCAAGCTTCTTCATTACATCCTCCAGCTGTTCAGCTGCATACCCTGGGGCTCCATACCACGTTTTAGGCTCCCCCCTGCAAGATTATTAAAAACAGTTAAATATGAGCAATCTTGTAAGTTACATTTTCAGTCTTCTGCTTTAAAATACACCATGTCAAAAGAAGGGTATATCGCCAGGAAGGAACGCAAAGATTATGTACCTTCTTGAATCTTCACATTTAACGCAGGTCCCTCCTCCAGGCCTAAGCTTTTAACTGCCCAGATTTCTGAGCACATACTTAAAATATTCCGGGGGGGGGGAAAAAAAAAAAAGACTGAAAAAGTCCTTGGTGAAGTTCTGCTGATTCCAGCACAACTTCAAAATCTAAGCTCAGTTTGTCTTTTCTCTAACTACTAATACCATCTTCCTGTGGGATCTAACAACCAAAGCCAGTTCTTTCTGTCTCGAGCATAACTGCCATAAAAGTAACATATAGTAAGTAGAAATTAAATTTCCATTTTACGCATCTGTAAGAGAAGTAAGAGACATCAGGAAAAAAAAAATCCATATCCAGAGTAGGAACAAAGAACTTTTAGCAACAGTTTAACCCAATGCAAGACAGCTGATAAAATCAAGGTTACGCAGATGTGTTCCAATATACGTTGTTTTGTGTTCACAATGAAGCTGGCTCGTTGCAGCATATGAAGATGAAAATGCTTCTGATCCCTAATAAAGAAGGAAGTTAGAAAAGCTATTTAGAAAAGGAGATCAATCGATCACTTCCACCTGAGAGTCCTAAAGAGCTGGCAGAAGAAAGCTGATGCACCACTGTGTTTTGTTTTGTTTTTGTTTTGATAAATCAAGAAGTGATGGGGAGAATTCCAGAAAAACAAAATGAGATATAACTCAAAAGGCACATGCTTCAAACCTTGGAATTTATTCCTGTATTCAGCACCTTTGTCAGGGGTAAAGGACAGCCAGTTTGAAGGACTGTGGAAGGACTGTTCTGTTGGTATCACAAGGACTAGCACAACTGGAGTTGTCACTTTAGAGTGTTAAATGACTATGGCAGCCTCGGATCTGGTCATCATCTCGGAACAGTTATACGAGTTCATGAAGAGTAGTTACAAATGCAACTGAAAAGCATCCTGTGTCCTAACCCAATACTGGGTTAGTCAAGAATTCTGCTCCTTGGCATAAAGACGTGTCAGTGACAAGGAATGGACGATAGCAGTTATGAACTATGCTAAACTTGGACCAGGATATTGGTACCAGGGATCCCTGCACTTAAAGAGAATAGATAGTGGAGAAAAAATTCTAAAGGATGCAGAAGATGTCAGCCTTACGAACGCAGCAAGTTGAAGAATGGATGTTTCTTCTGCACTGCTACCAGACAGCTCCTCATTCCTGCCTTTAAAAATAGAGAACACAGGCATCAATGTTGGTAGTTCTTCCTCTGATGAGGGCTGACATCTTTTTTTTGCCTTTTTTCCTTTTGCCATTTCAAGGAGTAACACAGCACTTGGCATCTTGCAGAAAAACTATTGCCTTCAACTCACTGAAATGTGCCCAGTTGTGGCCTGCTTCCCTTGGGAGTATCTGCTCAAAGATTGTTTCCCGGCATAGGATCCTTCAAGGCATGTGGGAATACTGAAGATGGACATCCTTAGTGCTTCACAAGAATGAGTCCTGCCTTCTGATGCCTTTTCAGAGTCTGGAGTCTGACATTTGTCTCTTCAGAGGCAGGTCATTAAGATTTATTCCTCTTGCTCAGAACAACAGAACAACATTAACCCCAGCTACACATTGTTCTCAAATAGGATTAAAAAAAACAGACACAGACCTGTAAGTAGAAGGGAAATACAGAAGAGTGTCTGCAAAGGAGAAAGGTTTCTAAGACATTCATGCTGGAGGAGAAATAAATGACACAGACAGGGCTACTTTTACCTTTGTTTGCAAGTGTATGCATATGTGTACATAAATATGTACGCATGTATACATATATCTGGCTTTGATAGCAACTAATGTAATTTGAGACAAATGATGCAGAAGGTGATACCATTCCAACAACAGTGGGGGAAGCCCACCTAGAAGGAATTAAATTACTTCATTCAAAAACGCTCCTCTCCTTCACACGGTTCTCAGCCTGATTGAAGATTCAGACAAAAAAAAAAGCAATACATAACAAAGAAGGTCATTTTTACAGTGAGATCTGGATCATTCATTTACTTAGCTTCATTCAAACATTTGTTTTAATACTGTCAAATACTAAGAAAACAAACAATATAAGTAACTGACTACTTAGAGTGTCTTCCAGCAGCAACTCTTCCAAGAAGTGGCAATTGAATAACTGAATAAAAAGAAGAAACACTGAATAGTAGCTGGGATGTGATTTTACAGTTCTTCTGGAATACATACATTAAAAGGAAAGGAAAAGAGCTTGACAGGTTTCAGCAAGAGCGACAAGATTAATTCAAACTCTAGAAAAGCTGTCGGAAGGAGAGAAGTTTAAAGAGTTCAATCTATTTAGAATATCAAAGAGATGGCAAAGATCTGCCCTGATTGCAGTTGACAAGTGTTCACATAATGAGAGGATTTATGATAGGATGATCTATCTAACAGACAAAAGGTATGCAAGATCCTAAGGCTGTTAGTTCAAGCTAGATGATTTTTAAAGTTTACATGATTTTTAGTTTTATACTGAGCATAATAAAACATCTGATGGAATATCTACTGCATCTCTAATGAATTTTTTAAAACTGGGAATGGATGTCTCTTTCCAATATATGACCTCTTGTCCAAGAATAAAATCAATGCAGGAATCACTGTGTCAAATTTAATCCTGCTGCTACAGGACTATAAGGGTTATTCTGGTCTGAGCTCTGTGAATCTGGTTTTAGTCCATTAATTAAAAAGAAGAAGGGGAAAGAAAAGAGGGGTTGCTTCGCAGGCTGAGTTTATCCCTTAAACTCACCAATGCAGGTAGTTTATTGAATAGCTCCAGTGGTCTTCAATATGCCAACAAAATGAAGAAAAGCACATTCCTACATATAGCCAGGGTAATTTCATCCCACATATGTCTGCAGTGATGTGAGCAAGAACAGACTGCTCCATTACAGGCATGTTGTTCAAATTCCAGCCACTATCCAGGTACTCCTGAAAATTGAAAAAAACAGCCACAAGTTTACACAACATGAAGTGAAAAAAAAAAAACCAAACAAAAACAAGAAGGCAAAACTGAAAGCAAAAAAAGCAATAGAAGAAAAGTATTTTTCCCAACTGAAAAACATAAGAAACAGGCCAATGAACAAAAAACCCAAAACGTCCACTGCATTTGCTCTTTTCAAAAATCTTCTCTGACCTGCTTTGTTAAAATGAGTTTTTTTTTTTTTTAATTTGGTAGTTGCTTATTAACAGATAAATCTGTGACCTTTAACGTCTGATCGCAGCAAATTTTATTTCTCCAAAATGCTGACATCCTTCTCTTCTTCAAACACTATGCCAAATATTCATACAAGAGAAACACTCTGCAATTCAGTTCCATTATTTTGCTTTGAACTGAAGAGCCTTATTTTATGAAGAGCTAAAATACAAACACGGAGTGAACTAATCAAGACCTACCTCTTCTTCTGGTCTAACTTTAAATTTCCCATCTCTAACTGGAAAGCCACTGCCAAACTCCTTTGAAGCAATATCAGCTCCATATTCCACTGTGACATCCTCTTCAATGGTACTAACGAGTCGCCAAAATTCTTTTTCAACCAGCTCTGTGGGGACCATCTAGGTACGAGAAGAAGAAAGATATAAACATACAAGGAGTATACGCTCAGGAATCAGCATGTGAAAGGCACATGCCTAAAAGCTAGCTCAGGGAGAAGCTGCCATTAGCTTAAAGCATTTCCCCATTTCAAAATCACTTCAGCAAGAAAAAGTAGTGCAGCAGAAACCTGGTTCTACCTAGGACATGCATTCTCTCTGGGCTCTCAGCTAAGGGTAATAGTTGGAGAATATTCTCTTCCTTAAAGACGTTTTTTCAGAAGTGAAAAACAAGAAGCTAGTGGAGCCAGAAACCAAAACACCAACAAGAACAAAACCCTTCAAATTACTGACACGAATCAGAACATCCCGTTTTGGATCTGTTCCCACTTAAAACTAGAATTTCCCTCCCCTCCTCAAGTTATAAATTTGACTAAGCACAGAAAAAGAAATCTATATGATGGCATCGGGATAAATACATGAACATACATGTACTGGCATGTTAAAATAGTCCGACTTGAATGCATCTGCCATTTCTCCGAATGTGCGAAGCGTATAGTCTCTTGCTGCTTGTTCAAAACCAAATGCTTCTTGAGGTTTATTACACTCCTGCAATTAATAACATAATTATTTCTACACTGGGTTAACAAGATGATCTGCACTCATATGTTACACAGAGGGGTTAGCATCACCCCATTTGACAGGAGGAGGAAAGCAGGGCCCCTGACCAAAATGAAATGACTGCCCCGAGCTGCACACAGAGTCAGAGGAAGAGTCAGGAAGTGCAATCAGAGAGCCCTGACTGTGTTCTGTGTTTAATTCACCAAACCACAATATTTATTTATTAGTAAATCTGCATAAGCACTACTGGTTTAATAGACCTATGTCATAATTTCTCCTTCCCCTAATACAGCAAAACAAAACAGCAATGTGTAAACCTCCAAACGGAAACACACCACGAGACTGTACTTTTAAACAGAGAGGGAAGATGGCAATTAAATTCCAAAGTATTCTTTGAAATTGCAGCTATACTAAGGCAGATCAACTTTTGGTTCCAGAATATTCAGCGATACCTTCGCAATTTGAAACACACCCAGTCTTCATTTTAGTTTCACCCTCAATCACCTTGTCTGCACAACTTTAAGTAATAACAAATTATATTTCCAATTGCTAAGATCAAGAAAAGAAGAGAAACAACCTCCAGCCTAACTTTTATGTTTTCTCAAATTACCTGAGCCAGACACTGGGGACACCTCCAGTCTCCTTTGGGAACATCATGAAGGGGTGGAATTAAACAAAAAGTATGGTAACTGTCATCACAGCCATCGCACAACAGGAGACGGTCCTCATCATTACCACTGCCACATAAGAGACATACATACAAATCCACCTGCAATAAAAAATAGCTAGAGTGAGAATTTGAGCACTTAAGGTAACTCATGGTGAAAGAGCATTTTGGTAACTAAGTCATCTATGGCACTTGCCAAACCTTATTTTTATTTTAATCATTGAAAGGGAAATGAGATATGTAAACACAATTTTTTTTTTTACATCTTTGTAAAAGTTTAAATAGCCCTCCTTTGAAATTTAATGAAGGACCATAAGAGTTACAAGCCCTTACATGCAGTTTTTTCTAAATGACAAAAGACTTGATTTAATATACTCGAGACAGTTTTAATCAGCAGTACCGTGGATTCTGGAACTACACTGTAACACCTGTCAGTGGCTCACATATCCTTTTCTTGTTGGGTTCTTTGCTCTTAAATAATCAGGTGCGCACAGATGTTTCAGTCTCCTCTGAGGCCAATAGTTTGGAGCCTCAGGAGAGATAGAGGGGTTCCTCTTGATGGGAATGTTCCTCTTTTTCCTAAGAGATATTGGCCAAGACCTGCGTTTTTCTTTGGAAAGGTACCAGCTTCCCAGCAAAACCACACGCTTTTGGACAGAGGGAAGCTGTTAAAGAAGTATGATGAAAGTTTCACACAGCAGTTACAGAGCTCCAAGGAAAAGGTGCAGGCCCCCAAACACATGGGGGAAGAACTGTCTGTTGCCAATCAGACACTACAGCTTCATTAGTGACAGAATGGATGGCTCTTCTCAAATACAAAATAGAACTAGTAAGGACAAGTAGACCTACTTGTCTTACGTTGTTAAAAAAAATAACAATAAAAAAAAAGGAAATGGAGGATGCTTTTTTCTGGTCGAGTTTCTAGTATTTGTACATTTCATTCTTAAAACTCTAGTGATAGGTGTGGATTAAAAAAGAACATTTTTAATTTTAAGAAGGACCCAGGTGGTAGTGCGGACAGGAAGAATCTCTGTGTCATATTTTCCATAGGCAGACAAACCAACATCACTTTGGGTTTGTTTGTCTGTCTGTTTGGGGGGACAGGGAGAGGTGTTAAGAAGAAGCAATTGAACAACAAAGCTTCTAAGTTAGTGGTGAAATTGTGGAATAAGAGCCAAGTCTGCTGGACAGCTGGGTGCCAAAGTTTGTATTAGAACTCCCTTTGAGATTACAAAGCAATGGGGAAAGACATCAGATCACAGAAGAATCACTTCTGTTTGGATTGTTCTTTCAAAATGCCTATTTTGCGACTGTATTTGGGGACAGGAGACAAGTTACTTTAGAAAAATGAAACTTAACTATTCTGTTATTTTCAGCTTTGTAACAGCATGAAGCTTTAGGGGTATCTATATTCCAGCAGGCACAGATACTGTCTTGTCTCAACCACAGGATTACATGAAAAATACAAGAGAGTCCTTATTGTGACATAAATTACACTAAGTTTCCCTACATACCCAAGAGAAACGCAGAAAACCCTGCAATCAATACTAAGCAAGAAGAATGCAGGGCATACTCACAGCGTTAGTGGGTTTTTTAGACCGGACTTTGGATTTGTCTTTCTCTGGCTCCCCAGTGTGTTCTCTCTTCTCAGGAAGTTTCACTGTGCTATGCATTTCCTTTTCTGGTAAAACAGAAAACAACAACAAAAAGCTATTAGAAAATGTCTTACTGCTCAGCATTACTTATTATTATTTGCTTTATTTGTATAACTTGCTGCATTGCATTACTTGTTGTTACCTTTTGAATTACTTGTCATCCAAAACACACTGGGAACATCTTTCTTCGAAAGGGGATTTTTCACAGCTAAAGGTTGAACTAAGAACACCAACAGGGGAGGCAAGCTCATAAACTGCTTTGACCTCTCAAAATTTATTAGATATGCACAGAGATGGCCAAAGATGCCTAATTTCATGATGGTAATGCAATGTTAACACCAATTGTTTCAGTTAACTTAAGGCAAAATTTGAACACCTGCAATAAGCCAGTATTAGCAGACCAACCAAGCATGCTATCATGTTGGCAGTGGGTATTTTTTAATTTTTGTATTTATAATTTAAAAATAATTGCCACAGCCCACATTTTTTGGAATGGCTATTTTAAGTACTTTGAAAGACTATTCATCTTCATAACCTAAAATTTGTTCATATACGGTGTTAACAAATGTGGTTGAACTACTCCTACAGTTGTACTGCAGCATACGATGTGGAGACATGAAACAACACTGCAGCTTCCTGTGATGATCTTTACACACCAATTTCTTGCAGTGGTAACTTTCACGAAAAGGTTTCATTGAAGATAAGCATGCAGCAGAAGTCACCCTGAGAAAGGAATCAGTTCCACTACTTTCTTACAATCCTACCCTCCTTCCCCACTGCCTCTTAGGAATCAAAATGACATGTTCCTCCAAATATAGTAACACTGTCCCCCATGCAGTCTAGCAATATTTACTAAAAAATAAAGTACTATGATATTTAATATTTCAAAACTAAGGCATGCTATCACAGATGAAGTCTGTGTGACAGCATCTGGTCTCTTCTATTAAGTTGTCTTACGGAAACAAACATACAACTAATGATGTATCAAGATAAATAGAGAAGCAAGTGGTTTTTAGACACTGGCTGAATGCTCAAACACGCAGCTTCTCGTGACTCAAGTCCATTCATGTAGCAAGCAATTTTCTAGTGTGAGCAACAGTTTGGTACCCAAATTGTTGCCAGCAACTACCTGAAGCTCTATAAATCAACATTGTGTCTATCAAGAAGGTGGCAATTAAAAAAGAGCCTTGACAGCTATTGGCTCTTATTGGACAGTAAATAGATAGCTTGTTCATATACATTTGATTTCTGGAACTGACCTTCATATGAAGGCTGCTTAATTAGGGCATGTGGCTCCCAAAGCCTTCATTCCTGAATTACCACCCCACCCCATTCCCCATGCAGCAGAGTGCAGAGAATCCCAGGACTTTGGTGTTCAAGAAACAAGGATCCTCAAGCTACCAGCAAGCTAAAGACTTCTATGTTTGGACACGAAACAATCTAAAGCACTTCTTGAAGTCCAAGAAGCTAACAAAGATGTTATGAAAAAGAATATATACATCTATCAGAAATTTAACCATTAAAGACTGTCCAAATCATTTCCCTTCTACTTTTCAGGACAAAAAAAGTAGCTCCTGGAGGAGCTTTTTTTCTTTAACAAAAAAAATTATCAAACAAAAAGTTCACAATCTATAGGTAAATTCTTGTAAACAAAGAGTTTGAATGAAACAGAAGACTGACAAACTGCTCAGACAATGTTAATAATTAGCGTAACTGCAAATAGTTCTCGTATTTACTTTGCCAAATTGATTATCAACAATTTTATTCTTCGATTTGATGGCATTAAACAGTTCTTCTCAGCTTGAAATTATTCGTTCTTAAAAAAGACAGATAATAACAGACGTGGGATTATTAATAGAAGCAATTTAAAAATCAGAAGTAATATGGGAATTTAATAGTAAATTCACAACATAGTATCTTCTGTCTTCCTGAGTTTGCTTTCTCAATTTTGAATTAAAACTCTTTTCTTAAGAAAAGTTTTTGAAATCTGACACCTTCTAAAAAGTTACCTCTATTTAAAGCTAATGGATTGATGTTAGCTTTTTAAAGACACAAAACAAATACGGCTCAAATATCATTTCTGCCCACTCCATAAAAGACAGTGAAGTTTAAGCCAAGTAAAATTTTCTTTAACTGAAAGTATCATCTTTTCCAAAAAATAACCACTCACAAAACCAAAAAAAAATTTCAAAGCCATAAAATGCTTTCACAATAAATTCATTTTTTGAAAATGAAATTAAACAAAAGCATTTCTTAAGATACTTTGAATTGTTCCAACTGTTAAATGTATTTCTGGTGTTAAAATGGGTTTGCAAAAAGTAACAGAAATCTCATTCACATTATGTTTCACTTCTTACTTGCCACTCACCATTTTCACACTTTGGAGGTGCACATCCCATTCTACGTCTTAGATTATGAGTTCTGACTTCTGGAGCTTCCGATTCAGTTTTAATATTGGTGGCCTTAAAAAAATAAATAAATAAATAAAAATCAGTAATGTACTTAAATGGAACACTTCAGTTTTATACTTGTATCTGGGAACTTAACTGCCATTTAAACTCAGGGCAGCTTACCCAGCTATAGACCTATGCTTTTGGGACTTACCAACCTACTCAAAACACCAAAAACTTCCAGAAAGCTGGCAATTACATGCAATGCTCCAGTGCAGATCCAACCTGCACTCAACTCTCCTTCCACTCTTCTGAGCTGCTTTGGCTCTGAAGAAGGGAAAAAGCTGGCTACATCCAACACTCAAAGCCATAGCAAGAGAGTTTTAAGATCGGAATATGACTCTGCAAGTCTTTACTGACAAGTAAATTTGGTGGCAGACCCTTCAAGGCTTTGAAATGCACTTCTCAATACTTTCAAGAACTGAGAGATGAACAAAATGAAAAAAAGGCAATTCTGACTTTCAATTTCAGTATATATTTCTGGATACAAATCTTAATCCACCCTGACAAATGCCAAGAGAGGACAGGTGCATCAGGTTCACAAAACAAGCAGATGTGAGACGCGCTCAAACACTTCATTTCATTAAGGTACAATGGTGGTCTCCAAACTCGTAACCTGATTTGTTCTATGGAAAAGCCAGGCAGATTTGTAAGTCAGAGGAAAATTTTTGAGGACTTTGCTTATACTTGCTTAAAGAACCATTTGATAAATACAAATTGATGAATCTAAAAAGGCACCCTGAATTTCAGTGATACTTGTATTTAAATTATAAATAAATAAATAAATAGAAAATCAGACTTCAGAGAAGAATGACACAGGCAACAATCTGGAGAGGTCTGAAAGGAAAGCCTACAAAAATCCTGTGCCAATAATGACACCATAATGTTTTTAATTTAAGGAAAGATGATCTCACTGGAACTTGACAAGCAGCAAAGGATCTTGGGGCTTCCGAAACGTTTTATTTTACTCTTCAGAAGCAGTATATACTCCAGTTGTCTAAGAGGGGAACTCAGAAAGTTGATATTTGTGGGGCTTTCAGCACGGAATCATGTTTCCATTTAATTCTAGTATTTCTTTGCTGAAGTTTTGAGACTGTGGGACAACAATTCTCAAATCCCTCAGAGTAAAGATGGTCTCTTCAACACCGTACCTTTTAAACCTAATTTCCTAAGGAAATGAGGTCGTGCAACCACCCCCTTGCTGCTCATGCAAGTCAGTCCCCCTCCCTCGCCCCAAGGTAATATGTGGACTTGTCAGCCCAGCTTTAAAAGAGTGCTTTCCAGCCTGAACGCGTTACCAGGGATTTATTCCATTTTGTAGTTCTTTATCTCAAGCTTTCTCTTTTTTTCTTCTCCCTCCAGAGATGGCTTTCATATCATTTCCCCTCCACCTTTTTTGTTTTCTTTGTCCAAATTACTATCTTCAAGAGAAGGGGTAGAAGCCCCATTGCTTAAGATATGCCAAAAAATGCTGGTCAAAATATTTAGTAATACACAAGTTTGCACTGATCCTCATCAAATGCAGTAAAAAATGCCTAATCTTTTACATTTTTAAAGTCCAAGATTTATATCCTGTATTTTATGTTTAAGCCTGTATTTAGCTTCAAAATAGTTTTTCTTTTTTCAGCCTCCCTCCCTGAGCCTTTGTAGGGTAAGGCAAACCCTCCAGGTAACCTACCTTACACATAATGCACTATAATAACTGGAAAACAACAAAAAAATCTCTTTCCCTAGGGAATCTCCTGGGCAGTTTTTCCTCCAGTATTTCTCTTGTGTCTGTCAGCTGATTTCATCCTATCCATTCATCTCGCTTTTACTTCCCTCCCATTGTTGCGGTCTTTTACGCTGATCTTTCCTACACCAAGCATCTAAATTCTTTGCATTTCAAAACCAGTTTATCACTGGCATTGCCCTTTTCCTTTTTAATTATGAACATTGTCTTTCAGCTGTTTACTCAATGCGTAGCAAAGGACAAGGTAAAATTGTATGTATTTTACAATTGGAAAAAAAAAACGTGTATCACAGCCTGTATTTTTGCTGATAGAAATAATTTCCTGGGCTTTCCTACAGTTCACTCATTTTAAAGGCTCGTAATAGATGGTTAGTCTTCGAAAAGCAGGCAATCTAAAATTTGTAAACAGAATGAACTTAGACTTTACAACTTAAGACACTGACAAATCCTCACGTATTTAGTTGGAGCAAAAAGCTGAGATACATTAACCAAACACATGACGACTCTACAACCAAGCCAGTGCAAAAATCAACTGGGTTTAGCTTACATGAAGAACAAAAGGGATTTAATCAACTTAGCTGACTTTGCACTGAAACGGAATAGAAGCACTCACGTAACCTATTAACAAATCTTAACTTTTGAAAGTTACTGCCTTAAATACTACAGCTCCTTCCAAAGTAAGTTAGTCCATGCCCCTTAACTCAGCCTCAGGTCTGCATGGTTCAATTCTATTTTTAATTAAGTATTTTCTTTCCACAAAATCACTTTAAGTGCATGACAGCAGTAGCGCTGAGGGAAAGAACAGAGCGCCTTACATAGCCCTACATTCTCGCTAAATACGAGCAGGTAGTTTTCATGTAAACGACAAAATGTGTGTCTTTTGTTAGCTAGCAGCATCCAACACCACCATCATCAGTGAAACAGCTACAGTGTTAGTAAACGTTTCCCATGTCTTTTAAAGGAAACTTGAGAATTCATGTCTTTCAACCACAAACAGATACTTCAAATGGAAAATTTCAGCTCAAACCACTGAGGTTTTCTCAGAATTATAAACATACTTTTAACAGGGTCTTCTAGTGGAAAAGCTTTAGAAAACCTTAATTATAACTGTTATTAACTAAAAATAGTTATACGCAGCATTTGCCACAACTAAGCTGTACTACTCTGTAGTAAGAAAGACCACGATTAGAACAATGGGAGTTTAATTGAAATCCTGAAATGATTTTAAATACAAAACTGGATTACAAACACGAAGAGGGTCAATCATAACCTTCCTAAGTCATGATGTCACCCCTAGTAAGACTATGGCTTGGGAATAAGTCTCCTCTACTCTTCATCTTTTCAAATAAAAGAAAAACTAAACTCTATGAAAGCAAGTCGTTCAGTTTGGAATGACTGAAATCACAGTAGAACAGTGATCCAGCAACAAAGAGAGGACACACACAATCTTCTAAAATATGTCTTCACAGGAGAACTGTATGAAGATATAGTCTATAAGTTTTACGCTAAGCCAAATAAATATTATTTCTTAAGCACATGTAAGATTAATCTTGTTAGACTGTACAAAACTGTACTGACTTAACGTTACACAATTTTTCTCATATGGCACAGTGAAAGTAACTCAAACTGATGGAACTCAGAGAGGGTCAAAAATGAAATAAAACAATGCTAAAGTTATACCAAAAACCTTCTCTAAAGTCTGTCTTCAATTCATGAAAGGTTTACAGAACCCTTCCAACACATTTAAAAAATGACTCCTGTCACCTGAGGAAATGACAAAGATCAAAGCTCTACAAGATAAGCTTCATTTCTAGAATTTCTCACTTGTATTTTAATCTATGTTATTAGCCCTATGTTATTTATAATTATGCTAAAAACATTATTATAGCATACGCACTCATACCTAATGTCTAAGTGGAACAGCTTCAGTAGAAGAGCCTCTCAGAACTCCCCACCTCAATAATACACTTTTTGAAACTATCAGACATATCTTGCCATACTCATATAAATATTTAGGTATGCTTAACAGTGACAAAGAAGAAGTTAAATTGGTAGTTACTCTACATATACATTTAGTGATCTGACCCAAATAAAGACAAATTATCTCACCTCTGCTCTCAGGCGTTTTGCTCGACGAGCAGGTGGACAAGTTTCAGATGGCTGAACAGACTGTCTCTGCGGAATATCATGGGGCTTATATTCCTTGTCCTTTGTGTCACTGGTGAGCTCTGGCTTCTGCAAACACTGAAGAGACAAAATTCAATTACTTGATTCCTGTATCCACTTTTGATACAAGCTTTGTGTAGAGCAATTTCCCGGCTAATATGAAAGAAGGCAGAGAGGGCTTTAATGTTTACTGCACTGAGTTAACAGAAACAGTTAATATTAATGACAGTCGTAACATTACCTGTTTGAACATGCAAGTCACAAAATCAGTATTTTCTGCCATTTTCCTGAATGCAGTAGCCATAATAAAGGATCTTAAATAAAGCTGAAATCAGCCTTTGAACTTTATTAACAACAAACATTTCTGTTCCAGAACGCTATTCATCAAAATAAAAGTTGCGGCAAAACAGTATAAAAAGCAGACAATCTTTCATCACAAGTCTTTCTGGTTTCCTCTCAGTTCCACCTATATAGTTCTTCAGCAGCCCATACAATGTGCAACTCCCCTGAGCAGCTATAGTATTTTATTAGCTCCAGTTCTTCTAGTAGCTGATCCTTTTGGAGAATATATCAACAGCATACTGGAAACTGTCGCAATGTCCTCAGGTTGCATTACTGTAACGCTAACATACAGAGCAATATAAAAGTGAATTACAACCTATCAGAAATCTCTGCCTTAACTGAAATACAATTTTGTCTGAAGAACATTTCAGAAGTTAAGGTCTTTATATATTTTAGAGAGGACAATACTGCTGCTGTATGAAATTGAGGGCAGAAGGGTGCAAGAAGGATGCAAGAACAGCTTTAGTTCTTTCAAGTCACTGAATAAGCACATTTCTATTAATTGCTGAAAACTGTGCATGCATTTGGCAATAAATATCGTGATTAGTGACAATTTTAAGTTTGTCAGACCTCACAACATACAGTAACAACAGATTAAAATATAATAATTTTTAATGAGCGAGCAAAGAATCCTAAAGAAATATGAAGTCTTAGGTTGTCATAAAGTATTCCACATGCATTGCTAGATCCACATTTCCTCAGTTCTATTAAGCTGTTTCCATTAAAAGGTTTTCCCCAGGAACAGAGGAACAGGACAGGAATTGCCAGATTACCATTACAGTGGCATAAGGATGGATGTTCTGTAGACAACATGAAAATCAGACTTTCAGAAACAAATGATAGACAGAACGAGCGGGGGAAGAGGAGGAAAAAGCGGTACTGAAGAAGACAAGTCCATGCTGAAGGAAACATATATTTAACAAAAGAAAAATCCCAGGCAGCGGTAGCAGAATCTCATTAACTGTCACCCACAGGAAGCCCACAGCACTGCTCAGAGAAACCTCCAGAATTTCTATATTATTTAGGACTGCTTTTGATCTGGACTCTGTAGATTTATTTTTATTTTCAAGCAAACTTCTGATTTAATTTCAACATTAAACACACACACACAAGACGACTTAACTTTGTAGCTTATTGCACAGGACCAGTAAGTCCTTGTGGCTGATGCTCAAGTTCTAGTTCCTTAGAAGAGCCGGCTCCCTTCAAGCTCACAGTGAAAGACGATGATTTGAATTATTTCTTATCAACCTCAGTGAGATGAAGTCACTAATAAGAATTTCTCAGGACAGAAAACAGACAAGCAAAAAAGGCAACCGAGTAGGAGAAATATGAAAATGAGAGAACAGAAAAGGAAAGCAGACTAATGCCACACAGAACGCTGCCAAATCTCAGCGTATTTAATGTTTATGTAAATTCTGGTTCCTTGAATCGCGTCCTCATGTGAAATCTGAACCTTTCACTAAAAAGTTTCTGTTCCTCCCAGTAACAGAGATTCTTGAAAGCAAGTATGTAAAAGGCAAATAGAGCTTTTCCTAAACAAAAGAATAATGAAACCTAGAAAGAAAAACAACAATAATTTGTTTCATTTCAGCTAAGTGCCCAAGCAAAAAAGAGCACTATTCACTGAAGAAAAAAGCCCAGAAGACATTCTCTAAATATCGAGGCTTCAACAGCTACTTAGGCAGGCACGTTCCCCAGCGCCTCAGTAACCCGAAGGCAAAGCAGTACCATGAAGTGGTTTTTATTTAACATTTTCAAGGATGTTAAGGACTAGGACTAGAAATTTAGATCCTGTCTTAAGGATGAAAATTCTTCTGAATCTATGCCACTCCTAGACTGACCTGATCAGTTGTAAGCATGCATCTTTAACTAAGGACGATACTGACTGCTATTTCTTCAGTGTTTTCTTCTCCCAACCAGCAAAACCTTTTTGGAAAGGCAAAACGTCAATCAGCAGTTACTCTACCATAAGCTGATATTCTAGACTGTGATCTAGCTTGTGATCATGATCTCATTATCTTCCATGCAGATGGCTGGAAATACAATCCTTGATCTCCAAATGGTGGCACCGAGATGGTTAAAATCCTTCAGCTGAAACCACCAAGAACAGCTCCTTCACCAGGCAGTGAAAGGAAACAGCTGCAATATTCACAAGGCCTCCAAGATGCCAAAGGATGGAGAACATACAGCAATCTTCTGTAAGGATACAATTCACCTCCTACAGCTTTACATGCTTACAAGGTAGTTATTTACACACAAGCTAACCATCCAGGCTCCCCGTATATTCAGAGAAAAACAGAAACTTGCAGAGGACAACTAATTTACCCCCGTTACATTTCACTTTAGGATAAGAAGCATCACACGATAGAAGTGCTTATTCCTCTCCACTGGCAATAAATCATCCGAGAGAACAAGCTCACATAGGACATCTCTTAAAGATACACACATATATATTTGGACATGTGAATCCCACTCAGGACCTTAAAGCCTTAGTTTGGAAAGTTTCATATATAACCCACACCAAAGAGATCAGATGGACAACTACCAAACTGTTTATATTCACTGAAAAGCAGACCACCACAAGACAAACCCTAGCCCCCCAAATTGCAACGCATTTGGAATGATGCAAACATCCGGGCAACGCATCGCAGTTTTGACACAAGATTCCGGGCACCTCAGTTCAAGCACCACTGCCCAACTTCAGCATATTTCTTTCCAACGTTACCATTTAAGCTATCCCAAGCAGACATGGCACATGCCATCGACTACACGTAGGGTAACATTTATCCCTCTCTGCATACACACTGATTCTGTAGTGCTCATACTGAGGATTACAAATGGTTAAGAATATAAGCAAAGCACAGAAAGTAAGACCAGTATACCAACTGGTCTACTGCAACTACCCGAGAGCAACGCACCCAAGATCTATCTTAGTCCAGTGTTTTAAGATAAGAATAAAATAACTTTATATCTGCAGAGAGCTTCTCCGAGTATTAGAAACTGGCTGACTTACATCAGTTTTGCTGTTTGACTGAAGTACTGATACAAGAGCTTTAATCAAAACATACTGCCTGTTCATCTCCAAACAGCTCCAGAGAGTTTCGCTATTTTAGTATGCACATAGAAATATCTCCATATGCGATATTTGCCAAAATTACTCCTGAAGCTATTTTAACATATATTTAAGCCATGCATAACCAATTAATGCTCTACACAGATCTGAACAAGATTTAAGCTACAGCATAGTCATCAGTGGAAACTACATCATTCCATACTTTTGCAGAAAAGAAGTCAATGGATATTGCAAGTACTACCAATTAAAAAAATTTGGTGAGTGCAAGCACTAATCTTTTATGGATGATGATCCTGGCTGCATGAAGAAATTCTCTCAAAAGGCTTGTTGAAAAAAATCAAAAGATGGAAACACACATCTGAAACTGACAGCTGTCAAATCCAATAGCTGTATCTTCTCCAAAAACAAAAATCACAGATGCTCAGATTCCCAGTAAAGCATTGAACAGACGTACAATAAAATGGACACCTGCACAAGAAGCATCTGGGAAAGCACCACTTATTGAGAACACATGGAAGAAAGCCAAGAAGATAATCTCAGATGAGTTTCTTCCTCAAAAATGTATAGCAAAACAAACTCAGTTGGAAGACAACATTGGCAAGAAGGAAAAAAATAAAAGAAGTCAAACCTCAGTGTGAAAAATGTTCTAAACGCAACATATTTCTGTGGATTCTCTCAGTTCATTGAAAAGATACATGAATACCACGTATGGGAGGGGAATATTCTAACAGCTTTGGGGGGAGGGGGTTAAAAAATGTACTTAAACATACCTTTTTCAGAACTGCATGATCCACTAAACACATCAGTTTGGAACAAATGTCAGGTGCCTACTGCAAGACGGAGCTTGGAAAGTCGCATTTAAAAAGCAGTGTGACCTCACCAAACGAGATCACAAGCAGCCGTTCAAGAATGCTTTTCCCTTCTGAAAGCATCCTTTACTGAGCAAACTACGAATGTACACATCAACTGCATGAAAGAGACTTGCATGGTGGACCTACCTTTTCAAGAGAGTCTGTGATACCAGTTAAATGTTTTAGAAACTTTTAATTAGCTCTTTTTAAAAATAGAGGAGCAAAGCTAGATGTCACACACCACCTTCAAAAACAAAAAAAGAATCCAGAGTTTTCAGAACTAATAAAAATGTGAACTTTTCAATGAAATGCCTTGAAATGCCTTCATAAAACGGTATTGCTTTCCACTGTTTAACCTGAATATGCTTGAGGCAAGGCAAAATATTCTTGGTAAGTATGAAGACTTATGTTCAAATACATTTTGTTCTTATTCTTCATTTGTAAAACATCTAAAGCTACACATATTGCTTATTTTTAAGGGTTTGCCGAATACATATTACGTATTTTTAAGGGTTTGCCGAATACATATTACGTATTTTTAAGGGTTTGCCGAATACAGCTGCTCTTCACTGGAAAGTGATCATTAATAGCTAAGTAAAAAGCCTTCATTTCCAACCTTTCTTGACTTATGTCAAATTCCCCCTCATTTTTGCCGTTTTATGTAAAAGGCTAGTGCTGTTTTCTGTAGATGAAAACATGCTTTTAACAGGATTAACGTTTTTTTGCTTAAAAAAGGTCAACACTCCTCTTTTTAAAAGAACATCATGGTAGAAGTGTTTCAAATACATAAAAATGGAGGTTGGCAAGTGCAACCCATCTTAGTTTTCCAAATAAACGACTGATGCTCTAAACGAACAATCCTATTCTTGATTAGAGATTACTTTGTTTCCACCCTCATTCAACCATGAGTTTTGTTTGAATGGCCAAATGTTAAGCAGAAAGGATGAAGATTTAAGCTTTGGAGAACTCAGAAGCCATACCATTAACTACATTACAACATCCATGAAGTATTCTCAAGCATGAATGCCCTTAGTGAAAGCGAGATGACTAATCGCTACAAAATTACCAAGGTTTGATATAGTTCATCAGTCACTCTGTGTACAAGTGATAAAGATCCATAGCAGACTTATTCTATCAGGAAGATGGATGGACAATGGTTTGTGAACATAGTAATATTCTGTGTTACATAAAAGAGCATTGAAGAAATCAGAAGTCTGAATATCTGTCATCATGAGGCTTCTGTATGCTGCAGGAGAAAATACAAATAGGTAGCATTCAAAACAGTCAGTAAGGGGTTACCCTCAAGAGTCGAGAGTAAGGAAGTTCTAAAAACTTTATGTTTAATACGAGTTTACCTATGGATATGTAAAATGCTTATATTATCACCATCTGTCACCTGCATGCCATAAAACATAAAACATAGTCTTTGGAAATGTTCCACCAATAAAAGAAAAAACACACTGGCTGCTAAATTAGTTGGCGTATAGTTAGCTACAAGACTTACCAATAGGCTAGCTCCAGACTGGAATAAGTTGTAAGGATAGAGGATACGTTCGTAATGGGCACGGATGTGTGAACCCACTGCTTTGCCAGGAGCAAATCCCATTCTGGTGGCTATCTTGGTCCATTTTCTCTCTTTGCAAACTACATCAAATCCTCCTTCTTCTGCAACTAGCTAAAAAGAGAAAACATAAGGGTTGTATATTTAATACTAAAATGACCAATGTTTAAGAACAGAATTGCTACCTTAAAAGAAAATGAAGACAACGTCACCAGCACAGTATAGGTTTTTTAAAAAATGTGAAAGTTGTTCAAAATCTATAACCTGAATATATAACCTATTCAGAAAGCATAAAGTTCTTTGAATTACTTTACAAACAAGTCAGCATCAGTATTAGATGACCAAACAGTAATTCATCCTACTTCTGAGAATTTGAGGTTGCAATTTGTCACTCCTCTAATGTGTTTCCCAGCAACTACTTTTCTGCACAGTATAACTGGTTCCTCTCACCGGGACATTTACTATGAAATAGGCTCAAAATCCATCAAATAAAATCTACCCTAAACATAAAAGAAGAGAGAGAACATATCCTTGGGGTCAGTGAATCCCATACTTTGCTTTCAGATTACATAATCTCATCCAGAAACTTAAGCTTCATTCAAAAAATAATTTGGTTTTTTTGCTCCCCGAACCAGAAAAGCGAGTCTTCCCTGCCCTCATCGTTCAGAAGCTTCCTCTAATTCAGCCTAAGCTTTTTCTCAACCAGTTTGTATCCAAGTTCAACTTTAAAAAGGAGTTGGAAATGTAACTTGATCTCTTAGCTCACATGAAAACCCACGCTATATTACATTTCCTACTATTTTGTGCTGCATTAGCTATGTTAGGTCAAACAAAATAACTTTTTCTCTAGCTTAGATATACCTCAAAACCTCACTTAAACAATTGTGATACAATCCCAGAAACAGAGATAACATAACATCTTTTTTAAGAAGAGTTTTTCCCTCGTAACGACAGTCTTACCCTATTAAGCTGAAATAAATCCAAGATCTTCCTCTCCACGTGTGGAATTTTCAGCGTGCATCCTTGAAGTTCCCAAAACTTTGCAATCTGGTCCAGGAAATTCAGCTTTACACGGGTCTGAGCCTGGAAAAAGAAGAGTGAACTGCATACTGAATGCAGATTAAGCTCCTGTTTCCCAGTGTTTATAATGTTACAGCCTCAGCTGCCTGCCTGGCTTTTCCCCTCTGCAAGTATAGCTTTGCATTTTTTTCCTCATGTCAACCCACATGCAGGAAAAAAAAAAAATCCATACAGATACCATCTGTTTTTCCTTAAGTCACCTACTGTTAACTTTCTGTACTGCATTTATAAAAGTACTATCTGAGAATAGGTTTGCAACCAGTTATTACTGTGAAAAACTACCTAAACACCAGTAACTCAGCTAGTTTATGACAAAGTATTTTTGTTATCCCTTTCCACTCTTAACCATATTTCTTTTATTTTTGTGGATATAAACTGGTCAGGGCAGGAAAAGACAACCATGGTATGTTTGTACAGTACTTCACACAGTAAGATTAGGTTCTAATTGGACTGTTGGTGTGCTGAAGAGTAGTAGTTTAGATTTAACCTTATCACATTTCAATGTCATCACATTTTTCTATTCTTAAGATAAACAAAGGCTATGCCTAATCAACAGGCTAGCTTGTTCTTGAACTCCAGAAAGAGCTCTAAGCCAGCTTGTGCCCACACAAATCTCTCACTTTCTTAACATCTGAATCCAGTGTTTGAGTTCTTACCCTGGCACCTCACATAGTCATATGAGGATTTTAAAAAGCCGGTATCCTCTCCTCATGTGAAAAATCAGGCAGGCAAAGAGTTCCTGTCATTTCAGTTCTTATCTGCAATGAGCTAAACAGGACTCCTCGCTACTCCCTTCTCCTTCTAGACTGGATTCATGAAAGCAGTGAATGAAAGTGCTTGCTAACAGCAGATTTCAGACCCGCTGAATCCAGATTCTGTAGCTGTTCTTTCCAAATTGCTTCTTATCTTTAAAGCACTTTGTAAATGCTTAATCTCTTCTACTTTTAAAAGATGCTGTAGATAGGCAAAATGCAGACACAAATGATGGCACTTGAGAGTTTGAATGTAATAACTTGCAAGCACCTCAGTGTGGAAATGGCCTGAGTTTTATTCCTTTAATGAGCATTAACTTTAGTTTTTATGCTTGTTATTTTTTGTAATAAATTCTGAAAGAGCTAATTTCTGTGTCCTAATTTAAGACTGATTTTCAGAGGTACAGAGTGCTGTCAACTGAAGTCAGCAGGAGCTCATGGTCAATGGACTGAAAAAAAAAATAAAAATCACTCATCTTTTAAAAAACTCTTAAGAAATGTTTAGCTTTACAGTTTACCTCCAGTTCATTGAGTCTCTGGATCCGTGGAGTAAAGTGAAGCTTATCAACATCACATGCAAATGGAGGCTGCCAGTCCTGGAAAGATAGAAGAGCTCCCATCAAAAGACCAGGAAAAGAGATACAACTTCTCTATGTTCCATTCAAAAGCTAGATAAGCCTGAAATTGGAGTAAGGCTAATCCAAAACAGGCAGCGGGTTATGAGAAGAGCATGGAAGTGGTCTTTGTGGCTTGCAAATCTTCCTTAGCACCAAAACGTACGGCACATGGTCCCTTATGATGGGATAACGATCACAGCTATATGGCTGCACAGCTCCTCCCCTTAGGTGAGGGCTGCATCTGATCCTGCCACCAATCTCCCTCCCTGCTTCCAACTTTGGTGAAGTCTATTTTTGTTTCCAAATTACTTGATCTTGAAAAATCCTATAAAGTAGAAAAAACAAAGTATCTTGGCATTAGCTCCTGAAATGTCATTGTCCACCTCTTAAATATTTCCACTGTGTCTTTAAAAGACAGATACTGAAATAATGAAATGAGTAACATTTTGGAACTGAAGAACTGACCTCAGAGATAAGCCTTCAATTAAACATCAAGTCAGTCCATCTTCCTCCTACACATACTCAGTAGCAAAAAGCAAGGCACATGCTATTTGCCCCAGCCCTACAAAGACAATTAACTGCAAAGGTCACAATTAACTGCAATGTGCCACTTATTTAACAAATTCAATATTCTTACCATGTGAAACATGGGAAAAAAGTGAAATTTCATAAACTGTGATCCAAACTGTAATGCCTGCTTTGAGTGGGAAGACAATCATCTGGTATCAGAGACTTTAAACGCTCATGAAGGACACAAATGCAGCAGTTAATTCTCATAACTGATGGGCTCAGAAACCAGCAGCTACACTAAAAACAATAAAAAAGTTTATTTTCCTAATTCCTTGTCTGCAAACATTCAGGAATAGCTGCAACATGACCAATGAAAAAAAAGATTATTATTACTTTGACAAAATACCTCCAACCGGTAGTGTTATTTTTATAAATAAGGCTACAAAGCAATTTTATCTTTCAGATCTCTGACACCTATCACATGCAGTTGGTTTGGCAACACAGTGCTTCACTAAAACAAATTAGTTTGATTTACGCTCGACAGCAATTTATTTCATATAAAGCTATCTTTTTATCACTAATTACCGAATGAAAATAATATGCATGAGAGCTATTGACAGCAGAGTAAGACAGGAGAGCTTCCTGCGTGGCAGGAAAACAACCTTTCCTCAATGACTGTGGACTAAACCAACTGAAATAAAATCAGCATCACAAGCAGAATATTTGTTATTTTAGCAGAAATACTTACCATGAAAACTGGTTATTATCAAAAACAACCATAACAGACGTGCAAGGTAATTTATGTGCAAACATCCAGGCTCAATTCTGTATTGTGACAGAATCCTGCCCTGTCACAGGAAACAAAGCCTGTGGCAGAACCAGGAATTTTCAAAACTAGAGAGAAGAGATGCAAGAATCATGGAGAGTGTGGAAACCCTGAAGAGCAAAGAGGAACAATGATATATGCTTTTTATCCAAGATATGGTGACTAATCCAGATCTCTAAATTAGTTACAAGAGAGACTTCTGATCCTACCTGGCATTTTCAGCACATCAAGACTTGGCAAGGTCAGGTTAAAATTAAAATTCAAAATGGAAGTAAGATGACAACAGGAGTCAAGATGACAAATTATCAAGCGAACGGGCAATTCTCAAGCAATGGGACGCGCTTCTCAATCATTTTTTTAAACAAGACTAAAAACAGGGTGCAATGTCCTGATGCTTTCATTTACAACTAAAAGTTAACCCTACTTTTATTGACTATTTTGCTTGCCAGAACACCGAATGCAATGAAATTCAAAGCCTGCCCCCCTCTTAAAAAAAGTTTGGCGCTCTTTTGCAATGTTCTGATATCTGATGAATCATCTGTAGTCCCTAAACCATTGGACAAGAAACATTGACCAGGAAACTTTTAAGGCAAGACCCGTACTGTACTTCAACAAGATGAATCTGATTTTCAAGTTGAACTGATTGGTTGGATCATTAGGCAAAATGCTGGAATTTGCAGCGTGCATGAAGACAGAGTGACAGAAAACAGGCAAAAAGACCAGGAGAGGACAAACAGAGGTTATGACACCCACAACACCCATGGGGCATTCTGGGGAGTGAAATTAAACTAAGACAGCTGTTAAACATACAACTCCTGAGTGCTTTGCTTAGGTTGGGAGAGCAAAGGAAAACAAGGAAACGTGCTGACTGCTTAGCTAAATAACAAGCAAATGCTCTACGTGGGTCAACCATAACCCAGAAAATGGATCTTGTACCAAGGATCCGCAGGGGATAAAGAGCAAGAAACAAGAATAAAAAGAAGAGGAGCAGGAATTTAGAAGATCACGTAGGGCAATGACACTGCTGATGATACTGTTCCTCTTGCCTGAAACTGTACTGCAGAGCTATTGCTTGCAGATAAAGGACTGTTCTTTAGGTTTAATGATACTGAACTTAACAGTACACGCACCTGAACACATCAGCTGTTTTACCAAGAGAAACTTTAGAAACCTGAGCTATTCAATACAGGACTTCTGGTCTGTTAAGAGAAAGTTTCTTAGTCCAGCAAGCAGACAGTCCATCTATTAGAAACAAATATTTAACAGCCTAAAAAGAGTGCAACTTCTAGCAAGTAGAAAGTCATTGCAACAATTTTTGTAAAGACATGGTACACACCAGCTTAGTAAGAGGTAACACTGGATTTAGTCTAGCTCATTGAAAAACTTTTGACTTTTTTAAGGATGCAGAGCTGAGGGAAATGCATGCTATATATTATGCAGTAATTCATACTCGATTATTATAAGAGGCCTCTTCTGACTTTAAAAATGCAGGACTGTACACCCCATTTATCCCAGAAACTGCTCCAAATTACATTAGTCAAAGTTATGGATATACAGCCACTCTGCCACAGTGTGGAGGAATTAATGTAGGTCTAGTAGACAGAAAATCCTGCCTATCGCTGATTCATTCTGAAGACACAAACAGTTCACACTGGAGCATCTGAAACTAAAGACTGATACATCCAAGGAGAATAACATTTAGCTTCTTATATTCCAGGGTATAGTAAGTGCCTCAGTTCCTAAACGAAACAACACAGATGTTTTCAGCCCTTCTTTAGGAACTTAGCTTATTTACCCCCTCCCCCCCCCAAAAGCTTACATGCAGTCTGAAACAGAACCTGCTAAGATAAACAAGACCTTCATTAAAAGGATTATTAAATGTGTTTTGAAAGAAATGCCTTTAAGCACTTTTGAAATACAGCAGCACCACAAGAGGGTGCTGTGTTCTGTGGCAAGGCTAATTCTGCAAAGCAACCGGTTATCATTACAAGCTTTGCTGTTGAAGACAACGCTGCATGCAAACCGACTCTACAAGTCTACTTCCCTTAAGTTTGTAGCTGGAAAGCCTATAAAACTAGCCATTTCCATCCAGTGCTTACTTGCAAGGCCCTCAAAAGCAACTGGTCTGGATTTTCCCCTTTTAAAACAAAAAGTTTAAAAAGAGCAATTGATCTTTTTTTTTAATAACCATGTTAATGCATGAAGCTTAAGAATATGAGCAACAGAAAGAACTGAAATCCTAGAAAAGCAGGATTTTTTAAGCTGCACAGCTCCTTTATCTGAAATTACTTTGTTGCTTTCTTCTGTTCAAGTATGATTGATTGTTAGAAGCCTGCAAATAAAAACACACATCATCACTTGATTATGTCAGCACGCATTTGTTAAATTTTCATTTCCTTTGTAAATATGGCCCCTTGCAAATGTTACAGTCCCAGTAGAATAAACCTGAATACAAATACATGCAAAAACTGTGACTGACACCAGATTTTGCAACTTTTCTATCAACTCTGTCAGCAAATCCAACTGAGTAGAGGGCATTCTGTAAGAATCCCATTCACATTAATAGTCCAAGTAGTAATATAAACTACAAATGGTCAGGTGAAATATTTCTACACTCTTCCTTTCAGATGTATTGCTAAGGGGATAACAGACTTCATATAATTTCAGCTGGTAAATCTTGCATCTCATCCAAACTCACTGTTTAATTAAAACTTAAGGACAGACAGACAGTCTCCTTCACCACCTTCTTCCTCCTCCGCCTGGATTCAAGTGAACAAGAACCTACCACCGTCACTGGTAAGCTGTTCTACAAGTTAGCTTCAACTTTTCATCATTCCCAGTCCACACTTTTTTTTTTTTTAAACCAAAAATCTCATTTGCTTACTGTCCAAGAAGCTATTCTTGATTGCTTCCTGTAAGCCACGTTCAAGACATTTTCAATAAACAAATCATAATCCTTTTGCTTCTCTTTATAGGACAAGTTTTCTAGCTCCCCAGATAATATTTTTCTTCTGGCTTTTTTTCTGAAGCCTCTCCTATATTTTACAACATTCCTTTAAAACTGCAAGTAGACTTTTAGCTGCCATGTTTCCAATGTTGCACAAAAAAAAAAAAAAAAAAGACATGTCACTTCCATTCTTTTGCTAGACAATGTCTCGTAGTAAGATCCAAAAGAATATCTTAGCAATTCTTGCCATAGAAACATGCATTCATTCAGTTAACTACACCAATTCATTGCTTCCCGGGATGCCCACCCTGTAAGGACGACCTACATTCTTTGTTCTGAGATCTATGATCTTGCCTTTGCAAAGGTGTTAGGTGGTTCTTGCCTCTGAGAGGAAGGGAACAGACTCAGTGGCTCAGGAGGTCCCTTTTAGTCTTGTTTTTATGGCTTTATTAAAAATACATTCAAAAGAAACTCAGATCATCACAGAACCTATGCAAAATGACACAGAACTGATCTGGCACCGTCACTTATCATTCCAATGGCGTCAGTGTGTCATCCCTAACTCTTCCTTTTTGAAGGGGAACTAATTCCTCTTTGACCCTGTTGAAAGGCTAACATTAGCTGATAACTCCAGTCATCAGCTAACCTAGTTTGTGGTGACGTGTAATTTTGAGCGTAGGTGATTTTCTAACAAAAACATTCAACTTCCACTTGCGAAGAAAGGGCCTTGGGTGCAGCAACACATCTCACAGGCAGAACTCTCCAGTAAGATGGGCTTGGTGGAATATCTCTCATTTGAGATAAAAACTATGCTGTGTTTTGCAGACCATGTACTGCAGATTAGCAAAGGAAAACAAACAAAAGCACAAATCCCTCCCATTTGAGAACCACAGCCAAAAAGCTAAGCTTGCAACGGGGATCACCTCTCTAGCCCCAAGTGTTTATGTCCCAACTCCAGACGCAGTGAGGAATGAAAGCTGAGGTTAAGTGAAAGACTCTCGAGCGTCAGAGCAGGCTGCCCCTTGGGATCCAAAGGTGGCCCTGTAAAGACAGAAGATGAGACTGTATGTAGGGTTCAGGCATCACAACAGAATAGGTACCAGGGTTTGCATACAGGAGATGTCAGTCTTCTCACTGTGGAGGTCACTGGACACAAAAACCAGATAGGTAGGTTCTGGCAGCACAGGCAAGAAACGGCAACATACCGACAAAGCACATTTTTGCAAATATATGGAAAGCAGCACTGGCATGAAGAGCTGGAGATTCACGGGGCATTAGAATCAATGCACTGGGACCAAATTCAAGGTCCCTGATTCACTTCAGAGGTCACTGCTGCGGCCCTGACCTAGACCTCCAGGCAGAGCATCTGCCAATACTGGGGCCAGACTTAGCTTTCAGTGCTGAAGGGCATCTGGCCCTGAGAATTACAGCGATCTTCAGCAAAGACAGAATACTTGGTAGATGGACCTGGTCTGATCCCGTATGTCCATTCTCAGATGTGTCCGACTGGGGAGCCACACTGACAGCGCAGATGACAGTCTCCAAAGGGCTTTGATCAGAGAGTTCTAGAAACAGTCTCTCTGGAGCCATAACTGGCAGCTTTCAAACTTGGATTTTAATCCAGTTTAATTTAGATTAAGGAAGGATGTGATTTTAAAGTACAATAGCCATCCCAGAATAACTGTACACACAGACAAGCTATTAGATGATGCTAGTGATTTCATCAAGCAGCTAATAAATCAAAAGACAACCTGGAATCTCAGCTGACTACTATTTTATCTCTGGCTGGGGGATTTCTCTACAAATTCCCATCTCTGTAACAGCACAAGGCTGCTACCCGAAGTATTTACAGAACTCTCAATTCAAGTTCTCTGCTTAGATTCATTTTCACTTGAAAAGCATCTACTTTCAATGAAAAGCGCCTACCTAGGCATATATAAGGGTGGCAAGTTATATGATCCTTAAAGTTCTCTCTGGCTTTTGGAATCACTTAACCTGATCTCCTGCCTAACACAAGCACAGAATTCTACCCAGCAATTCCCAGATAACTTGGGTTTGAAAGAGAGCCTATCCTAATGGGTATGCGGGCATGAACTAACTTCATTCACTGTTAGCTTTAGTTTTGTTGCTGGGAAAGGGGGGTGTCTTTAGCCTGAAACTCTAATTTCAGCTTCTAGCTGATACTGTTTATGTCAAGTTCAACAAACAAACAAACCCGCAGAAGTCCAAACCTTCCACCACTATCGCCCCACATAAATAGTTCCAGATTAAACTGTTTGATTTTAAATTTTCCATGAGCTAAATCAAGTGACTGTTTAAAATCCCTTACTGGAAAGGGCTGATTCAAGGACAGGATATTCTCATGATTCTTCAAGCGCACTCCGATTTTTCAGCATTTCTGAAGCGCAGGGAATAAACCACCGGTGGTGCACCATGCCGCACACAATGGTTAAGTTACCAATAGTAATATAATGTTCCTTCTTTGTATTTCCCTGATAATTAAACATCTGGGGAGACAGGTAAATAAACTACTCTGAACTTACCTAACTGCAAGTATGATCCCTGGCTTGAACATAAAGTAAAGGTTTCCTAGTGAGTCTAAATGATCTATTTTTCTTCACAACAATTTGCCAGCATGTAAACTGACAACATTTTGGAACTTCAGCACTAAAACATCTCTTCCCAAAAAACACATTCTTGATCTGAAAGTGTCAGAAAGCAGCATATTCACCACCTCCCTTAGTTTTTTCCTAACAGCTGATCATCTTCACTGTTAAAAATGCATGTCCTATATCTAATTCAAGTGAGCCTGGCTTATGCATAACAAGAACCAGTGGCTGCAAGCCTTCCTCTGCAAGACTGATGAACGACGTAGTACCCGTTATTTTCTCCCTGTGAAGCTTACTTACATGTTGGAATCAAGTTATCTCTCTGTTTTCTTTTTGATAAAATAAACAGACTGAACCTCTGTAGACTATCAAATCAGAAGGGACCATCATGATGAAGATCAATTTCCCGTTTAGGAGACATTATAAGATTTCTTTACATTAATTCCTCTTTTAACCATAGTATATTTTCAATTTCAGCATTGGGCCAGCCCCAGAACCCTCAATAAAACTGCTCCAACAGTTAATTGCTTTTAGTCCATTGTTTAATGGAGATTTTTCTCCATAAAAATAAATAAATACATACATAAATACATAAAAGAGGAAGGCGGGAAGCAGAAGGGGTTTTCAATCTGGATCTGTTCCCTCATCAGGCCAGCAATGCAGGCAACCAAGCAGTTGAATGAGCAGCCAGGAACAGACACTGCTTAAATCAACCTTGTTCCTGAAAATATGTCCCAGAACTGCTTCGGTTCTTAAAAATCCTCCATCTTAAGATTTTACCCCTCAAACTATGGCAAGGATAAGTTTTTCAAAATTTATTTTTTACGTGCAGAAATTTTGACACTTTTCTGTACCCTCTCCAGGTCCAGCCTTCTTTTCAAAGCACGAAAATCTCAAATGAATGTACCATGCTCACCACCATGCTACTAGAGAGGTAAAATCATCTTCCCATTCTTTACTAAGAAATTCAACAGCGCATTAGCCAAAGCAGCTAGTCTAACATTACGCTGGTTTCCACTAGGCTCTGCAGTTATTTTTCTACAATCCCCCCTCCTCTAAGACTGACCTATGCGCCTTTGTTCCGAAATGTATGACCTCATACCGAGTCCTACTTTAGTGCTTATTGTTTCATAAAATGCAGCTTATTAGGCAATCAGGCTCACTCGGTAACAGTGAACTACCCGCCATAAACCTGCAATCTATAGGAAATAATTTCTTTTGTTCTTCTAGGCCTTTAATGAAAATTAGATATTGTTGGCTTGAGATTCTGAAAGACCATTAGAAACATATCCTTCATTACAATGCCTCATTAATGGCTGAAATAATTTGTGATTCCTTCAGCGTTGTATCAAGTTTGCACAATACTAATTATTGTAATTAGAATATTGTCAATTCATTTATAAATATCACATCAAGACAACCCAACTAACTTAACCAAATATGTAGTCTCACAGAAAACAATAAAATTGGTTTGACAACACCAGTTTTCATATAATCATATTTCATACAATCACCTTTTGAGTTCCTATTCAGTACTATACCAGCTCCTCATCTACCCTGGAGTGAGAACTAGTTAACAACTCTTGTACCTATAAAGAATTTCAATGGGGACCCATTCGTTTTCCTCTGGTCCTCTGAAAGTTTCACAGTATTCCAGGATTACTGAAAAATTGAGTCAGTAATTTAGAGATCTTCCGTGTCAATTCTGTCAAGATTTCAGCTGTACTAATAAAGACCTTCCAATTTTAAAATGCTTAGTCGTATCAGAGCAGACTTAAGGTTATTTGGAGGCCTTAACTGCGTTTCTCCATATCCACATTCTTCAAAGCAATGACATTTAGTCTGAATTTCCTCAAGTTTAATGCTTGGCTACAGCAAAATTACAACATTTTAAATATATGATCCCTGTATTTTCTAGTCCAAGTAGCAAGTTGCTTCCAGGGTAAACTGGATTTTGAAACTGATGAATATGGTAAGTAAGGCTTAAGTAATTGTTATTAATCATTTCTTCACTTGCAACGAAGCAACTCTAAGTAGAAAGGAAGATTCCATTTCCAAATAAAAATTGTAGCAGGGACGGTATAACATGCTCTACATTTTACCTTTTACTATTGAAGCTACACCGCAAATTTGTTAGGACATTTGCTTTCGTTAATTAATGTACCTACTTCAAATAACGATGATACTGCTCTCAAACAATACTTCATTTCATTCCTCTAAGTGCCCCTAACCAATAATTTGCAGAGCTATCATAAAACCTTCCAGAATGTAAGGTCAGCACTTGACATGCCAAATTTTGCAATAACCCACTGTTCCAGCTTACCATTTAAATAAGGAGATCATAATAAATGATGTTTTCAATTCATAAAAGAAAAATCTACCTGCAACATGGCATGTAATGTATTACAAACAAGTTGCATGCCATCCATTTTTCTACATCAATTTTCCACCTTTGGTTCAGCAGCACATAGTCAAAGCATTTCTAGTTTATGTAGCACATTAACTTCGAGCAGCGACCACCACTGGTAAAGCTTCTCTTCTGGCCTGAACGTCTTGCTGCCATTGGGACTGTCTATGCTCAAGACTATTGACAAAAAGTCTTCGCTTTGCTTTTCCATGTCATATAAAACAGAGTCAGTGAATATGGTTATTGTTGCGTCCTTCAAAAGATAGTCAACAACAGTTAACATGGAGATTACAGAACCATCAAAATAAGAGCAAAACTAAGTCATCAGTGATGACTGGAATGAATGGAACTGGAATGAAGAGTAAGAAAGCTTTTGGGCATTCAGGTGAAAATTTTGTGAAATTCTAGCACCACTATGCAGAAATTATACCTCCTGTTATATTCCTGGATATTCTTTCATCCTGCAAGCATGAAACTAGCATCTAGAAGCCACTAGCTCTTCCATCCAGACATCTACAGTATGTCAGATGCCTTGATGATATCCTCCTCACAAACAGTTCACAATCCTCCAAACCTTCATCACAAGACAAGCCACCATAGATGTTTTTTTCCAAGCTTATCTGGTGCCCGGCTAATGCTAGTAGAAAAGGTACCAGCGAAAAAAATGACCCCTCCCTTTCAAAGAACAGGGAACTCTCCTTACTGGGGCCTGGTGCTGAAACATCAGGGCTGGCTTACTAGGAATAAAGACTTCTTCACGATAAAATTATAAAGTCACAGTTGGGCATCACTGGTCTCGTATATAACTATCTTCCATGAATCCATGGTGGCAATTCACACACAGAAGCATAATTTCATCAGCTGAAGAAGTTTAAGGCAACAGAGTTTAAGCCAAAATGACGCAAAGCCAGCAGTCAAGTTATGAATTTCTTGTTCATCGTGGATCCTGACAGTCCATGGTGCCTGCTTGCTGTAGAGCAAGCCCAGCAGGTAATCCAAGAATGCAGGCAGAAGCTTCAGCTGGACATACGAAGATTTCCAAACATCAGCCGTTGCTGAACAATGCATTCAGGTGGAGCATATATAATTTTGTGAAAAGATCAGTATAATTTGTAGCTTACAGTGCTACAAACCCTTTGATTGTATGGGAAAGAACAACAACCGAATAATCACTGTGTTTCCGGTTTTCAGGAGGAAGGCCAGAAACAACAGCAACTTCCAGACTTTTTATGGTAGATTTGCGAGGGCTCCCTCTATGTGCTAGGCCAGTGAATGAACAATTGCACAAGTCATCCAAGCAATTATCTAGGGTAGATAAGAACTGTGGTAGCTAAGCTCTCATAAAAAAACATGCCCTGTATAACTATTAGGCGTTCAGCCCTTAGCAGTTTCAACTATTTTCATTCCAGCTCTAAATATGTTCAGTGAAACATATGATCATAAATACAAACAGATATTAGCGTTTTAGTAAACAGTGATGAGAGTACGCTGAGAATGCAGTTATAATAGGTACTTTATTCTTTAGGGGAGCTATTCATTTATGACTCTCTAATAGATAGTATAGCTCACAAAAAGCATTTATCACGGGTTTTTTTAATACATGCAGCCAAATAACACAGATGAGGTTTTTAAACTAAATCACAAAAGAAAAAACCTTCATAAAAATTCTGTTCTGCTCACAGCTGCTGAAATACTGTTGAGACTATACAATCCAAAAAGACTATTCTACTCAAAAAGATTACATAAGTTCAATGCTGACTGTATAATGAAAACCTTACCCCCTTAACTGTGAGTCAGTATTTGGCTCAACCACATGAAAAGGGGTATCAGTATATTCTACCTATATATAAATTCAGGAGTGTTCTTGTGCATGTTCATACAATTGCAAATTGCAACTCTTCTTCTAGAAAACTGAAACCTCTTCCTCTCTGATGAGATCCACATTATTCAATCTGTTACAAACATATTTCTATCATCTCAGACAGTAAAACACGACGAGTTGCTTCACTTTATTTTAATTCAGTAGGAAAGAGATGGTTACCAACAAGAGTCCCAACAATGATCAAAACATGAAACTGAGGAGCATGTGATTCCTAACATTATTTCTTTGAACTCAGTGTATCACTTGCAAAACTTAAGTCTACGTAAATGTTTTGTCAGCTTCACCTCTTACTGGACCAGATTTAAGGCTTTCAATAGCCGTTTAGCATTCTAGTTGTTGCCGTCATGTTAACTACCTCAAGGCAGCTGCACCACCCCAGACTTGCACCACCCTCTACTTAGAGAAACAGCACTACCCTCAAAATAAAGATGATTCACATGCATTTGTTAATTAGATCTTTACTTTAAGAAGCCCCTCTCCTCACCAGAGCAGTTGTTTACCCCTTTAAAAGAACTAAGAATTATGACCACACAAACTATGCTTCTAAGATCTTAAGTAATTCTCAGCGAACAGAGTCAACTAACAAAAGGAAATCAGAATTCACCTCACAATTTTGAACATATTACACCATCAGTCTAGATGATGACGATGTAGATGAAGGCTTATTACTCTTCCCACTGTGTATTGCATTCTAAAATGGTGGCCATGTCTGTCTAGGATTCACCTCGCAAAGATACCAGTCAAACTCACAGCTGCAGAGTTAGATGTTGTTCAACTTGGGGGAATAGTTACCTGCATAAAAACTACGCCAGACCTCAGGTGTAGCCAGGGGAAGGCCACTGTGGAGCCAAGCGCAGGCGAGGAGAGGACTCCACAACACCACAATGCCAACATGGAGGGCAACACCCAAGCAGCTGCCTCCTCCAGGGCTCTGCACGGGGACCGCTCGCCCCAGCAGCGGCTCCGAGACCAGGGGTCCGGCCAAGTTGCAACTTTTTGGGGGCCGGGCAGCGGGGGCAGCGAGGAAGGCGCAGCTCGGCCTCCCCGACGAGGCGGGGAGCGCGGCGCGGCCGGCTCAGCCTCTTCCCCCCGGCAGCCGCTCCAGCGACTTTCCTGGCGGCCAACTCCAACACTTGGGAGCGACTTTGCGGGAGGAGGCCGGTGACAGAGGGGGCGTGCGGGTCGCTTCCAGCCCCGCGCCCCCGGCCCGGGGCCGTTTAAACTTTACACGGATGGAGGAGGAGGAGGAGGGGGGCGGCCTGCTGCCCCCCACCCCCGGGCCGCCGTGCGCGCCGCCCCACCTGCCCCGGGGTCACCTGCGCGGAGGGGCCGCCGCCGCCGGCAGGGGAGGGGGCCGGGGCGGCCGCCGGTGCCGGCCGGGCCGGGCCGCTACACAAAGGCCGTTTTCCCCGGCGGCGCCATGCGGGCACTCACCGGCGGCGGCCGCACCTTGCAGATGCCCGTCTGCTCGGCGATGGGCCGGATCTTGTGGATGAAGGCGAAAGGGTCGGCGAACTCCTCCCAGCTGGGCTCGAACACGGGGCACTCGGGCGGGGGCAGGAACTCGGCCATGGCCCGGGCCGCGGGGGCGCCGGCAGCCGCTGCGCCGCCAACCGCCGCTCCAAACAATCCTCCAACAGACGCTGGGGCCGCCGAGCGCCGTTCGAACGGGACGTGCGCCTCCGCCGGGGAGGGGGGGGGCGGGAGGGAGAGCGAGGCAGAGAAAAAGAGTCCGCCCCGGCCTGGGCGGGGGCTGGCTGCCACCCCTCCCCCCGCCCCCGCCGTCACGCGCCGCCCGCCCCGCGCGTGTCTTTGTGCGGGGGGCGCCGGGGCCGCCCCCCCCCCCTTCCCCAGGGCCGTGCGGGGCCGCGCACCGAGGCAGGACCGGCGGCAGGCCCGCTCCCCCCGGGGGGTCCCCTGCAGCAGCACTGCCCGCACAGGGAGCCCCCCACCCCCCCGGTCAGCCATGGCGAGATGAGACCAAGCGTTGCCGTGCAGGCCGGCCTCGGGCACGACGGTGGAGCCCGGGTGGTTTTGTGAGAGAGGAAACCACCACGCTGGAGACACCGTGGCCTTTGGCAGAGGGACACGAGGCCGCGCGTTATTGGCAATTCTCTTTCTCTGTGGTGCCCCCTAAAACCCGCTCGTTACCGCTCCTTTGCGTGTCAGAGCATTACGGGCGAGAAGGTGCCCTCCTCTGCCCTCCTGCTCGAATTCAGCGTGGGAAGAGCGGCCTGGAGAGACAAACTGCTCAGCCATCCCCCTCCTTCCTCAGCTGCTTGCCTTCCCCTTGCACCGCTTCGTAACGAAGGCGCCCAAACCATTTCTTTCGGACCCTGCCCCGTTTTTAGGAAGTTGTCGCTGCGTCTCCCGTAACGTGCACCCTGCATTCGGTGTTTTAGATGGATCGAGACTTCAAAACCCGTTGTTTGGAAATATTCTTTATGGAGCATCGCCCGTACAAGCCACAGAAACGTGTCCTCTCTCCCTCCCTCCCCCTAACGACCTCGCTGCTGGAATCGCACCCAACAAAGCCGAACTGCCCCCGGCACCGCAGTGAAGCGGGGTCAAAGCCTGGCGAGGCTCCAGCCCCCGCTCCCCACGCAGCGCACAAGATGTCCGCGTCGGGCCCGGCGTCCTGCCCGCCCGCGCCCGGCCCTGCAAAACACAAGGGCGCCTTTGTTGCACTGCCCCTTCTCCCCAGGCCCACGCCGCTTCCCGCTGCCTCGCAACGGCCGAGCCCGTCGGGACGGCGAACGCGGGCACCACCCCGACCCCGCACGGCGGCCCCGCCATCCCCGCTCCCCCCCGCCGCCCCGGCCGCCTCAGGGCAGGCAGGCAGGCAGGCCGGCCGGCCAACCCCCCCCCCAAGGCCCTGCTCCCCACTGGGGCCGCCCCCTCCCCCGGTGCCTCCGCAGGGGCTGCGCTTTGTGTGCCGGCGGGGCGGGGGCGGGAGCGGGGCTGGGGACGGGGGGCGCCCGCCCCGGGAGCGCCGGGGCCCTTAAGCCGCTCATGCGTTGGCGAGCAGCACATGGGCCTCCAGCACCGTCCCCCTCCGGGAGCTCTGTTTACATGCGCGGAGGGATCCGCCACAGCTGACAGCCACCTCCAGCCGGCGCTTCTTTTTTTAAAGAGCCTTTTCGCTCCCAGCGATTGGCTGCGCCGCCTCCACGTCACCGGTGGGGCGGGGCGGCGCCGCGCCGCGCGGACGCATTGTCTCGGCCCCGCCGCCGGCCTGCGACCGTCCCGGTCCCGGCCCGCGCCCCCGAGCGGCGCGGAGCTCCCACACGCTCCCCAGGCGGAGCCCGGGGCCGGTGCCCGCGGCCCGTCCCGTCCCCCCTTTTGTTCCCCGCCTCTGCCCCATTGTGCTCGGGCCGCCCCCCCCCGCCCTGAGGGGGCACGGTGAGGCGCCCCTCCCCCCATTAACGGCGGTGACCGGGCCGCCCCTCCCCCACGCCCTG
>NW_020448309.1:1066459-1110792 GCF_003343035.1 Apteryx rowi
CGAGGCCCCGCTGCCGGCAGAGCCCGGCCGCCGCACGGCATAATTCTGCAATTGCCCGTCCTGAGACGTATCCCCTTCGAATAAGCCTAATTTCACCAAATAATTCAGATCGCTTCCTCGGCGTGCTTTGTTCTGCCGCTTATTCAGCGAGCCGTGCCATGAGCTAATTACTATTTATTTCATACTTACTTCTGGATCACTGAAGAACCACTAGAACAGCACCAGGCGGCCACGAGCACCCTTCCACCCGCACCCCTACTGCCGGCTGTTCGACATCTCCCAATAATTTGGGTCATAATTCACTTATTGAGAGCATACAGCCTGAAACTGCAGAGCAGAGTTTTAATGCTAACGCACCTAATCAACCTTTGGCACACCCTCGCCTGCTGCACGCTCCCACTAGCAAGGCAGTTTTTCCTTGCCGCAGATGAGAGGCGGGTGGTTAAAGATTAACTCTGCACTGTTGACCGTGGTCTCCGCCAGCCCCTCGCCCCTATCGCCTGCTCAGGTTTGTTAGCTGGCGCAACCGACCATATGCATCTAATATCCTGTGCAGCCAAATTAGCCCTTACTGCAGGGCCTTCGCTGTTATTTCCAAAATCCGGTGACAATCTGTCTCCCACCACAGCTAACATACTCTTTCTTTGAGGACAAGTAGGGCCTTTCACACATGTAACTAAGTCATCCTTTTGGGTTCAGTAATGGCAATTATACTGCATTTCTGGTCTTTAGGGAGAATTTGCATTTCCTTGTGTTTTTACCTAAACCCAGGAATCCCAGTGACAGTTTGTCCCTGCAGACTCTGCCCCTGCTTGTGCTACACAGACACCCCTTTCGCTACAGCTGCTTCTCCACTGAAGCTCAAGTCATGCATCTTCTGGAGGCACCTTGTCTGGAGAATGGTCCCATCCACCACCAAAATGCAACAGCTTTCCCTGCCTCCAGCTGGCTCCTGTCAACATATTTCAGGGGATGGAGTGATTTAAATTAAGGACACTTAAGTAGCTTAATGCATAAAGCAGCATTGTGCTATTTCTAATAATTGTTCAGATCAAATTAAAGCTCTGTACTATTGCAACTCATGATTAAACCCCCCCCGCTTTTAAAAAACATGCACACAACGCCTGCAGTTTAATACAGCTTCAATTACTGATATAAAATTTTGCTCCTCCAAATAAAATTTGTTCAGTATTACTGAAAATCCAAATAGGTTTTCATCACTTATAAAGTGTTCACTACTTTTCTTAATGTACTGGTCGAAAAAGTCAAGTATGCATGAGATAGGGGGCTTCTGAACAGGTAAGCAGCTAGATGGTTTAGGAGCATGAGTCCTTTCGATTGATGGAAAGCTAGTGGTGTTTACAAATACAGCCTGAACTTCCAAGCCTATCAATTCACCGGCATCTTCCTGGCTGAAATCTAGTTGGTGATGCAGAGTTTAACAAAACTGAAACATAAAGGACTATTAGATACCTTCCAGCTCTGTGGTTCCTGTACAGATACGGTCATATCTCTCAGAGAAAGGGCTGCAGAAGGCATTGGCAAATGCATAACCTGCGTTAAGCCTATGCAGCACAGCACCCTGTCTGAGATGTCAAGGGCTGAGAAGCTGTTGTCTGGCCAAGCTGTTAGGTTTGACTAGCATACTGGATCAGCAAGCATCTCAAGAAGGTGCAGCACTTGATGTCAGCATTAAGAGCTGAGCTTTTCTTGGAAAGTCTGACCCTGCATGGACACTCTCATCCCAATAGTCCCACCCTCACCTGAATTTAGGGAGACAGCCAAGCTTAGGTTGTCAGAGCCCTTGAGAGATCTTCGTCATTTGAAACATCTTAGACTTTCATCAGCTTGGAGAAGAGGTTCCTAACATCTCCTTTGCTGAAATTTATCTATGAATAGGCATGAAATCATGCAGAAATCAAACCTGCTTCCTTGGACAAAGCAATAGCAAGTTTAGAGAACCAGAAATCTCAAATTATATAATGTTTAATATATACCATACCCTTTTTATACCTGCACTTTATACCTAGGGAACCTCCAGTATAAATCACCTAATACAATCTAGAAAGAAAACTAAGCTCTTCAATCCTCTTCAAACAGATGCTCTGCATCACATCCAGAACTCAAGCATCTCTGGCACAGACAGGAGAATGTTTTGAGCAATGGTTAATTCTGTGACTTTGGGTCTGAAAATTCCCCAGGAGTTTCAAGGATGCTTAAACATCAGTGGCTTCTGATGTACAGTGAAGAAAGTCTTTTCAGTAATGACTCCCTTAGGACTTGTTCAGTCAGAGCTGGAAGGACCACGTTTAGCAGGATCATTTCTGCTGACAGTCAGGTACAAAGGCCTCCTGAGGGACTCCAATGGAAAAATACTAAGGCAACACAGGTGCCTTACACTGGAAGTTATGATGGAAGAGAAAAAGCACTTGCTATGAAGATCTTAAGATGAGCAGAGGTGGGAGATGAATTATCAAGAGATGATTCCAGGATAAAAAGCAAGCTCCTTGAAGGGAGGGTGAGGTGATTCAGGTCTGGATGGCACGATGGAGATTTCTGAAGGTAAACAGTAAGCCCTGGAGGATCTGTATACCCCCTTCAGGCATCTTGCTTGACTTTCCACCTTGCTACCTGCTAATGCAAGTGCTTCATCAAGCCAAACATTCACTTTTACATGCTTCTCTTGTATCCTACTTCTGCTGTGACAACATCTGCTTAGCATTAGTTGTATTCTGGGGATTAATGTGGCTTTTTTTGGCTTGGAAACCAATGGCTCTGGATTCTGTGCTGAATTTCCCAAGAACTGCAGAAGCACAAATTGAAGAAAAGCAAATTTTACTCAATTAGAATGAGAATGCAGACATACCTCCTTTATGGTTCAGTGGACTATTAATTAAAATGGGTTTTCTTTGAGCCTGTTATATATGTTCCCAGTGAGCAGAAATTCTCATTTGCTGCAGTTAGACTTACACCCGAGAGAGCTGGCAGCTGGTGTCTTGGCAAAGACTTAGAGGCGATATCAAGTAAGGGATCAAGTTGGCCCAAGGTGAGGAGCATCAAGGCTCTTAACTGATGGAAAGCTACTAAGTACTCCTTTCACCAGGACAGGGGCTTCCTGACATAACTCCTCCATCCTCACTCCCCATCCCACCCAGGGGTCCTTCTGTGCCTAGTTGCCTGAGCTCTGTATTGAGGATCCATCCAAAACTATTCTTCACATTTTTCTAATGCTGAATCTCCCTTCCCATTCTGCCTCAGTACAGCTTCATATACCATTTCTTTGTAGGAAGTCCTATATCAGCCCAAAATCAGTTAAGTCAGTTAATTCAGATTGGTGTCTGCTAATTCTGGGTCTGGTCCTATCTGTTTCTAGGCATACACTACAGAAATGTTAACTCCAGGGCTAAGAACAGGCAGTCTTGAAAGGGAGCAGCTGGCAAGCCCCTGGGCCTCAATCAGGAGGATCCCAGCAGCTGGAAATCCCTGTTTGGTTTGTGCAACTCAAAGGCTCCAATTGCAACCAGATCTTCTTGCATCCACTGAGCTCTGATTGTGCTGGCCAGGGACAAAGAGCACTGGAAACTTAGATGAGCTTTAGGAAAGCCCATACCCTGGGCCTCCAAGCAAAGAGATGTCTGCACTTTGGACACTGAAAAAGCAAAACAAACAGCTCCCAGAGGCTCAGTGATTAGCCAGTCTCAGGAGAAATGCTAACATTACATCAAGCTTCACTCCAGAATCACCTAGAAGCAAGCTGGAGTAGATCCTGCCCATGGGAGTCTAGCACACAATTTTAGACCAAAATGTCCATATAAAACTCTGTCTTATTGAGTCTATAGTCAGATTTGTGTCATAAGTGAAACTACATTGGAGCCAGAGCACTTATTTCATCAGAGTTTGGCCTACTTAAAATACTATGTGTTTAGAAGAACACAATACAGGGCAGGGAGGGAAATATGCTGAGCCTCTCAGCTCTTTAAGAAAATAGGTTCCTGGGAACAGATTTAGTAAGCAGAATCTATGACAGATCAAACCAAACCAGTTTCCCTGGGCAAACAAACTAGCAGCCTGTAAGAACCTGCAAAGCCATTTGAATTTCATCATCAAGACTAGAAAAGGGTTTAACTTTCCAGAAAGAGCCTGCTGCACCCAGAGATGCTGATGCATGTCAGTCCTTGCTGAGAGAAAGGGCTGTTAGTGTCTAGCTACTACTCTCTGGGGATACTGGTTAGAAATATGGGGAGCTTCTGGATACACCAAGTTATGGAAATTTTGTAAGCACAGCTTCCATCTTGTAGACATTGTTGAGGGACATCACATCTTGGCCAATTCAGAGTAAGTCTCAACAGAAGCATTCTTAGATGGAGAATTAGGTACAGCCCTTTGCCAGCACCTTTTGCCACAAGAGAAGCATGAGTTTCAGTAAATAGATGTCCTGCTACTTCTCATCTTCCTTCCAAAAGCTGAGCTCCATGCCCTGCTCTGGGCTGGCTCACACCATTCCTCCTTCACGTCTGTATGATGCCTTCCGTGTTCTGGGGGAGCCTAACAACCACTGCCAGCTCTTAACTCTTCAGACTGCAGGCTGAACGTGTCAGCTACAGGAAACCATGTAGAGGGGCCACGCTGAAGGGGTAGGCAGGAAATCTGAGCCTTTTTTGTGGGCTAGAACTGAGCCAGCTGACCAAGGACGGAAGTCCCACAGCTGCACACAGCTCCTAGTGGGGACTATGTCAATAGACAGGTAAAAACAGCTGGTAAGCATGTGGGAAAACTAGAATGCCTCTGTTCAAATATGGAAAGTGCTCTGCAGTTGTGCAACTGCCTTTAGCATTTGTTTTTATTAATAAACTAAAGGCCCCTATCCTATCATTAGCTACTATTAAAGGCTGCGCAAAGTCTTGCCCCAAATCCTGGACCAGACTATCACAGGAACAAGGATACACAAACCACAACCTTTGGAAGCACTGGGAAGGCAGAGCTGAGGTGCTGTTTCACACACATCACTTCTCCCAGAGAGCTGCTGACTCACGCTCAACGAGTTTGGGTTGCACCTCCTTGCTCTTGAGTGTGCTAATAGCAAATGGCAGCATGGGACACGTTCTGCTTCCAGGCAGGACATACACAGAGGGTGGGACTTTTCTGATTACAGTAGTCAGTAAGGCTCAGGCCCAATTCAATCTTAAAGCAAGCATCTAAAAATAGGTCAGAGTTATTTCCACTCTAAAACCCCTTTATTTCTCTGCATTGACTGTAAAGGGAGCCTTGGTGACTAATTCAACTCTAGACATCTGTGCTTAGGGAAATAAACCCCACCTATGAATCCCTGCTAACACCTAATGGGGCAGCTCAAGTCTGGGGAATGTAGCCTGTAAGGCATAAAACTGTAAAGCCTTTTCTTTCTTCCCCCCCCCCTAAGAAAAATATTTTAGAAATTAAGATGCAGCTTCCCCATCCCTAATCCCTTTGCCGCACTGACATGGAAAGTACCATGACAGCTGTTATCTCCAAAGTACCTGACCTCAAACACATGCAGTTTCTGCACAGGGTGAGTGGAAGCAGCGTTAACAGGCACTTGGAGACCACACATTCTGCCAGTCTCGCAGAGCCTGCTATGAAAGGGCAGACACATTGCACAGCCACAGATAAACCACTGCCCTCCTCACCACGATTCAGTGACACTACACAGGCCCAGGCAAGGGGCAAAGCTGATCTTGCAGGAAATGTTTAATTAACACTTTTTCCTAGTTGAGCTTCCTTCCTCTGCTATAGCTGAAATTCCACCCCCCCCCCCCAAATGAGGCAAAGATATGCTCCAGGATTCACTTGCTTTTAGCCACACATCAAGGATCATATTAAAGAGGCAATAAGGAGACTTGTGCAACAGCTGAGGATTTAGCTACCATGTGCCTGGTTAACCTACAACTGCATTCCGGTTTTATCGACAGGCCTAGTTCAAATATGTAGTTACTGCCCAAATCCTCAAAAACCCCAATAAGCCACGATCTGGGTTTCAAACAGCAGGTAGGGACAAAAATCATCTAAGCCCTTGTGCGACACCTAAAAAAATTACAGTCCAAGGCTGGACAGACAAGAAGTCAGAACATGAGTAAAAGAAAATGGTTGAGTTTTAAACCAGTATCATGCACTCTGAAGAGCACAGGGAAAACCAATTATAGAGGGGATTTAAACATGGAAATGCTGATTGCTCAGGTACATTGGAGAACATGCAAGAACTACATGAATTAAGGCAGAAAAGAAAATATTTCAAACTGAACACAGATGACACTGCTGGCAAAGCAAAGGTGGTAGAAAAATCACATGAATCTCAACAAGAAATACTGGTAAAGAATATGGTGGATGGTACATAGGTTTAAAACCTGCTGGGGAGCCAAAACTCACTCAGAAGGAAAAGGATATGATTAAATAACCTGGCAATGGAAGGAATTTATGGAGTTTTAGAGTCAATAAACTCCTAAAGCAAACAGAAATCAGTGTTCTGAGGAATTTTCAAGTGGCTTCTGCCACTGGAGTTCCCTGGAAAACCAGGCATTGTGTTCATCTCTGGAACCTCACATACATTGTTTTTTTAAAGTCAGGTAAGAATTTTAAAATCTCCAGCGGAATTTAGAGCATCTTTTGCAAGGAAATGCAAGACCAAACAAGAAAATAAGCTGTTCAAGTGACAAGTACAACAGTAAGGATTGATCCTGATCAGCCAGCACCTACAATTAGCAAAAAATGGGTTGTATCAAATCTTAGATGCCTTATAAAAGTGTTCTGTTATAACCACATATGAAAGTATTTAATATATCTGATCAAAAGTAAGGAAAGTCTAAACCGATATGCAGTCAAGCTGCCCACTCAACCTCAAGCAAATCTAACTACATGCAGATACATTTACTAGACATTAAATACTTGTAGGCACTGGAGATGATGAAGCCAGTGCACATATGCTGCAGCAGACAAAGCTGGAACCTAAACATGCTGTTGATATCTGCAACAGCAGTGAACAAGTAAAGCAGACAGAATTTGAAAACATCAGAGGAAGAGGAAAATAAACACTAAACACACAGCAAAAAAAATAAAACAAGAAACAGCAGAGTATTTTGTGTAGAAGTGCCAGTAGCTATTGCCTGAAATACAAGAGAAGTCTTGGAAAAGGAAACCCTCCATTTCTGGTTGCCATATGTGCTTCCTGCAAGACATTAACACCATTTTCAAAACCATTTGTGGACAATGGCAGGACCTCTTCTATGATACACCCTGAGACGTGACTGGGACACTTCCACAGACAACTGCACACGCTTCTGCCTTCCACAAACACCACATAAGTTGAAGAACAAAGGCAGAAACCGTTTTGGTCAAGTCAGCAGAGAAGGCAGCTGAGCCTGTGGTTCAACAGCAGCCAAAGCTGACCTGTCTGCAGGAAGCACAGTGCTCTGCTTCCCTTGTCCTAGCTCTGACACTCAGCTGATCCCAAACCATCTTAGTTCCTGAAGCGGACAGAAAAAACTGCCTTTCTCCCTACCACGAGAGGAAGGGGTTTTTCTTACCGATTAAGCAGAAAATTCAGTGCCAGAGACAGTGCAAGAGAGGACACAGGATTGCACAGGTGGGGAAGATGGGACAGTGATAGCCAGCAGTTAAGAGTGGTTTAGACCATCTCACAACAGCCACTATGGACATTCAAGCATCAAAACTGAAAGCAGTTCTGCGCTAGTTGTCAAAGCTATGCTGCATGCAGAACTGTACAAGATCAACGCCAAAACTGCTGGAAAAAATAGCAGGCTAAAAATGGTACATTAGCATCTCTGAAACAATGCAGACCAGCAGCGTTCACCCAAGGCAGGTTTGACAAACTGGATTTTGAAATAACTGAAAAGCCACAAAGGACTAGTCTCAGTATAACTGACTGAAAAGTGGCTTTTGCAACTGGTAATGATGTAAGACTATGAAATGCATTTGACAGCTTTAGCTATAGAGTTCTAACAAAAGAAAAAGTAACATGGACACATTTAAGGTCTTGGCAGCCTTTCTGGAGAACATTGCTTGGAATTCATTCCCGATGTGAAGCATTACAATAAGCTACTCGCACAGCAGTCTCTGAAAAAGGTATTTCAACAAGCAGATTGACAGCCAGTAACCTCGTAGAGACAGTGACTTAAAGAAATTCACAGAAATAACTGATTAAAACGGCACTGTAAAAACACACAGAAAATTTGAGTCATTTTGGACACACAAGGATTCATTTGTCCCAACTCAGGTTTCTAAAAGTTAAATACTTATTTCTGGACTTGACAACTTAGGCCTTCAACAAGCGCTCACTGAGGACAATTCACTTAACTAAAATTAACATCTAGAAGAGACAAGAACTCCTCTGAACATTCCTGTTACCTTCTCTACACCCAACGCCAATATTGTAAAAGAAATCTAGCGCACCTAGCTCAGGCTACAGATATCTTGCTCTGATGAAGATGAAACCTATCCATCTTCTTTATAAACATAAAGCACAGTCTGGGAGAGCTGTAAACTGCCCAAGCATCTCCTCCACGGATCTGTTCAATGAACTGCCTGAGTAGCAAAGCTGATGGATGTCCAAACAGCAATTTGCATAGACTAGTAGTATCTAGGAAGCCCCATTCTAAATATTGGGATAAAGGAACTACAACTCTTTAGGAAGAGTTGTAAACAACAATGAACACTAAGAACAGTTAAACATCATCTGTCACCTCCAAAAGGTAACAAAGCTGAAGTGGGAAAAACGCCTAACCAGTACTAATGCAACACATTCAGACAGCCTTCCTGGGCTGATTGTATCCATATGGACAGAAACTCAAATCTAAAGTTATGCTGAAAAAAAAGTATTCTGCTCTTCCATGACCACCCAATCTCCAGCCCTGCTCCTGCAAAGTGAGTATTCAAGTATTGCTGCCTATGGATCAAGACTCCCTTTCCACTGTTTGAAACCCACAAAGAAAACCTTAAACCCTTACTTCTTCACTCAGCCCCAAAAGCTGCTCCTTTCCACCCACTTTAGTGCTCATTCACCCACACAGAGATCTACTTCTCTATAAAACAAGCTTAGTTATACTGCCAACATAACACCATGTGCAACTGGAACTGTTGCACATATTGGGACAAAATTAAGAGAGAATGCTAGCACGAACACTTACCAGTATCACATAGGAAGCCTGTGGTAGACCTTAAAATAGAACTGAGCTCGCTTAGTAGGGTTAGATTACTTCAATACTTCTTAAAGAAACTGAGATGTATTTCCTCTCTTTCTGAAAAGAAAAATGCACTTAAGACTTTAAAGTTTCCATTCACATTTCTAATCATCTATGTTAAATCTCAAAGTTTTTCCCAAATATTTCTGCAATGTTCTCTAGATCCCTCACACCTTTAGTATTTACAGATGATGTTTTCTAGCAAGCATTTGGAGAGGAACTCAGCCTTTTTAGCCCAAGCACTCCAAGCTCTTGCCACAGACCAGGGAAACCAAAATAATGCTTCAGAGAGACTATGGAGGTACTGTGGCTGCTTAAATAAAATACAAATCGAACACTCAGCACTGAAGAGTCTATCCAGACAGGCAGATTAGACAAAGAGCTCAAAACAAATACTATTTTATACTCCTGAAAAATGACTGCAAATTTTGCAAATCTGTATTGAAGAAAAAACAATATCACAAGAACTAAGAATGTCTTTATGAAAGAAGTCACATGAGTTATGTTAGGGAGAGCTGGCTGTGTAAAGTAGGGTCTTCAGAAAGTCAATGGATAGGCACATAGCTTTAGAAAGATTGTTTTAACTCAATTTACTACAAAACTCCACTCCTGACTTTTGCCCTTTTCTGCTGTTTAGTTTCCTGGTGTTTCTTGGCCTCTTGTCAGTCAGCACCTACAATACCTTCAGAGCACTAATTTCTTTCACTTCATGCTCTCATTCCTTCTTTTTTTTAATAGCCAGATGTGACTACAAACCTTTAATCACCTTGCCCAACAATAAATCTATAGATCAAAGTCTCTGTACAGTCCAGGAGTTACATTGTTAGCTCTTCCTGTAGTTCAGGTTGAGATACAGGGAAGGGATTAATCATTATCGCCTTGCCAATACACAGAAAATCCCTATGGCACTTCTGGTGAAGTTCTGCCATATGAGGGGAAATAGTTCTTGAGCTGCTTAACACAAGATTCTTTTATAAGCCCAGTCCGTGTTTTCTGAACTCAAATATGAAAAGCCCCCCTTTTTTAAAGGCAACTCCTTATAAACATGATGCAAGGATCGATGAGATCAGAAGTCACCAAATCCAGTATCTTATTCCCAGCAGGGGCCCCAGTCACACTTCTGTACTTTTGCAGTCTCCAGCAACCTGCAGATCCTATACAAGACATGGCATCTTATGTTTAGCACCCTGGCTGATTTTGTTCTCCCTCAAATTTAAGACTTGCAAAAGAAATATGAATTCAAAGACAAAGGCATTGACTGAAAAGGTTTCAAAATAATTTGCGTTATAGATTGCTATAAAATTTCAACAAGTGAAAAAGTTGTCCCATGACATTAAAATAGTTGTGCATTACAAAGAGACAACTGAAGTTTTGCTTGTGAAGCATCTCCTATATAAAGGAAAATATGACCTTGCACAAAGGCAAACTAAGTTTGATTTGCCAGAAGTATAGGTATTTAAAAACACTTGAAGAGAATGACATGAGGCAACACATTAGCTATATTGTATTGCAGACATCAAGGCCTCTACAGATTTAGCTGCAACAGTCAAGCATTCCAGAATGCCTTCTTCCTTGCTTTTCTTAGAGAATTTGCCAAAGTGGAAACAAAACATGCTGACAGAAGGCCTAACAAAACTGAAGGCTGAAGGCTTGGGGTAATGGGATAAAAAATACATATGAAGGTTTATAGCAGCATATTAGCAAAATAATGAATTGACACCATTCTCCGACTGTCACTCTCCACTATTACATTGTGGAGAAGGGCTGAGGGCAAAGCCAGTTTTTAATATGAAGTCATATTATCATTTCAGGTAATGCTTTATATTTTCTTACAACACTGCCAAAAGCACTATATGATTTGCTATCTTACCTCTACTTTTTCACCAAAATAATAGAGTTGTCCTGTTTCTTTACATATCCACATTTACTTAAAACCTCACTTACCAATTGTTACTCTGAAGAGCTATGCTCTCCTAAAAAAGTTGAAGCTTCCCAGCAGCAGCTTGCTAGGATGGATATTATCTTACAGGATTGAGAGTATCTGAGACACAAAAGCACCTTCTGAACTTGATTTGAGAAAGATTTGCTCTGTAGGAAGATGGCGACAGCCTGTGCGCTGTATGCTTATTATGTTACCTGTACTGTTCATAAAGCTAAAATGGACCTCCACAAGAGATTGTCATACCAATTACTGTGGCATGCTTACCATAGTAATTAGACACATTAGAGGATATTCATATTGCTTATTCAGAGAGCAGAGTGGGTGGAAATCAGCAGGCTCTGTTGCACAGCATTCCCCTGGAAGGGCACCAGAAGGATCCTAGAACAGATCTTTACAGATAAGACCAGCAATTCACAGCAAAGTTCACAGCAACACACCACCAGTTCCAGCTCACTTCCTCCACCTCCACATAATGAATCATAGCAGTTATTTTGTATCAGGTGATAGCTATCAATGGCCAATTTCACTTCTGAAAGAAAGCTGTGTCACTACACAGGTAAAGATATATTTAGTTACCACTAGATAATGCCTGAACTGGTGCCACTGCAAATAGGCACATGACCATTTTCAAAGCAAAAGCATGCAGATTTTTCTTACTAATTAAAGCACGATTAAAGTTTAGAATTAAAAAAGGTCTTTGCTACACAGTGCAAAGGAACTATTTTCTTTTAAAAGTGACAGGTAATCTCAGCTTCCACAAGTTTCAGGTACTTAGTTTATGCTCAGAATTTAATTCAGCATAGAATCCCCTCTACACTTCAGGAAACAATGGGTGGTTCATCCTGGTTAATTCATACAGCCAGTAACTGTAATATGTTTAAGGATTTCAGCAGCTAGTTGAAGCAAGATCAATTTTAGCAGGATTTTCCTGCTGTAATTATCTTTGCTTCATGGCTGAGAAAAACAGTCTTACATTAGCTCACTAAGTGTATGCCTACACTGAGAGTTAACTGCTCACTAGCTAATGCAATGAAGTGTTTCTTAATACTAATATGAAGAAAATTTGAGTTTTATGCAGACTGAATGCAGTTTACTTTCAGTATTAGTCCAGTGCTAACAAATAACAGCATCTTGTCAAGCCTTTTACTTTCCCTACCAGCAGAGGCTTGTGTTTCAGTTTACCATCTTCTTAAAGTAGCATTCCATGTTACCTTTAAAAATTAAAAGCATAATGCATCAAGATACATTCTAATGCCTGCTTTGAATGACACTTCCTCCCCTAGTCAGTCCAGGTTTTTCAAAGAGCTCAGCATTCAATACGCACAATCCTTTTAACAAAATGCCAAAGTGCCATTTCCTGCACAAACTGATCATTGTTCATGCCCACACAAAACATTTTGACACATTACAAGCTAATTCCCATCACATAAGCAGCAGTGTCCTAAATAAGGGTAATCCACATGTACAACAGAATACAGACAGTATCAGCAGGAAACAGTACACAGGCCTCAAAGCATGAAGCAAGGTCCAGGCACAAGAGCCAAGTCATCACTAAAAGACTATACACTGAAGGCCAATTCAGAAGTCCTCTCCTACACAACACCCTGATACACAAGTTTTAAATGCAGTTATGGTGCTGGCACCAGCAACCATATGGCATTCTTCATGATGTACTTGAAATATGAGATTTCACACTGAAGCCCTAGATACCTGCAAGGCATGAAACAGTCCTTTGCATATTCCTCAAATAGGCCATCACTCAGCAATCTGAATCCATGCGCAGAAATGAAGTTGATCTGACTTGCAATGAATGCAACCGTCTCTTGGTTTGTCTAGCACGTTTGCTTAAGCATCCAGTAAACAGGAAAATAAGTTATTCAACATGACTCAAAACACTTTATACTTGGGCAATATTGACTCTGGAAAACAAACAAGCTGAAGTTTCAGTAAGATTCTCATTTGCTTCCAATGTGCTCAGCTAAGCTGAACAGCAGGAGGCATGAGATGCAACATGCTGATAATAAAGGATTTACCTTAGAGAATGCAACACCATCACAGTTGAGCCTAGCCTTTACATCTTAGACTGTTCTGGCCAGGCTGTCAATAGATATTAATTGCTTTTGTTTCTATGCAACATCTGTATTTTCTGCACACCACAGCTGACAAGACAGTTTGTGAGCAGCTATCTAGGTTATAAAGCCTGAGGATTGTTCCCTATATCTATATTAAACCGGTCAGATAAATTTCAAATCTGATTAAGTGAATTGACCCCAGGACTGCATGAACACAAGCAACATGCTAACTGAACACAAGAGCTTTTCAGCTTTTCATGGCTGGTTCTAGCAAATCAGGCTATTCTGTTAGAACTTCAGGCAACAGAACTGGCCTGTTAGTCTCAATTAATAATGATACCCCCATCTAGTAGAACATGTACACCCAGAACTGAGGTTAAAGAATCCCATTTTATTAACTGAAGTCAAATACTGCAGCATTATCTGATTACTGTACATTTCCCCATACAGAAGGAAGTTGAGGCATTTTTCATAAACTCCTGCTAAGCAGGTATGCTCATCTTAATCAACTAACAAGCTTCAAAGTTTGGCCTGAAACACTCAACTATTACATCAGAAAGAATATAAATAAGGTTGAAATAGGACTGGAAGAAATTCTCCAGCTCAAAATCTAGTCTCTTGTAATCAGACTTTGGTATCATATAGTCACAAAGTATTCAAGCATTGTCTCAACACCTTTGGACATTCTACCTCTGCTGGATCTGTGGGAGTTTCCTCAGAATCACCTATCTCAAAAGACAGTAAATTAGAAATAATGTTTTTTGGTTTGTAAATCAGTGAGCCCTGTGTCCCCAAGCCCCACTCAGACCATTGCTGAACAAGGTTTGAGACAGAGGCTGTCCACACCTGAAGATAACCTCCTGATTAACCCAAACTTCTGTTAAGTCAGCTTACATGTAAGGTGGGAAGAGAAGGAGGAGGATGTCAACTTGCACCTTTGAACCAATGGACAATGGATCCTGCTGCACAAGAATTAGTTTCAGGGAAAGCTCATGTTTAACCCTGCCAGCTAACCCAAAGATTTTGCTCCAGAATGAGCTTCAGGACAAAGGCTGGTTCCACAGAAAGCTGGCAGACAGAGGCTACATTCATTTTGTGGGAGGACAAGGCATGGCCAGGGCACCAGTGTCAGGCTCCTTATGCTATGGCACACCCTTTCTGGGCATCTTTCCCCTTTTAGCTTACTGCATTCCTAAATTACTAGCCCATGCTAAGCCTAAGTATAGAAGACTAACTTAAGTAGCCTTTGGCTTTAGAGATGTTTCATCTTTCCTTGAAGGTAACACAAGGTCAGTTCCTGTTGCCTCTTGGTGAGACTGTTTAGAACTCTGAAAAAAATTGCTATTAGAGCAGTGTTGCATTAAGCTACAACTTCTAATCTTTCAACAAAAGCTTTACCACAGCTATTTTAATCAAGGATTCTGGGGTCAAGTGCATACTATTTACTCCTAAGAGTAGCAATGTCTTAAGACAAGAACTGGTCCAATGATAGCATGATTCTCTTTAGCAGTCTCTCAGAAGCAAATTCCATCATTATGCCAGACTTGACTACTTGTAGATAGTTAAAGAATGTACATACAGTGTTTGGACACTAGCAATAGTCTTGATTAAAGAAATTTATTCCAATCTTTTGACATGATTTACACTGTTGCTGAAAAGGCAGTAAAACTGCAAAGACCTGCAATTCACTTTTGTATTTAATATTCTTCACCTTCATCTTCTCCATCCATTGAGTCTGTGCCCACTTCTTCATAATCCTTCTCAAGTGCAGCCAAGTCTTCCCGAGCCTCCGAGAATTCTCCCTCCTCCATCCCTTCACCAACATACCAGTGAACAAAGGCACGTTTGGCATACATCAGGTCAAACTTGTGGTCCAGACGAGCCCATGCCTCAGCAATGGCTGTAGTGTTGCTCAGCATGCACACTGCACGCTGGACTTTGGCTAGGTCACCACCAAGAACCACTGTCGGTGGCTGGTAATTGATGCCAACCTACATGAAAAGCAGAAAAGACGATGAGTTTTTGTAGCATTTCACAACAACTAATCAAAAAAATTCAGATGACAGTAGCTGAACAGAACGTTTCACTTCTGAGAAAAAAGTTCTGTACAGGAACATAAGCCTCCATCTCTCAAAATACAGATTAGGTACCTACAGAATATCTTAATGAGAAAATATACTTGATAAGTCCATAAAGACAATGAACAGTCTGTATACAAGATTCACTATGATGCAACTGAGACTTGCCTTAAAACCAGTAGGGCACCAGTCCACAAACTGGATTGTGCGCTTGGTTTTGATAGCAGCAATAGCAGCGTTGACATCCTTGGGGACAACATCTCCACGATATAGCATACAACAGGCCATGTACTTGCCATGGCGAGGGTCACACTTCACCATCTGATTGGATGGCTCAAAGCAAGCATTGGTTATCTCAGACACAGAGAGTTGCTCATGATAGGCTTTCTCTGCTGAAATAATTGGGGAGTATGTTACCAACGGGAAGTGGATACGAGGGTAAGGCACCAAGTTAGTTTGAAATTCAGTAAGATCCACATTTAAGGCACCATCAAATCTGAGGGAAGCAGTAATGGATGAGACTATTTGACCAATGAGACGATTGAGATTGGTGTAGGTCGGGCGTTCAATGTCCAGATTCCTACGGCAAATGTCATAGATGGCCTCATTGTCAACCATAAAGGCACAGTCAGAATGCTCCAGAGTGGTGTGGGTAGTCAGGATGGAGTTGTATGGCTCAACAACAGCTGTCGAGACCTGTGGTGCAGGGTAGATGGCAAATTCCAATTTTGATTTTTTTCCATAGTCAACTGACAGGCGCTCCATCAGCAGAGAAGTAAAACCTGAGCCAGTGCCTCCCCCAAAACTGTGGAAAATCAGGAAACCCTGCAAGCCAGTGCATTGATCAGACTGAAAAAAACCAGAAATACATTTATTACAGCAATTGCACCTAGACATTCAGAATCCCAGAACAAGCCCATCTCAAACTCATGAAGGAACCAAGTCTAAATTGACATTTTCCTGAAGCTTGGACAGTTGGTATAACATTGAATTTGTTTCATCTATTGTTAATCAAGGAAGTGTCCCATAAAAAACAATCCAAATGTGTATTCTTGGGTATTTTAAGTTCTCCCCTTCTTGGAAAGGGACCTTTCCACTTTAAATACTACCTTAGAGTTGATCTAGCCTCTGTTCTCAAGACAAGACCATGTAACATTGACCCAGCAAAGCAATAATTTTCAAAGTACTGTAGAAAAAAATCTATCCCTTATAATGCAACATTCTCTACCAGCCCTAAAGGTAGCAGATCCCTGTAACATTATACTGTCCAAGAACTGTTGCTGTAGTCCTATAAAAGTTGCAAGCACATTACTGAGTTCAGGGAAATGAGCTGTGAGAATTATGCTGCCACTCTGGTTCTTCTCAGCTGAGGAAACTAGACTGCATTCTCCCCAGAAAGGAGTGCCACATGATGCTCAGCTTGATTCCCAGGACAGACAGGCAGTACAACAGCTAGCTTGCAAAAGGAAACCGGGACAGCATTTCCCAGTTCAGAATACAGACTTATCTGTAAGGCACTTTGCTAAGGCACTGTGTCTCTAATTAAAGCTAGATGTTGAGTATAAAACAAGTTTTCACTTGCAAAAGGTATATTTTTCAATGACTCATTTAGTATTCCATATTAAAGCACCAGAGGTAAGCCCTGGATCCCTTTTCTGCAATGAGAACACATTGCAGAAAAAGTATTCAGTACAGGACAGCTGCCCTAAAAAGGAACTCTAACCTAAGTTAGACCTTCATAAATTTGCCAGCTGTTCAAAGGACTGTGGAGCCTGAAACATCAACTTACCGAGATTTATTCCTCTTTTTTACCATTGTTACCATAAAATAGAATCTAAGATTATAATAAAAGGAAATGCAAACATAAAAGTCTAAGCCACAAAAGCAAACACTTCTATTTAAACTTCCTTTCAAGAGCCCCAGCCAGAGATTAATCCTTTTCCAGCAGGAACTATGCAAATCAGAATAATTATGTACACAGACTCAGTCCTGCCTTTACTAAGTTGAACATGAAGCTAAAAAATTTTGCTCGATTCATCAGCATTTTAGGCCATTTGAAAACCATATCTGACAGGAGTAATCCAACCACCCTCAGCTGGCTAAGAGTAAAAACTGATGCAGAATAAGCCCACAGCTTCTCCTAGCATGGAACAAATAGAGCTCAATTTACATGCCTGTATTTGAGAAACTAACTTCCAAATCCTGTAAAACAGGCTATAGTTGTTTGACAGCCTTCAGTGCAGAAAAGTCTTACCAGTTTCCTGATACGCTCTAGGACCAAATCAATTATTTCTTTTCCAACTGTGTAATGACCTCGAGCATAGTTATTTGCAGCATCTTCTTTACCAGATATCAGTTGTTCAGGATGAAAGAGTTGCTTGTATGTCCCATTCCTAACTTCATCTGGGGAGACAAGACGAACATTCCTTTTATAGTAAGTTACTTTCTACATAGACCATGTTTTTCAAACTTCTGAGGATGTCTAGAATAAGGTATCCAAAACCATATCTGGAAATAAAAAGTAGCTTGATTTCTACCTATCAGTGATATATAATACCCACTACAGCTAAATGCTGAATGCCTGAGAAAATTAAATTACTGCTTAAGAACTATGTCCTAGCCTATGCATGTTAGTTTAACTTATTTTATTTTTGTCCTGTCAGAGCAATTTAAAAGCAAGTGTACCAGCAGAATCCCTTTTCCATAGTTTATAGATCTTCACTTAAGGCCCATTCTGCAGATCAGCAGCATCTGAAATATTGCTCTTCCACTATATTTTCCAAGCCCTCCAGGCTGTTGCCTGTTGCTTCTGCAGCAGTGGGCAGTCACTGCCTATATCACTTAATCACTCCCTTTCTCTACTTCTCAATTTCTGCCACGAGTAGAAAAGAATGTTCAGGAGGAATGGGAGATACTCCTTTAGAGAGGGCTGTACAATAAAGCCATGTGAACACACAGAACATGCCCCTAGTCTCCTCAGCTACAGATCTGGAGAAACCTTAGAGTCATGATCGCCCCTAGCTATCAGAAATACATATTTACATCTAAATTTCTGTCCTATCAAAGGGACAAAGACAACTCAGCATGGTCTCTGGTTTAGCTCAAGCCATTCTTGAGCTGTATGGTAATGTAGCACTACATATTTTAATTGAAGTCAGGTGGAAAGCAAAGACAGCTTTATTAACTACAGATGAAGTCGCCTCTCTGTATATATTCTGTTTTTAATCTGAAAGTGAGTCAGCAAGACTTAAAGATAAGCAGAGTAAGAGATTTAAAAATACAGTTACTATTTGAACCAATTTGGGCTGACCAGCTACCACTGCAGTCTGTAATCCAATACTCTGAAATATTTCCAAGACTGCACCAGAACACAATTTGGAGAAGTCAGCATAATTGAAAACACAAATGTTTCTTAGATGCTTTGCATTACAACTCTAAGATATAAAGGAGATCTATGGGTAAAAGGAAAAAAAATCATGCAACTACAGCAGCAGGAGGGGGCAACATGAGTCAAAATGGTTCTGAGGAACTAAACTTTCAGACTTATCCTCTAAGTCTTGCACTATGAAAGTACACTGGAAAAAGCTAATATAATCTACAATTGAACCTGTTTTTCTCTGGATATGCCACCCTTTCATGTTAAGTCTAATTGGAGTAGATTTAAAGACATGGTGAATTCTCAGACATGCAACTGTCCTATCTCCTTGTGAGAAGTCTGATGGTATTTTACACATCCTACATAGAACTAGTGTACATGTAGAACAGACCTGCTGCTTTCACTAAGGGCAGCACCTATCCAGAAGTTTCAAAAATCCCTTAAGTATGCACAATAGGCTTTTCATAAACACAGTGCTAGCCATGCTGCATGCATATGGGAAGAATCATGGTAGCCCAGAAAGAAGCAAAACCAATAATTTTCAAATAAGCAGGGAAGGAGTAAAGAAAGAAGGCAAGTCCTCAGACAGGCACATAATGTAACTGTTGTAACAGAAAGCCCATCTTTCATAGTATTACCAAGCATTTCATAAGACAGGTCTTTTGTCTCCCACACTCTGCTTCCCTCATTAGCAAATGCTGGAACACTACCTTTTACCATTTGTCTCAAGACTCATCAGCTATTACCCCAGAGGCAGGGTGAGAGTTTTGCCACCTGCTCTCTCCCTTGCCTCATTTCTCAGCCTTTTCTGGTTGCTTAGAGCCACCACCTGGCCAGCAGCAGCAGAAGCAACAGCCATGGGGCTCAGGAAAACTGGAGAGTGCCTGGCCCACAGCAGCTACTGGAAGCAATAAAGAGCAGGGCCAGGAGGTGCTTTGGCCATTTCAAAGTTATCAGTCTGACACTCCCACCCTTCACCCACCCAACAGCCTTCTCTCCTGCAGAAGTTTCCTACTATAGTAGGCACACAAAGTATTTTGGAGCATTAAAATGAAAAGAAGTGTCAAGAGACCCAGTTTGGGTATACAGGAATAGCCTAAGCCTAGTCACTGATCTCCCCTTCACAACTCTTTTTATGCATTACAGAAAGAAACACAGCAACTGCACCAGAACAGGCAATGCAGAACTTCTGAGAGCCCAGAATCACTACTTCAGACAAGAAAGCCACAAAACTGGCTCCAACAGAATGACTCTACAGGCACACAGAATGGTGAGAGCAAAGACAAGACTGATGACAAATGGAAAAAGGGCCTTGTGAAATGGGGGGCTCGCATCAGGCTGGGCACATACCTGATGCCATGAATTAGCCAGTGGCAGACGTGGGCTGAACACTATAAAAGCCAGCATTGCCAGAGCTGGGATAAGAGTGGATTGTTTTTCAGAGATCAGGCAATAGGAAGTTGAAATGCAAGAATTCGTACTGTTCAAAACATGGGTATTATACTAGGGAAAAAAGGTAGTCATAATTTAAATCAGGCCCCAAGTCTGTAAAGGTTTGGAGGTCCCTGAATTTAGGATAGCAACTGAAGATTCATTTCCGCAAGTGCCATTCAAGCTACAGAGATAAAGTAGAAGACAGTTTTGGGAAGGCAGAGGAATCATTCCTATGTACAAAGAGAAATCTACTTTATGATACATATTTCTTCTTTTAAAAGGGTTCCTATTGACTGCTGCACATTTTATGCCATCATATTGTTTCAAAAGTTTAAAATTAGTTCCTTGAATAGCAAATACTGGCATATTCAGAAGATGCATTTAATACTATAGGTTGGCAGAAGGCAATGTTTAAGTTCTTTCCAGCTCTAGAGCACACACTATTTGCCAAAATCTCAATGAATGTAAAGTGAAGTATTTGCTGTGTCACTAGGAAGACACCCAAGTTAAATCAAATCTTATAGTATGTTCTACAGTCCCTCATGGGGATCATATTTACCTATTACTGCTGGTTCAAGGTCCACAAACACAGCACGAGGGACATGTTTTCCTGCGCCGGTCTCACTGAAGAAGGTGTTAAAGGAGTCATCACCACCACCGATGGTTTTATCACTTGGCATGGTACCATTGGGCTGGATGCCATGCTCCAGGCAGTAGAGCTCCCAGCAGGCATTGCCAATCTGCACACCAGCTTGACCAACATGGACTGAGATGCACTCACGCTGTGCAGAGGGAAAAAAATTGGATCAGTCAGCAGAAACAGCAGTTTCCTTGTTTAGAAGACATTCAGCACACAACTCTTGAACTCCCATACTGCCAAGCTATTAAAACATTGGCTTCGCTGTCTTAGCATTTGGCACGAAATCTGACAGAACACAAATGCTTCTTTCAGCCATCATCTACCTCCACCTAGAAAGACCTTTTTGGACATTGTCATTCTTACAAGCTCATTTCTCCTTGTTGTTCACATCTTCCAGACAGCAAGAGTTTGATCAGCCCTCCCAAACCCTTCAGTAGGCTTCTCTCTTCACAAACACTGAGTAAAAGTGATGACTGCACCTGTCACTGGCCTAGGTGGCCAGAAGACACCCCTAACATTCCAATTCCAGGAGCCACTAGAGGGAGCAAAACCTTTCGCAACACCAGGGCTGTTTTTAATATATGTAAAGCCAGAAAAAACAGCTTTTCTGATCATTTTAGGGAACTTGGGCATTCTCCATGAGTCTTTGCCTAACCAAACCCTCAGTAGCACTTCACAAATATGGAACAAATGCATTGTTGTATGCCAAATACTAAATGCCTTAACACCGGACAAAACTACCTCACTAAACAGCCAACTAAGCTGCACAAAAAATAGTTCATGTCAGCAGAAGAATCAATTCATACCAATTTATGGATCCCTGAGTCTCCTTTGATGTCTGGAGCACAACCCTAGCTTCCTTAATATTTCAACATAGGGTTTTGAATATAAGAAGCCAAACCACAGCTCTACTAACCATCTCCAAACTTTAGGTCTATCTGCAGAATTTTATATTTAATTTGCTTCTCATTTTGAGTGACAGTTGAACACTCTAGAAGAGCAAGTATATAATGGTTTTGAATAATAGTCATGAATTTAACTATGTTCAGACCCTAACATTTGGGTAGTACAATTAATTTGCCCCTCTAGAATTCCAGATTAAGGGGAGTCTGAAACAGCCTAGTCCACATCAATAGTCAATGCAGGGGAGCAGGAGCACATAATTCTTCCTATTTCTTTGGGAACTTCAAGAAATTCAAATCAACATTTGCTAAAAAACACTGCCTGTTCTCAACCACAGTACTGTATAGCTGAGACCAGTTGTTTCTCAGCTCCCCATCCATCTTAGCAATGTTTTCAAATATCAAGGGTTTCCAGAACAGCAATCCATATCCTCTCTGCAACCAGCTTTACCACTGTCTTCCCTCCCTCAAAGTTGCTGCCACCCTACTCCTCTCCAAGGCCATTACTTCTTCCCACTCCAGACCCAAAGGACTGGGCTTGGCAGGGTACTGGAGTGGTATTGAACAGCCAACCTAGACACTGTAGAAAGAGCAACAGGAAAAGCTTCAGTATACAGCCCAATAAGGCTGTACTGCTCCAGAGAAGCTAGGCCATGGCAATGAACCAGGCCACAATCATTTTCAGGAGAGCAGAGGGACAGCCTGTAACTCTTCTTTCTCCAGTGAAGAGAAAATAGGTACAGATATTAACCTCACCACTTCAATCTGGAGTCTGCACCGAAGCAAGATGAGCTTCATTTGTGAAGCTCCTCAGCAGCAGAGGAAGACCACTAGAAGGAAGTATGTGGGGACTAACATTCCCAAACAAGGTAGAAGCATGGAATTTGTCAGAATACATGCAACTTTCCAGCATCAAAAAGGCTAATGCCTCTTCAAGAAGCTACCCAAAATAATGGCAATCATTCATGTTCCAAAGAAAAACTTAAGGCTTGGAAAGTACAATTTGCTCAACACAGCAGGTGAAAGACAGCAGAGCCCAGGTCCTACAGATGCCATGTTAAAAACGTACATATTTAGTATGACAACATGCAAAGTCCCGCATTGGGACAAAAATCACTCCATGCATCAGTACAAACTAAAAAGCCATTTACAGTGAAGCAGCTCCGCTGAAAAAAATGGGGGTTACAACAGAAGCCAGCTTGAATGAACCAACAGTGCATTCTCATTGTGAATAAGGCAAACAATCTACTGGGCTACATGAGGAAACAAATGGCCAGCATAAAGGGAATTTACCCTCTGCACTGCACAGACAGAGCTGTGCCTGAAGCAGGATGCCTGGAGAGTTTAAGGGACCTAGAGCATGACCCACAAGGACAAATTGGAGGGAGGCTAGGCTTACCTAGGCTGGCAAAGAGTAGGTAAGGGGCCGTCTAACAGTACTCTACAGCCACTAAAAGGGCAGTTGCAAAAGGCAGAGCCAAACACTTCTCAGCTGAAGCAGATCAGATAACAGAGGGAGACAACCACAAAGAGGCTTGGGAGGTTCAGGGTGGACATTAGGAAGAACTTCCCCAGCATGGTGGGGCAGCCCTGGAACAGGTCACCAGAGAGGTGGAAAGAGATCTCCATCCTTGGAGGTTTTCCAAGACTTGGCTAGACAAAGCCACAGGCAACCTGACCTAGTGCTAGCTGTAGCCCTGCTTTCAGAGGTCTCTTCCAACTGCTTTCCTGCAATTCTACAAAGTACTTTTAAGTAGCATGTAACTCTTTAGAGAAAGATGAATTATTATTAGACATTCTAATATCTAATAGGCTCTATTTTGCACTGTAAACCTCTTCGCTGCAAGTTAAGCTTGGCAAAGTACCTGGAATACTGAAGAACAAAACAAGATCTGAGCCTTCAAATTATAATCTCAAAGTCCTAGAGCCAGGCAACAAACAACTGTCCCACTCAGAGCTCTGGGCCCTTAAATATTTCCAAGTGGGGGCTTCCTAGTAGAGAAGGTTCAAACATACATTACACCCAGTACTGCTAAGTGCTGTACTCAAACTGCAAGTCAGGACCAAAGGAATCCTAAAGTAATCAAAATACTAAATGTCTCCCCCCCCCCCAACTTACAATATTTTGAAGCACAGAATCAGTTTATGTAAGGGAAAGCCAAGCTCTTTACTTTCACGAGAATGATTGTAGTGGCTTAGACTAAGTTCCAGGAAGTTGAACACCACACAATAAACAGGAATGTGGTTTTCCGGGGATGACACTCATCCCTTGCCATTGGTAAGCTGACCAATGATGTGGGAAACAGCATCATATGCAGTAGCTGGGGGACTGCATTCATGCTTTGACCTGGCTTAATTTAAAAATGTGACCATAAACAGCTCCCCACTGAAGAGTAAGAACAAGGCAGGCACATTAGTATTTCCCTCCAATATCCTCATAACCTGTTTTCAGCACAGACAAGTGTTTTCTATGAATTCAGTAATCCCACAGAAACAGCATGCCACATTTTAATTCTATGGAAGCTTCTGACAGACAGAACCTCTTCTGACAGAGGTCTACAAGAGCAAACACCCACCACAGCACCTTGTGCACATTCTGAAGTCATCTTTAAAGGCTTCACTTGACGCTCCCACATTTTTTGTTCTGGAGGACTGAACTGTTGATCTCTGCATCTCACTTATGATGTTGCAGCCCTTTCAGTTATCCCTTCAATGTCCTAACTTACAAGGTCATTCCACTCCTGCAGCTTTATTACCTTCTCAGTCTAACATAGTCCTTCAGGAAATCTCCACAGTCAACCCATTTCCTGGCTGCCCTAAACCACTTCATACCAACACCATCACCTGACTGCACCACTGGGGCTACCACCATGGAAAAAAAAGTAACTCACACGGCTCCAGAAAAAACTCAGCGCGAGTGTCCTCTGCCACCCGCGTTTTCCACGCGGCGCTCACGCTGCTGAAGCGCCCAGGAGGCGCCGCCCCCGTTTTCCTCTTTAACGGCCCCAGGAGCTGATCCCCTCCCAGGGCAGGAAGGGGCGCCGGGCTCCCGGCCAGGCTGGGCCGGGACACGTTCCGCTCCCGCGGCGTCCCCCAGCCCAGCGGGGCCGGGCCAGGGCCGCAGAGGAGCGGGGCCGCCCCCCAGGCTGCGGACCTGCAGCACCACCGCGCTCGGCGGCGGCGGCAGCGCCGGGCGGGCAGCGCCCCACGGGCGGAAAGAGCCGGCCCGCCGCGGGCCGCCATGTTCTCGGAGGCGCCCGCCACCATTTTGGGACGAGGCCGCGCGGCGGCTTCGCGCAGGGCGGCTCGGCCCCGCCGCCCCGGGGCCCGGCCCCAGGACCCGCCGGCTGCCTCCCTCCGGCGGGCACAACGGGCCGGGGCGGGCCCGCGTCTCCGCCGCGCGCGGGCGGGGCCGCCCCGCCTCTCCCCCCTCGCGCCGCCTCAGTGCGCGGAGCAGCGCCCGGTGACGACCCTTCCCCCCCACACACCCCCGTCTCGCGCCGGCGGCCCCGCTCACCATGGCTCGGGCCGGCGGGCGGGAACTCTGGCAGCAGCAGACGCGCAACGAGTCTGGGCAGCACCGCGAAAGCGGCCGCCCTTCCCGGGCCCACCTTATATAGGGAGGCCCCGGGGCGGCTCGCTCCCCGCGCCTTGCTCATTGGCTGCGCCTTGCCAGGCGGCGACACCCCCTCACGGCGCCATTGGGTATCTGCGCGCGGAGGCCTCCCGCTCTCCCAGTCGGCGCCGGCGGCGGCCGCGTGGAATGCTCCCGGCCGCGCGCCATTGGGCCGCCGATATGAATTTCAACCTCGTGCGCTGCCTATTGGCTTATTCATAACCAAGGGGCGGGTCAGGGGTGGGGCTTAGCCTTCCCGCCAACGGAGGTCAGCGCCCATTTTCTCTCTTCAGGCGCTTGTCAGGGCTTGTTGTGGGGTCGCTCGTCGCGCGGGCCCGGGGCCTCGCTCTCCCCGGCGGACAGGGGGAGCGGAGGAGTCGGGAAAGCGGCTTTGCCCAGGCGGGGCCGCTCGGGCAGTTGAAACCCGGCTAAGCGGAGTCCCGGGTGTGGAGCAGCTGCCCTGGGACGGAGCCTCGGGGAGCGCGGCCGTGCCGCGAGGCTCCTCCGCCTTCGTTGAGGGGTTCCCGGGCGTTAGCGAGACCGTCCTCCGCCCAGCTGTGTAAATAGGAGCCCCGTGAAAGCGGCCAGCGAAGAGGCCAAGCCGGGGTGAGGCAAAGGGGTTCGCGCTTGGCTCGCAGCGTGGACACCCGAAAGCCCCTATCCCTGCAGGCACACCCTCTGGCAGTGCTCATCTCTGAAGCTGGGCAAATCTTTATATCCACCCCCGAGAAGAGATAAGGCAGCTCAGTCACCAGGTAAAGCGGTGCCTGAACCAACAAGAAGCAGTCGTCACACAATGAAGAAGACTTAAATCCAAACGACCAGCTCTGCAAAGTCATGTAGATCCTACTGAAATCAGTACATTTGGTGTTTAAATGCCCCAATTTAATCTGGGTATTTAGACAGGAAGAGTAAAAAGCCTGTGATGTGTCTTAATGTTTATATTAAACAAAAACCAATGACATTGCCAAACTTCTTGTGTGAAAAGTGGTTGCTGTACTATCTATATGTTAAGCCTGGTGACTGGTGCACCATCCTTTCAGGGGAAGCACAGGCAGCCCTTTCAGGAAATTGCTTCTCCCCCTGCTGAGCTAAGCTGTTGAGGGCAGGATACAGATTTGAAAAGATTTTTTAAATAATAACAAAACAGTGCTTTGTGTTTTCCTCTTCCTGTGCAGGTCACTATTCCTGTGAGCAGTCTGAACAAAAGCAATACAATGGATGTGTAAAATTTGAAGGGAGTGTGATGCCTTTATGTCAGCCTGGGTCTATAGACAGCTGGAACAAGCAATGGGAAGTGATGAACCCCCTCACTCCTACTAATCTCAAGGGCATGATAACTAAAGCCTAATAAGGGTGCTACTATTGCCATTTCTGATGTCATTGTGATCGTTTCAACACAGGGTGTGGAAATGAAACCTGCGTGGGTGCAAACTCAGAATTACTGAAAGGAAGGAAAGGCAAAACACCTCCAGAAAGCAAGGATCAGAGGACGGAGAGATAGAGGGAAGGGAAAAAGCCGGAAATTATATATTTGGTATGTATATCTATATATACCATATGATACATGGTATAGATATATTTGGTAATGATGCTTGATGTAATGAGTGAGTGAAAAATGAGCTGTAAGAGTCAAACAGACTCTGCAGGAGAGTTAAATAGAGAATTTGGCTGTCTCCACAGAGTGAGTTTGACTCGGGCTTGAGGGCTGGTTGAGAATGATAACACATGGAGCACATGCATGTTGCTTCAGCAGGCTCCAGTTCCTCCTGCCGCTAGTTCAATAAGCATACTATGACTATGAAACAAAAATCTTTTTTGAACCAGTAGGTGGGTGGCTAGGCCAGCTGACATCAGGGTAATACATATAGCTTTGCAATTAATAATTTTTAAAACAAGTAGTCTCCACTTTTATGTAACCTAATCCTCAACAAGCACAAACTATTTGTTTAGTGTAATAAAGTGCGTGTGTATTTGAAGAATCCAATCAATGTCAAACTTCTAATAAGCCTCTGTTCCAGCTGATCTTTTGTATTATGCTTCAGTCAACTCTGAGGCCTGAAAGGACTTATCTTTCTGATTTTACTTTCTTTGTTTTGTTTTGTTTTAAACTATTTGCTTAGCTTAACTTCATTGAGATGTGATCTTGCCTGGAAAGTGCATTTAGCTCAGACAGTCATCCTTAGTAAAGCTGTTTGGTAAGGAGGAACAAAACAGTTCTAGCTATTTGAGACATGCAAACCCAAAATCTGCAGTCTGGTGTTCAGACTCTTAATAGGAGGGCTCACAACACCTGAAGTGAAAGGACATCTTTTTGATACTGCCCTTCCTCTCAATGCCTTCATAGCATCCCATGAGCAGTTATAGCAATTGCTAAATATATCTATATATCTCTATATAGAAAAGCTATATATATATATATTAAAAATATATATAAATATATATATATATATCGATACATGAAATAGCTATGGTATTCTAATTTCTTTTGTCCATTTTGAAAAAAAGCAGTCAAATGTTCTCCGTTTTTTCTCCTCCTACCATCTGTTGTGCTTTATTCCGTCAGAAACAAAAATGTCAGCACCACTTGACCAGTCACATCTTTGCAAATCCAGCTTTGGGGATCATCATCCTGCAGGGTAAAACAAATAGGTCAAACTGGATTTCATTACTGCCACATATCGTAATCGTACTGCAAACATTTCAGTGTTGTCTCCCCCCCCCCCCCAGCCTCGCATTCCAGGCATCAGGTGAATCTGTGAGAATTTCTTGCTTTCATTCAAAAAATGTATTTGGTTCTGGCCTTCCAAATTACAAAGAAAATCTTCAACCTATCAGCAAAGTTTGGCCTAAGCTCAAAAAACACATGGAAAATAAGTGCCCATAATGTTTTTTTTAATCGCATGATTTTTAAGCAGGTCTTAGGAGTTTGAGAGACTTGATTCATGCTTTTAAAATACTCTGACCTGAAATAACACTCTCAATACTGTAACTGTCCTTTTCACTCTCAGCCAATGCAGTTCAGTGGTGGGTCGGATCCTGAACTGTCACTGGTACAGAATCACACTGTAGTATTGCACACTCCTTTAAGAATGTTAGAGGGCCATAAGACTGAAAGGTTTAGATGCCTTGCAAAAGCAGACTATGGAGATTGTATCATTTTTGCGGGTGCAGTGAGTACTGTCCTCAGCTTAGTTGTTAACAAGTAAAATTGGAGAATCAGGCCTGGCTAGGTTATTTATAGTATGCCCTGGTCCAGCTTAAACTGAAGGTTTCACATACTACTACTATACTAACTACCTGGTGGGATTTATTGTAACAGCTACGGAGAAGTGGATTTTTGATATGTAGCTCAGCTCTGAAAAGTGGTGTTATCCCTGCTAATCTGGATTTACCAGGACTGCTCCAGCTGCATGGCATATTTGTCAGACTTTAGTGAGAAAATCAAGTTTTGGTGCTATTTTGACAAATTGCATACAACCACTTGGGTAGCAGAAATCTGGTTGTACTGTACCACCTGCAATAAAGCTTCAGTCGCTGGGCCTCACTGGGCTTCTCCCATGGCATTAAGGAGGCATGAAGACAACAGGGCCACACAGTTGTCCCTTCAGGCGTACCTTTCCCATCGTTGATGCACTGACTAGAAAGAGCCCAATCCGGTGTTGCTGGATACCTGGAAAAACATTTCTTGTGGACTGAAATGTATTTGATTTAGACTGGCTAAACATTAGCCTAAAGTCCAAGAGGCCACCAAATATCCAGGATTTCTTGAACATGTTCTCTTTTCCTGTTGGAGATTGTTTCTGCATGCAGTATGAGATTTTTTTTTTACATTTGTCCAGGATTTTTCACTGTCTAATAATGCTATCAAGGCCCACAGAGTGCGTGACTTTGTCTGCGTACCATGTGTTCAGTAAATATGATACTTTCAGAAAACACTGGACTTGCTGTGCATTTATGATAGCCTCCGTAGCTGCACAGTGGGTCTGGGGCTTCTTGAGGGTTTTGGATGAACCCACCTTGAATGCAAAATTATGCAGCTCTTTCTGTTCTTTCTTGGAAGCATTGGACAAATAATGCGTGCACATTCATTTCTGTCAGTGTAATCCTTTATGAATACATGATAGCCTTAGCTGGTAGCCTTATCTGTCTGCTACCTGTCAGTGCTGGGTTTGAGATGACCTAGGGTTTCTGTGCACCGTTTTCTAGCACTCAGATTGATGACAACGAGGTGCCACATATATTTCTATGAGGTTTAGGCTCCTCCTCGTTCCCAGTTCGCAGAAACTTGGTGTGAGGATTGATGAGTGCATGGGTGTAGCTAGCATAAAATGTTCAGATCTCATTGCTGTGGGGAAAATGCTTTACCAAGGCTTCATCTCTTCACTAATCAGATTCATCTCCTCCTACCCCACAGGAGATCCATTCAGTTTCAGATAATCCATCCTAAATCTTGTGTTCTCTCTCTCTCTCTCTCCCCCCCCCCCCATGGCTCCTTTATGAAGCCCAGAAGCCAAATACAGATAAAATTTTTACATAGCAGCAGGACAGACACAGGGTGGGACTAGATGACAACTCTGCATGTTCCTGAGCAGCACAGATTTTCCGATTCTGGTTTCAGTTGTACCCATGGCCACCTGGGTTACACTGTGAGACATTTCAGCCGTATGGTAGGCCAGGATTGGGAGGGGACCGAATCAGTTTGAGGGCCTTGCTCCTCACTGATGGTTTTTGGTCTGTGCCTTGGAATGGCTCTTACAGTCTCTAATACAATTGATTTCATTAATAACTTTAAATTCTAGATCTGAGATTTGGAGCTGACCTTGGATGTTGACTGGGAGCCTGCTCAGGGACATGGTGTGCTCACAGCAGCTTAGAAGCAGGTGGTAGCATGGTCCAGCAGCCAGTTCTTTACCTTCAGATACAGCAAATTGCATAACCCAGGCTAGAGGCGATGGATCCGGTCACTCCTGTCACCTTTCCCTCATTGCAGCAGGGCATGGTTGTGGCTGACTGCAGCCTCTACGGCCACCTGCCCATGGCTCCCTGTGTTGTTTGCTGCCTGAACTCTTCTCTCTTTCTCAGCTCCCAGACACTAGTCTTACCTTGAAAAACCTCATTCTTGGCTTTCATTCTTTCTTCATCACTTTTCCCAAAATGAGCCCCCAGATTTTCGCTTGGTCAGGTGAGATTAAACAGCACAAGGGAAAAACGTGCTTGGGGTAGGGAACAGGACTGAACCTCACAGCAGAGAAGATGTAACATAGTTAATCATTGATAAATGTGGCCCCTTCCCTTCTGGGCAGAGAGCCAGCTGGGAGGTTATTGATTTGTTAGCAGGCTGGCAGGGCTCTCTGCTGAGAGCGGATGGCGTGTTACCCTGGAAAGCAGATTGATTGCCTCTACACGTGCACAACAAGGGGGTTGTGGTGAGCAACGGCCCACGTCTGCGCTGATCCTGGCTGTGTCTGTCAGGGTGACGCAGGAGCAGTTAGTGCTAGGCTGCATGTTTGTGCCGTTGTCCTGGCGGAGGACTCCTCTTCGCATTGTTGATGCCTCTTGGCTGTTTTGCTGGTCTAGCAGAGAGCAAGAGGTTGTTTTTTTTCCTCACAGATGCGTCATTTTTAACCCTGGAGTAACTAAAGATGCATGAGAAACTTGCCTTTTACTGTGAGCTAAACCAGCTAAGGTCAATCTAATAATCTTTATGATAACAACATAAATATAAGAAGAGTCATACTGGATCTGATGTAGGCCTGTCTAGCCCAGTGTTATGTCTCCTATGGTGGCCCATAACAAATGCCTTGGGAAGATTATAAAAGAGGGCGAGTGTGCAGTGTCCTACCCCAGAATGCCCTCCCAGCCTTCAGAGATCTGTGGCTCAGAGAATTCCTGAACCAGTAGACTGTGTCTTCTCCTCCCGAAGTGTCATTTGGCTAAGGTGTTTTTGCTTGCTTGTTTTTCCTGCCCCTTTCTCCACAAATAGCAGAATGCCTGTGCCTACATCCATGAAGGTAATACAGAGAATTTTCTTGGATGTCAAGGTGCTTGTGCTGTTACAGGATCAGATATTATTAGGATTGGCAAGGAATTCCTTCCCAAATCATACCAACAGGGACCTTAATGTGTTTTGATTTCATTTTAATCTTCCTTTGCAGCACTGGGTGCAGTCCACTTCTTGGGATCATCTAATCTGGGAATCTCTGTCTAATCATACTCCTCTAGGAAAAGGGCCTGACACCCTGCCAGGGGCAGTTTGCTATGGAGTTTTATGGGCCCTCCTATTGCACAGGCCCGACCTTTGGCTGCTACAAAATACCTCTCAGCTCTGCAGATGCCAGACGGGGACAAGGTTCCTGACGTCAAGTAAAGCAGCACCTTCGTTAGCCCTTTGGAGATGTGGAGCCCTTTGGACTGGGAGGGGAATGTCAGGTAAGGAAAACTGCTGTGTAAACTCTCCCATACTAGCAAGAATGAGGAAAGACAGTACTTTTCCATGTTGCGTGGTGAGGTCTTAGCTGCTTCAGCACTGGCTGCAGTCGAGTACTGCCTAGACTAACTCATCTGGCCTTTCAGGCCCAGATGTTGCTTATGAACTGCGATGTCACTAGTCCAAAGCTGCATCAGCAGACAGCCCTGTGGACTTTTTTGCCTGAATGTATTGATATGAACGGAATGAATCATGCAGATCGATAGAAAACAACCAGCATGGGAAGCTCTGTTTCACTAAAGCAGTTTAAAACCAGAAATGGTTGCACCTCTGTCTGTAGATCTGTCCCTGCCCCCATGTCCATGGTAAACAAGTGTCAAAGTATAGCAGAATGTTTGTGCACAGGAGATTACCTTTTCCTGGGCAAATTTAATATCAACAACTCCTGCCTGCAAGGGAAGGCAAACATTGCACTGCCATCACTGTGGTGGGGGTAGGGCCCTGCAAAGGAACTGGTTGTGCAAGGGTAGGTGCACCAGTTACCTGGGATGCTCCAAATCTTGTAATGAACCAGTTCGTATCACAGGGCTTTGATTGCAGTGCGAGATGTTTATCCCACAACACACACCTGTACATTTTATCTCAAGTCCTGCATGCAGCAAATGGAGGAACAGTCTGGGGAGAAGGCACTACAGATGGAAATGCATATTCCAGTGATCTCACGCCAAACCTTTGTGGGTGGACATGGATTCTCCAGGAGAGTTTGTCCAATGTCTGCTGGAGGCCAAGAAATATCTTTCATTTAGAGCTGCAAACTCCAACTAGACAGGGCTGAATTTGTTTCTGACTTACGCATTCCCCCTTCCAGATGGGCTGGAGATCCTTAAATATAAAAATGATAAGTGCAGAACATACAGCTAGAATAGTTTGTGCGAGGGAAAGAATCATTCCTCTCCTGAACGTTGAACATGTGCAATAGGTATATCTTTAATTATATGATTCTACACTGTTTATACCCGGTCCTGCCTCCTGCAGGGTGTGTCAAAAACAAGTGGAAGGATGTGCTTGGGTTGCCGGATTGGAACCCAAAGGGCTGGGCTCTCCTTTTGTTTTGTGAGATTTCCTATGCGATAGTCAGCAGAACTGTAGCAGAAGGTATGTACACAGGAGATAAACATTTCATGGGCAAGTTTAATACCAACATTCTCTATCTTCGTCATTTGACTTTGTAACCTTAATGTGCTATTAATGTGACTTCTTGCAGGTAGTCCTTAAATAAGTTCCTGTTTTTAATGAACAAGGGAGCACAAGGGAATTCCCTATTTTTAAACCTTATGTTACTTGCTCTTCTCAGTATTTTAATCCTGCTCCTGCAAGCATGGACTTTACTACCTGTCCTACTTTCTGTTCCTCTCTGCAAGTCTGCATCCCATCTGTTGCTGTTCCCTGCTTGTTTTAAATGCTACTTCAGCCCTGACTTTCACAGACTAGTCCTTGCCTGCCTGCTTTCCTGTTGATCTGTGGTTGCAAACCTCCAGCAGACATGTACAGAAGTTGAAACAGCTTCTCTGCCAAGTCCAGTTATTTTTTCTTTGGTTTTACAGTAGGAAGGCCTTCTGAAGCAGTCATCTAATCACAGTACCATCCCTATATTGGGTGTTGCTGTACTTGGTTTTGGTACCCCTCCATCTCAAATTATATCAGACCTTGGTAACTGTATTGCTTGTCTTGGTTAAGCGTCTTGGCCCAACTCCTATTTTTTACTGGGAATAAACTGACTCTATCCTCTCTATTTTTGGTTTGTTCCCCACCACTAACTTTTGGTTAAGATACTGAAAATATACCTTGTCCTGTTCTGCTGTATGCAGGTAGCTGAAATCACCCATTAGGCCTGATCTCTCTCACTGTGAAGTTAACGTTTTTTTCTCGGTCAAGCAGTAGTATTGTCTACTAACTTATTTGTATTTCTGGTGTTTGGATGTTTCTATCTGTACTGATTCTCTGCTACATGGCCCTTTTGACCAAGAAACTAGTCAGATGATGCTACAGTTAGCCAGCCTGGCAAACAGTTCACATCATAGTCCAGAGACTTTACTGGCAGGGCTTAGTCAGGGAGCAGGGATAGGCTGAAGTGCCACAGATCTGAGTAGTCTTCTGCCCTCTTACAGGGTAGTTTTAAAGAGAATCCACTGGCATCCTGACCGGTATTGCTGGTAGGAAGACAAAGTTTGTGGACTGTGTCTCAGGTCTGAGATCCCCAGTGAACTCATGGTGACACCCACAAATTGCAGAGGAGCATCAGAACAGAGATGAGCATTAACTTCTCCATTAGCCTTAAAGAGCTAAATGCATTGTACATAGTGACTTGGCCAAAGAACTCCGGGTGGTACAACAACCAGCTGCAGGGTGTTTATGCAAGGCAGACCTGCTTTGCAGGTGCACAGCAGGGCCTGCACTGCAGCCAGTGCACTGAGGTCAGCACTGCACTGGCCTCGTGGTGCAGCTGCGCTTGGCAACAACCTCTCTTCGCTGACGGCTGTGTCAATGCCAACTATAAATCAGTTTAGCTGCAGCAGCAGCATCATAAATCTGGCCTGAAAGGCAGGGGAAGTGGGATGCCAAGTAGGAAGAGAGGGTGTCTGGAGAGAGAAGCTGTGCTTTGTGCTGCTTTAAATTTGCTCCATGTGAGATTCAGCCTTTACACTGCTTTCTTGATAATCTTGTCTTTCATTCCTTGTCTTTCCCTGCTTCTGGTGCATCCAGCTACAGCTCTCATTCCTGGTTATTCCTTATCAAGGGAAGTTCTTCCCAGCAGAGTCTGAAGCTGCTCCTTTCTCCAAGCATCTTTTCTTGGGCCTGCTGCAGTTTGACGGACAGAACTGAGTCCTTCTGCCTCTATTAAAGAACAGGAGTCTCAAACTGCTCCCTTCCCAGGAAAGCACGAGGCACAAAGTTCTTGGATCCATGTGCTCATGCACCATTGCCAGAGATCCCAAATTAACCTGAGATTCTGCAGTGAGCTGTGGCCTGGATGTTTGCCACAGAGAAAGCATGCAGTTAATAATGTTCCAGGCAGTGTGCAGTGCCAGCTGCTCTAGAAGGAGAAGGATACCTGTGCTGACATGGCTTTGCTTCTTTTCGCTTGCTCAAAGGGCATTTCTTCCAGCTGGGTTTGAACAAGTGCAGCGGGTGACTCTTGGCAGCATTCAGACAAGAGCATTTTGTCTCTGCACGCACAGTGATTAAGGCTAGCAACTGTCTGCCTTTCTCCAGGGGAATTCAAAGGCTCCAGGAGGATAAGGAACATGAAAGGGGGAGCAGAAACACAGCTGAATATATGCACACTCCCTGCTGCTTCCCCAGTGAGTAGAAGCGTGAATAAATGCAGATGGGCAAGGAACTCTCCTAGCACAGCTTCCCGCCCTAGGGACATGTGAGTCCTATTGACTCCACAAATTGGCCTGAAAGCCTTTCCAAGGACAGACTTTGCCTGCAGTTCTGACCTGTCTTTCCAGACTAATACCCACCAGGAAAGCAGGCTGCTGGAAAAAACACAGCTCCTGCTCTTATTGCTTTGGCCTCCTCTGGCGGCTGAACTGCAGCTGCATTGGTCAGAACGTGCCCCAGTTTCAGGCCCGACTATATTTATGAGATTACAGCCTGCCTTCAGATGTGTCTCCCTCCATCCCTCTACCTACATGTCTGATATAAGCATGCCAAGAAGGGATGGATAACTGTGTATTTCTCCATGCAAAGTCATATCTGAACAGTTCGTATTTTAACCGTTGCCCCCAGGAAGATACCATGTGATGATCAAGGGATATTTCCCTTGCCATGAGCTGTTACCATCTGTGCAGATCTCCGTGAGATTCAGAAGTGAAAAGGTGAGTTGCAGCAACCTCTAGGTTGTTCGATGCCATTCTGGATGGACTGTCAGAAAACATGCAAGAGACAATTTTCCCAAAGGGCTTCCTGCTTCCCCCTGTCAGGAGACAGAAGGGTTATCTCAGTGATCCAGGAGCCTGTTCTCTCTTCCTCAAGATTGCATTTGGGGAGCAGAGCACTTGATTTTTGGCATGGACTTGATCTGTGGCATGGACTTAGAGCAAGATGTCTTTTCAGACCCCAACGCACTTCCTCTGAAGCCCACCTCCGAGAAGACAGCCTTGGCTTATCTGCAGGGTGCAGCCCCTCTCAGTCTGGATTGCTAGGCTACCATCTTGCTCGTCTCCGGTCTCAGTGACACCAATGCCCATCTGCACTTGTAAGAAAGCTGCTCTCCAAGACCCTGGCTCACGAGCAGCTCAACACAAAATTGTTATTTATGCTGAGATGCATAACAAACAGAAAAAGGGTGTAAATCTGGCTTTTATCAAAACCCTTTTCTATTCCTCTGCGCTTTTATGGCAAGTTACGCTCATCTGCCGTGGTTTCTTTCCGTGTCCCCCAACAGCTGTAAAGTACTTCGTGGTTTTAGGCAAAATACTTGGTGGTTTAGTGTTCCTTTGATTCTAGGCTTTGGCCTTTATTAACCTGGCTTTGTGGGAGGCAGAGAATCATTTTCTTGCACTATTCATTTAAAGACCCTGAAGCTATTTCCTCTCTCTTACTGTTTCATTTCCTCATACTTTTCTTGTTTCTGCCAGGGAGTATAATGTCAGGCACATGAAATGACATATAGAGAATATTCATAATACATTACAGACATCCTCCTTCATCCCAGACATCCATACATTACTGTCTTTGTGCTGGTACGACAGTATCTATTCACACAGCTTAATAGTTTTGCTCTTGTAGCTCTGGTGGTCTAAAGATATAAGCAAGGCGAGATGTGTAGGAGAGAGGTGATGCCAAAGCTACCTCTCCTAGCAAAATTGGCCTTGCTTAATCAAGCCATAGTCCTCCGCTGAACTCTGCCGAGCTCCTCACTTTGATACGTGGTGGCAGCAGGTTCCACAGATGCACTGAGCTGCAGATATAACAAAAGTCTGACCTTAAGCCCTCCTCTCTGCCTACGTGATGACTAGCCGAATGGCAGAGATACAAAATACAGTGGGGAGGCTGACAGCAAAGTCCTCTTCAAAGCTACTGTGAAATGAATGCACAAGAAGGGATTACCTCCTGAAAAGAAGACATGGCTTGTCTGTTCAGCTCCATGAAGAATGAAAGGGACTGGACACCTGGTAACTATAAAAATATTACAGTGTTATTAGGACACTTGAACTATGGCTGCTACTGGGCACAGGGCTGAAGAGAGTCTTTACTCTAGCTGAATCCCACAGCAATGCTTTCAATTAATTTGCAGTCAGGAGACACTCTCCTTTTCTTCCATTGTAGCTGGGAGACTACAGCCAAGAACACTACTCACAGGGCCACAAGAACTGCAAACAAAAGGTATCCTTACTGTATGACCCTGCAATCAAGGACCTGCATGCCCACTTTGGAGAGCTTTCCAGATGTTAATTTGTGTGCTCAGCCTTCTCTTTCCAGTATGTAGTTCTCATCAATCTTTTATGTAGTTCCGAAGACTGATCTCGTTACAACTTGTTTAGCTCCTCATCTACTTGACTCTGCTGCCCTGGCTTCATCTCCTGGCCTCTCCTCTACTTTCTGCTCTCTTCTTACCCTCGTGCATGATTTTAAGCCAGTTATTACTTCAATGTCCATGTTGTCTTACCAGCTCTGCTGAAGATGACATCCATTAAGAGATGAACAATCACGGAGACAGCTTTGGGAGCAGTCAGGCCCAGAAACCAAGACCTTTTTGCTGACTTGCAGAGCTGTGGGAAGAGGGAGTCTTGAATTCCAGTCTCTGACCCAAGCACCACCTACCTACTTCAGTGAAATGCACTTCTCACAGTACCTTAAGGAAGGAAAGGTTTTGGGGCTGTGAACCAGTCTTGATGCCCAAGTGTCAGAGTGGAACAGGACTTGTTTTTCACTGTTCTAAATACACTTAGATTTATGATAGATAAACATCTGACGGAAGCAAACAGTCATGCCATAAACCCAGCTTGGGAAGCCATCAGACAGAATTTTTATTATTGACCCCACTCAAAAGCAGCACTGAAGAAAGGCCTTAAGTGCCAAGGATCTCACATGCTGCTCTGCCTGGTCCTCGCCCACCTCGCTGGTGGGATCAGCTGGGCCAAGGGGAGTGGTTTTATTAGTCAGGGTTCTGCCTCTCAGCAATGGGACAGCTTAGCACAGGGTGGGTCTTACAAGTCAAGTTGTATTCAAAGAACAGAATCTATTTTCAAACTATTTCAAAAGCAACCTGCAGGGAGAGATAAGGGTTTCTGCCTGTTCTTGTTGTTGATAATAAGGAAAGATGGGCTACAAGATGAGCGTTGACAGGTCTTGTGTATGTGCTTCCCATATCTGGAGTTTGGCTGTCTACCCTTTTTTCCTTAGAAGCTCCTGCAGGCAACTGGAAAAGTTTTGAAACATGGAAGATACAAAGCAGTGAAAAGATTGTTTTTTGTGGGACTATGCAAATTTTTTCTTTGTTCTTATTAACACAAAAGCTGTTTAACTCTTTGGATAAACTAACTCCCGAACCTCAGCATTACTGTCTGTTGCATAAACGCAGCAGAGCTTCTGCTTTCGTCCCCTCTAAGGTGAAGCTTGCTAACTGTAGACATTCTTCCTCTAAAGCTTGGTTAACATCACATGGAACTGCCTAGGCTTGAATTCCACAAAGTGATACAACTTTTCTCCTCTTCCTCAGTACTTTTGCTTCTACCCTTCATTCTCACTTAAGCTCTCAGGATACACTGTCACCCCAGAGTGAGCCCAGGTGATGGGCTCCTGAACATCAGCAGTCAAACTGCAAAGCTCTACTGAATGGCTGTGTCTTCACTGGCACCACGTCCCTGTCTTTGCTACTTGGACTTCAAGGATTATTTCAGAGCCTCTTCATGCTGCAGGAAGCCAGTATCCTACCTGAGGTTGAACAATCCCAAGATCTCACGGTACAAAGGTTTCCACCGGTGAATTCCCAACAAGCCTTTCTTTCTGGCATTTCCACAATCTCCAAAAATCTTCATATGTGATCCTACTTCATATGTAAGAGTCAGCAGGAACCACAAACCTGGGTCCCCTGGAGGATGCTGTCATTTAGCTTATCCCACCTCTCACACTAGACAGGCAGGAGGAATTTCTGTTCCTCACCACCTCTGAGCACTGCCCCACTGAAGTGGATTCAAATTGCTAGTCTGCTGATTTGGAGAAGGGTTTTGATCTGAGGTCTCCCAACTCTCCAAGAAGTGTTTTGAAGACTGGGAAAAGCTGTTTTGTGCTTGCTGTCACTCTTGAGATAGTTTCATGCTGCTTAACTTGGTGCAAGAGTGGACTCCTGCAAAAGTAAAGTCCTGTTCCCCTCTCTTCACCACATGCTCCCATCATTTCTCTTCCATCAGATCCAACAGCAGTAGGACACACAGAGTGAGTTGGATCAACTGGCTGATCTGACAGCAAATGAACTCATCAAAGAATAAAGTTCTCTTTTGGACCCAGGTCACTTTGGGGTCACATAAGCACTAGATCTCATTGTGGAGGTAAGAGAGGGAATACTTGACTGGGCTGAAACACAACTGCCTCTTTCAGGAGCAGTCTGGAATAACACCACAGTAGGTGCAACTTAGAGCCACATATTTATTCTCTCCTGGGGATGCTGCTGCACCTTGCAAATATAGTTAAACTGCCCTGGAACAGAGTCTCCCTCTCCATCTAGATGTATGATCCAGCCAATTGGGCTGTGAGGGCAATCTCCCTCTCATAAATAACAGCCTCTGAGCAAAGCAGGTCTATTTGATAGAGGTTTTTCAAAGAATTCAGTCCAGAACCTTACAGTAATAAAAATTTCACCTCAGCAGGGCACTCTAATTTCTAGATTACTGGGTGAAAAGACACTGCTGTGACTGCCTGAAGTCCCTGACTTCAGGAAGAGGGCTTACAGCACTGAGGAACCTTAGACACACACGCACACTGCCATGGGAGAATAAAACACTAGAAATAAGAGCCTTAAAAGCCAGAACAAGGCACCTTCCCTGGGAACCTGCAGGAAAGACTGATGAGAGACCTAAACACTGCCCTTCTCATGGGGCTCAGGACTCCTTCCACATGGGATTCACAGCCATGACCTTGCTCACCCAATATGCTCATGGTGTCACTTCAACACTCCTTTCACATGACAGGTCTAAAACACTCATGTCTGCTGCAGACCAGCATCAAATCTGCCTTATGAGACCTGAAGCAACCTCTCTCACCCTCCTGAGAAGCATCACATGAACTGGTTATGGCTTCTCACATGCAATGACTCTTTTCTGTCTCTAAATGGGGAACAATATCAGAGGTTGAGAAACTCGCAACAGCCTCTTGGTTAAGGAACTCATCAGGGAACACAGAAAACACGTTAAGGTCTTCAGAGTGGGGCTTTGAAACTAATGGCCACGCATCTCATACAAGTGCCCTCTTGCTGTGTTATAGTTGACAGAGAGGGTCCAAACCTCCCTGCCAGCTGTACCTTGCCTGGGCCCAGGCCAAGAAGCATATTCATCTCAAGCTCTGGGGGTGAAGGCACTGTTCTGACTCTTCTAGTCCAAGCTAAGTACTTGGCTGCTTGACACATTCAAGATTTGGATGGCTGTAGAAACTTTACTAGCAAAGTCCTAGACATTAGGGACTTCAGGTATTCACAGGGATAGGAAGCAGCTGGGGCAGTCGGGAAGAAGAAGGAGGATTAGAGGATCTGAATTTTGGAACTAAGGTTTCAAAAGTGGAAGTCAGGCTTATGTCTCCTTGTAGGTTGAGCTCTAAGCTATGCTCCCCTCTTTGATATTTCTAGCATCTGTCTCTGGCTGCTTCTCACTCAGCATGGCAGCTTTCCAGACCCCATTTTTCATTGCTCACATTGTTCATGCACTGTACAGAGAACCTGAGATTTCACTTGGGAGTGTGTTAAGTCAGGAAGGCGGAAAGATGGCTCTAAGTTAAGTGTTACAGTGCTGAGTTATTACAACACTGAGCAATTAAAACCAGGCCACAGAAAACACTAGCTCTGCCACTCCTCATGGAAGGGAAGCCCAAACCCACTTGTGAAACATCCCTGGAACCACAGCAGCTCAGACCAATTCATGAGAGCAGCAGACACTTCATCTCAGAAGCAGAGGTGACCTCCGTGGGGACAGGGCAAATATTTAATGGTGATAAGCACTTCAGCTTTGCAAATTTAATCTGTCTGTGCAAGTCTGTCAGAGCCCTAAATCCCAGTAGTGAAATAAATCCCCTTTGCTTCCAAAGATCTTGCTTTTGGTTACATTGGTTACATTATAAAAAAAAACAAAAACCACCCCAAACCCATGCTGTTCAAATAAACAAAACTCCAAAAGAGTTTGGACTGTCTCGCAAGATGGAGGCACCCTCTTCGTTATTTATTGCTTCCTCTTTATAGCTGTCATATTATCTGTTTTTTGTTTTCCTTCCAGGTGGTGGCGAAGCTACCACACCACCAGCACCTCAGACTCATCCCAGCGTCACCCACAGATGATTCCCCAATATCAGGATTCCACATGTACAGTTCTTTGAGATGTGCCATTTACTCAGCATTAATCAAGCTGATCTCCACAAGCCTGTTCTGCACAATACTGTATTCAAAGAGCAGCTATTGTGCCGTACTTTTTATGGATTAATAACATGGATTATAAAGTAGGTATCACAGGTCAAAACAAATGTCCCTGTCAGACAAGCAGTCTAAGCGGAACTGTGAAATTAAAGTGACACGATCCCACTATTTCTTTGTGCCTGTGCAGAACCCAGACAAACCTCTCCTTGCTCTTCCAGGTAGACTTGATGAACTTGTTCAGTTAGCAGGCTTAGGGCTAAATCATGAGGACAGGAGGAAACAAGCAGAGTTTTCATGTCAAATGCACGCATCAGGCAAGGACATAGGACAAAACTCATCCCCCCAACCAAGCAAGAGCCTTAATCAACAGATTACAAGGTTATGTTCTCACTGGCTCCCATCAATAAATCTTGACGGCTCACAGGACAGGTTTGTAAGAGAGCAGCCCAAGAACAGCCTACATCTTGGTTGTTCAGGCACTCAATGCACAGCTTTACATCTAAAACCTTTATGCTTTCATATTAAGGCAGAGTCTCCAAATCTTAAAAGTGCAGGTGCTCAAGCACCAAAAAAAGGAAGGACTCATTTCTCCCTCATCTCCTGTCTTCAGCTCAGACCAGGATGCCATTCTGGATCATCTGCCTGAGCCTGTGCCCACCTTACAGACTCCTGCCCTGCCAGCAATGCTGTTTTAGTAAAGAGGAGTGAGGCAGAAGTCTCTCCTGCAAGCATTAATAAAGTTTAACAGTGTTGCTTCTTAACAGATCTTAATTTTGGTGGTGCACAAATACAACTAAATGATCCCAGTCCAATGACAGTTGTGCCTGATAGCTGCATTCATACCAAAAATGTTTTATTAGCACATTGTACTGATACACCCACTGCAGTAAGGCATGCCCTCTGTAGATGTGACCCAAGACTATCACTATAAAACAGCTGTATTCAAGGGGTTGCAAACTGAGAATGGAAACTGGGCTGCAAATGCCAAAAGATAAAGACTTTGAGAACCATGGCTGCTGCAGCTTTCTTTCAACTTTCTGTCAGTTCGGTGCCCATCTTTTAAAAGGTGGAGGCCAGAACTGGATGCAATATCCCAACATTGCTTTTACAAGCAACGTTCACAGAAAATAAATTGCCTCCTGAATTCTCTGTTTAATACACACACAACTTTTTTGACATTTTTCAGTACTGAGCACTCATTCAGTTGCTTGTCCAATGATTCAAATCTTTTTCAGGATGGAATCTCCTCATTCGTGGTTCCTGGACATACTATGATCTTGCACGTGGCTACAATTTCTCTGAAAAGCTGTAGGATTGCTTTATACAACATCAATCTTTATTTGCCATTCCATCAGCCTATGCTGTCTGCAAGCTCTTGCTGTACCTTAATTTATTTCCAAATCCTTTGTTAATAAAACTGCATATGATGTCAGTTAAAATGCCTTACACACGCTTTAGGTGCCATATATTTTTTATAGGTTACAGTTGTGAACTAGGACAAGGTTTTACAGAACCTAATGGTTAGGATTATGGGCAGGGAACATCTCTTTTGAAAATCAACAGAAGATACAACCTTAAACCCCTAACTGCTTTGGCTGTAGTTCAGACAATTTAAGCTGCCACTACAATTCAAAACAGTCCTGTCCTCTTAGTCCTCTTGTCCTTGTGCCACCATCCACATTTGCATAGCTGTGTCACAAACTGATCAGCCTGAAAGATATCCTAGCACACCTGAAAAACAAAAGTGGCTTTTACCACCCTGCTCATCTGGAAGCCACGCAAATGCCCATGGTGCACAAGGAAGGGGTCACAGAGAGCAGCCAGGGTGGCTTGCAGCCACTTCTAGCAAGTGTCAGAATAAGCTATTTGGCAAAATTCTCATGGTGAGCAATCCCTGCTGGCACTGCAGGTCACAGGCAACTCTCCCACCAGGGATGTCCTCCCCATGTGGGCTCGAGCAAGGGAGCCAGTAGTGCCAATGCTGCATTTCTTGGTGCTGGTCTGTCAAGTCTGTGGATCGGTGAGCTGGGCTGTGGAGCAGCCAGTTGGGCTGTGGGTCAGTCAGGCCATGGGTTAGCCAGGCTGTGGTCAGTCAGCCAGGCCGCAGTTCAAGTCAGTCAGATGCGGGGTAGCCAGGCCGTGGGCAGTCAGCCAGAAATGCTGTGAGTTGGCCAAGCCATGGTCCTTCAGCAGAGCCTCGGATCAGTCTGTCAGGCTGTGGGGCAGCCAGGCTGTGGTCAGTCAGCTAGGACGCGGAGCAGGCAGACGTGGATCAGTCAGTTGGGCCTCATTCAGTCTGTCAGGCGGTAGAGCGGCCAGGCCGCGGGGTGGCTGGGCCTCCTTCAGGCTGTCAGGCAGGATTCCCGGTGGCCCAGCCCTGCACCCTGAGCAGGTGCCAGGGCCACAGTCCCATCGTCCTCATCTCCAGCCTGCCCGCCGCAACATCGGCATCACTCGTGGGCCACACGCTCCAGTGCCACGTAGAAGCTCTCCTTGTCGTCGAGGCAGTGCCAGCCGATGGGCCCCGCCTCGCAGTCGGCACACACCAGGAACTTGACGTTGCCCACGTCGCGGGTGAAGCCCACGTTCTCGAAGGAGAACATGTCGCGCACCAGCCAGTGCTCCCGCACCACGTCCCCACCGCTGCCACCGCCGCCACCTGCTGCTGCTGCCGCCTTCTTCCGCATGGCGGGCAGGAGGAGCTGGGGCAACACGCACATCACGCCCTGCCCCAGGGCGCTACACCCCATCCACTCCGCCCTGCAGGGGTGCTACTCCCTGCCTGCCCCGGCCCCGGGAGGGGGGGTGCTACACCCCAGCCCCAGGGGAACTACACCCTGCCCACTCCACCCTGCAGGGGTGCTACACCCTGCCCGCCCCGGCCCCGGGTGGGGGCGCTACACCCCGCCCACTCTGCCCTGCAGGGAGCGCTACACCCCGCCGGCCCCGCCCCCAGGGCCGCCCACGCCCCGCCCACCCCCAGGGGAC